>NC_051863.1:105508535-105822188 GCF_015732765.1 Culex quinquefasciatus
AAGGGCGTCTATGCGAAGTGTCCCTACACCCGCTACAAATTTCCGGCGCTTGGGAAGGGAAGCGGGAAACCATTTTGATCTATGCGCCGGTATTTGTAGCAATAAAATTCGTGCAAAAAAACTTATGCACGTGGGTGTACAGATTACGGAGTAAAAGATGATCGAATTGTTCACCTAGCGCTCACATGTGTTTCAGGACCAAGTTGCCTGCGGGTATGGGGATCATACATACATACATACATACATATTCATGTATTTTGTCAATAAATCGTTTAAATCTGTTGTGTTGCTTTTCAAAACAAGTGCTGAAAAGTTCAACTTTTCAGCACCCATTTCAGTGCTGAATAACGTCATGATTCCAAATCCGGACACTTAGTACCATATTATTTTTGTTATAGCTGGCAAAAAATCATGTAATAAGTTGGAAATGTAGAAATATCATCAGGATTTAGTATAAATAGTCAGTTTTAAGAGAATGCATGCAAAATATGTCTTTTCTAACATTTTTTCATCAGAATTTGAAAATTAAAATGACTTGTTGTGCTTCGAATCCCGGACACTGATAAAAGCTGATTCGAAATCCGGACACTTTTGCTTCGAATTCCGGACACTCGATTTTGCTTATAAATCGCACAAATTTGGACTGAAATGTTAGTGAATGGCATTCTTTAGGTCTCAAGTAAGCTGTTTACATCAAAACAATCGATAGTTTTTATAAAAAATGGCTAGAATTTAAGGAAATCAAAAACATAAATTACTGCTTTGCCTTCCCGGTGCTTCGGACGCCTATGAAATATTTCTGTTGAAATTTTTCGCATTTTTGGTAAACTTATAATTTTATTTTATTTAATTGTTTTGGCATTAACTACAGCGTTCAAACATACTTTAAATGAAAGTTGATGTTAGAATTCATCAAATAACACAGTTTTGACATTCATAATGCGAACTTATATCAAAATAATTGATAAACAAGTTGAAGTGTCCGGGTTTCGAAGCGTCCGGGAATTCGAATCATGACGTTAGTATAACTTTTCAGCATTTATTGTGAAAAGTGTTGCTATTTGATTCTGTTATTTTTGGTACAGAAAAGTAGGCATTTTTGTCGTTCAAGAATGACAGGAAAAGTAAGTAGTTTCACGACGGAATTGCAAAAAAATACTATTTTGCAATCCCGCTGGGAAACTGTCAACTTTTCCTTTCCTTCTGGAGAAACGAAACGGCCTACTTTTAACTAATTGTGTTAATTGAACTTGACAGTTTAAAAAAAACTTTTTTAGGCGCAAGAATTAATTTTTTACAGCAAGCTTATACGTTCACTTCATTGGATTTATGCCATTCATCTTCCTACGCAATTTATAGCATGGGATGTAGACTGGACGGAAAGAGACGGAAATCTCTGGATTTTTCTTCTTTTCTACATCACAAAAGTGTATGAACAAATGAATCACATCTAACAGGAGAAAAAAATAAGTCAAGCAATCAGAAAGCCGAAATAACTGAAATCTCACCCAATCAACTGTTGCAATTGCTGTACCCTTTCTCTCCGTGCAGTTTCCTGCTGGAAGCATCAAAAGCATGCAAGGATGCAAAGTTACGTGAGGGGAAAAAGCAAGCCACAAACAAAAAATAAAAATCCGCCAGAAGAACCATTGCACGACTCAACAACACCATCGAAGGAGACTTTTCAAAAGAAGAAAATCACTTTTTCTTGGAAAAGCTCCTCGTGCGCACCATGATTTGCATGCATGACTCAACTAGAAGACACAAAACCGTCGTCGTCAACGACACAACCCCGAAACGGAGATTCGAGATAAGTCAGCAGAGCCAGAAGCCTGAAGAAGTGCAAATTCTCGATTGTCGACAAGTGTGCGATCAAGTGCGATTCGCGCCGTAGTGACCGATGGCTGGCACTTGACCTCCTCCTCCTTCTTGCTTCCAGGGAATGACGCCTTTTGTTCCGGATTATGTCTCAAAGTTTCATTCTTCTCGGGATTGAGTGGAATGAAACAGACGAAATTGCCAGTGCTTTTCGCGCGGGAGTGTCACTTGAATTGATGCATACGGCAAACGTGGCGAGTGGCGGTGGCGTCACGCAATCTGGAATAAGGCAAGTGTTGTCGTACACTCAGTTCCAGTTAAAGATCAAAGAAATGTAGACTTGTGTACTTTAAAGTTGACCCACAGGAAAGAAATGCTGCAACAAATGACATACAGCTCATGGTATACGCTTTCCTTGAAATTTCATACCAAAATTTGATTTTATGTCTAATATTGCTCATGCAACTGAGTGCAAGTTAAGCTGAGCTGCTGCTCCTGCTGCTACTTTTGAATTGGTTTTCTTTAACAGCAGCGGCAGCAGCAGCAGCTTGAGTGAAGTGTGTTCTAGTGACATGTTGCTCTCATCAATCATAAAACTGACTGCTGGCGATGCTGCTTGCTGGTTCTGCTGCTGTCGTCGTCATCGTAGTTGCACGATAAACTTGTCCAATCCGCGCGCACGCTGACTGTTTTGAGAGATTATGTCATATACGATAGAAGTGCAATAAATTTGGTTCTTTACGCTTCTGACCGAAATTGGAGCAGCAAACCTTCTGGCAGTTGTGCTGAACGACCGATGGTTTTATTTATTGGTATGAATTGGAAATTTCGAGGGCAAAACACGCGCTTTATTTTTATCAGTGTCAGCAATTCAGCACAAAAAAAATTAAAACTGGTTTAAAAAAGTAATTTAAAATAACGGGATTTGAACACTTTGTTCGAGGTTCCCATTTTCATGAACGCTTGTTCACGATTTTGGGAACTCTTTTTTCTCCGTGTAGGATCTTTCATTGGATATTTCCAAGGCCATGCTGTTGAGCAAACAATTTAACGTTACTTGATCAATCAATAATCCAATTGTCACTCTTTAAACAAAAAGAAGTTCTTTTCATTATGTTATGGCAAAAAATGTTGTAATCCACTGCGTAACATAAATTTCCGCTAATATTACCAATAGATAGATTGATCTAATTCTCATCAGCGCTCCACTAGCTCGTATCCAATCAAGCAAGCTGGTTCCGGACAGAATTTCCCATTTTCTCACCTTGCCTGTTATTCTTTTTATAATGATAGGGGAGAATGGCCAGCTGTATAATGGTATCATTATAGCAACGCTAGCAAATCATTTTCTAAATTTTTCTTAAAAGATTGAGCATTTGTGATATTTTTGCTTTGCTTAAAAATAGCTTTCAGCACGTTAAATTCTAAGAAAAATGCTCGTTGTCTTTCCGGACTAAAACTTTACTTTTTTCGGTTGTCACGCCGGATTATCATTATCTTTCAATTCGGGTGTGCGCACAATCACAAACACCTTCTCTCACCTGGCCGGGCTGAATAAATACGCATTTTCCCCAGGATTCCCATGTATAAGCGTGCTTACACGGAGTGTCACTTTGAGACAAAATCAAATCAGTGGATGTTCATGGTTCCTTTTCTATGGAATGCTCGCACCTCGGAAAATCGAGCCCCAGGGTATCCGGTCTTATTTAGGTTGTGGAGAGTGAGGGAATACCTATATGAGACAGAGGAGATTTTGTCGCACCGTAGAAAAGTTTATTTAAAGCTAGAGGAGCTTTTTGGATATTCCTCAACCCAAAAAAAGTACGAAGATAGAAAGGGTTCCCATGGAATTACGGTGTGGTACGTGATTGGATTGAGACAACTTGTCCTGGTTCCTGGTACTGCCACTGCTGATAGCTAAATAAAGTGGCCTCCAGGAGCATCGTTAGCGGTGAACCGTTCCTGCACAGAAGCCATGAGGAGGACACTCACGGAAATGGTGATGTCCTTTCTCATCACTATGTATGTACTACACTGGACTTTGGACAGCTTTAGAGTGATCCTTTATCTAAATGATTTTAAAACGAACAAAAACTTTAATTACTTGGATTTTAATTTGTATAAGCTATGGTTCCAGAAATATTTTTGACGAGATTTAAATTAACGTTACAAAAGTCTTATAAATTTCAACAAAAGTCCACAAACCATCATTGTGCATCACCCAAGTGCAACATTCCGATGACGACGCCTGGTCTGGCCAAGCCCTGCCACCGTTGGAATACCGATGGTGCTGCTGCTGCGGTTTGGGTGCTGGTTTGGGAAATGAAAATTTTCGGGAATGTCGGCCCAAAGGGAACGAGCAGCAAATTAGGACACGGGACATGGTGCATCCTTGTGCGAGCGATTTGAATTGTAAATGTTGGTCGCGCGGAACTTTGGACTGAAAGGGCGGGGTGGAAACGGTGCTGAGGTGGAAATAAAAGTTAAAGTGGTTTTAAATTGGAAATTGCACTTTTTACAAACTCTCAAGTGGATTTAATACTCGAGATTTTAACGAATGACGGAGCACGGGAACGATATTGTAGCTACATTTGAAACCGTAGTTGAAGTGGACAGTACAATTTTTCGGTTCTGCTAATTGAACCAAGGATTTGACATTTAAGCATTTTTTTGATCGTACAAAACTCTTACAAATATCGCAGCATTTATTACATACATTTCCCGTCCTAATGGGGTGAAAAAAAACTTTCGTTGTGCAACTAGTTGCATAGCCTGTAGGTAGAAAACTATTGGTGTTTAATTCATTGACATTTCGTTGATTGTGACAACGACCATTTTGTTTGAGAATGAGTTAATGATTATGACGTTTTGTTATACTTAACAACCCTACAAGATTTTGGAATTTGGCTTCCGTTTCCCGGATATCGCAATACAATCTTGTGACATAGACCAATTTCTCATCGAAATGATTGTACTATTTTCACAAACACCTAAGGATGGGAAGCGGGGTCGAACGTCATGAAAATTGTTTTAAACGGAATTGTGCTGATACACATTTTTTAAGCAATTAAATTTTTTGTTTTCTAAAATATACTGAACAGGTCGTTTTAATTATTTTAATTTGTATGGAAATTCTGTGACACGCAGTACGCAGTACTGTCAAGATACACTTGTGACACGTGCTTTTCAGCCTTTTTGTATGGACAGCTGCCAAGACAGTATAGAGATTTGTATGGACTAACTAATGATACAAAATGTCTGAAATTCGGTCGCACAATTTGAATAATATAATAAAACAAAGAAAAAACGATTGATCGAAGTACCATATAAACCTTCGGATAATCGAACCTCGAACAATCGAGTCTGGACTGTACCACCAAATTGTAACAGTGTATACGAATTCAAACACATAGAGCTACCGGATTAGCTTGCAGGATTTCCATCCGTTTTTTTTTTGTTTGTTGCCCAATGGGCATTGGGTTAAGTTCACTGCGACCACCTGAGAAGGCTATCTTTTGTGATGTACCCTGGTTACTGTCCATACTACAAATTACTCGTATCCATAGGATCGGAAGACGAGGGGTCCGTGCACACAAAGTTACGTCCAAATAAAAAAAAAACTACCAAACATAAATTTCCTCCAAAATTGCAGAGAGTTGCTCTGAAGTATTCCTTGGATTTGTTGATGTTGCAGAGTTTTTTAAAGCGGAATTAGAGAGTTTCGCAAAAAAGACAGAAAGTGATCCAATTTGGATAAACAACAAGAAAGTATTAACAGCTCTTCAAATTTAAAGCATGACTAGAAAAAGTTTTATTGGGTCTTAAAATTAAGCTTAAATTTGTGATATTATTGTTCGCAATGCTGCCCATTTCAATTGTTTTGAATCGATGGATCTCGCTCAAATTGACAGTGTGACCAGTTTATTGGATTTTAAACGTGAAATTTTCACAATGTGTCGTGGTTGTTGAAAAAGGTGAAACAAGAAAGTTATGACAGTTCAAGGAGCTTAGTTTTGAAGAATTAGTTTCGTTTGCGGGGTGTCTTGGTCCAGTTCGCGTCGATTCTTGCGGCATACTTCGATGCAAAAAGTTTATCGCGAGTGCTTGTGTGTGTGCTGTTTTTTTTAATATGTGTACGGAAGAAAATCGTCCTTAGATTCCCCCAGCATGAAAGAGGGAGAACTGGTCGATGCTAACCTGTCGAACTCAGTTTGGTTCGACGACACCGATGCTGCGCTTGGTAACACCCGGGGGGATGGCAACCCTATTCCGACCAAAGCAAACTGACAACAGTCGACATTAGCACGGTTGTCAAATGAGAGCCCACAACAAAAGCACTAGCTGTCAAATGGTAGCCCATAACAAACCATTGTTTGGGTTTTTGATTTTCAATTTTCCCGCAATTCAAACGATAAATACCTGAAAAAACACGTGAATTGTGTTGCTGATGGCAAATTCTATCATATCCTTGGAGATTCCATCCCAATATTGGCTGAAAATTCATATCGAAAAAGTGATTTTTCTGTTTACCTTTTTGCTTTTTTCTTTTGGTCGATCAAACAGTGCGCCCGTACACTGTGAATCGGCATTACACATTTTTCAGTTTGGTTTTACACATTTGCATGGGACTTTTGAGTTTAACCAGGATAACACACTTCGTGTTACCAAAATAATATGAATAATACTGATTCTGAGTGTTTGTTTTCTGAACTTCCAAGATGGCGGCTTCTTCGCTACCCCCTGGTAACACCGGACAACAATGAGCTTCTTTGTTCTGAACTCGGGTGAGCACGTTCTATGTTGTTTTATGAATGAAAGTGAGAGTGAATTAATTGAATGAATGTGTTGTGATTTGCGAGTGTCACTTGAAAGTTTGAGAACCGAGATATCAAGTGAGTTATGTCAGTTGACACGCTTGATTGGAATTACTGATTCCTCATTGCCTTTGAGGATCGAACCCAACATTGAGTAGGCAATGGTAAACTGAGAAAAAAATTTGCAAGCACCAACTTTATCTACTTTAATGATTTAAAGTGCTGACTATATCCAGCATAGTTCCAAAGTTTATTTCGTTTTATGACCTCTGTGTGTGTGAGTGTGTGTGTGTGTGTGTGTGTGTGTGTGTGTGTGTGTGTGTGTGTGTGTGTGTATGTGCATGTGTGCATGTGAGTGTTTGAGTACGTCAGAGTGAATGAAAGAGTGCTGCTATTCATTTTTAAATATATATAAAATATCGCATCAATCGTAAAATCGAGTCGATTGTGACCAGCGGGGCCATGCGTATGATCGTAATTTTTGCGACCTTTTTCTCGGAAGTAGTGATAAAATCAGTCCTTCCATTATCATCGTGGATCGGAAGGCATGCCGCCGGTTGAGTTCGTCGAGGTTTTTGTGTTTTAATAATATGATTGATTAATAATTCATTTCAAACACGCAAGGCCAAGAAAAGTTAATACGAGTTACGCGGCGGTCGGGATAGAAAATAATTTTTTTATGTTATTACGGCAAATGCAATTGGAGTAACAACACTTCGCGTCGCTAGTTTCGTTTCTCTTTTATTTGATGTTTTATAAGTCCTTCTTTTATCATCGTTGATTGGAAGGCACGCCGCCGGTTTGGTTCGTTTAAGTTATTGTTTTAATTTCAATACATTCGGTTACGTGGTGTCCTGTTTTCTTTTCGTTTATATTCGTTGATCGTAATAATTTATTCCAACTGGCAGTTTTAGTATTAACTCATAAAATTACCGATTTTATGAAGAGTAAAGCGTCTTTTATTTACTATTTTTGTTATTTGCTCGAGTTATCTAAATTGTACAAACAGTAAAAATATACTAAAAAGTCCAGCCCATAGCACTACTACTCGGTTGGCACGCGTTCGATTAAAACACTTTTTAAATAATCAATTATGTATCTTTCCGCAGCCGGCTGCCTAAGATTTAAAATTTTCAACCGATAAACAAAATGCTCATGGTCACATCACTGCCACTCGTGAATCCTGACCTCATACCCGTCTACTAACCCCCTCAAAACTCATGTGATACTTTGTCGGAGAAGCAGTCGATTGGGCGGTCTCTATCACTCAAGTATCGGACTAACATTCCTATCCACTTCCCCGTGACTCTACCACTGGTCGTGGCCGGCGCCGGTATTGATCAGCATGATAGGGGCCTTTGAGAAGTTGCGAAGCGAGGAAAGATAGCACCCACTCATCTTCCACGGCTCGTGGATGTAACTTCTGGAGGTCCTGGTCAATAACGGAGTAGCAACTGCGGGTGGGCACCTATGCTTATGCTTATGCTTATGCTTATTATTGTTCGCAATGCTGCCCATAATTGAAAATTCGGCTATTATGCCAAATCAAGTATTCCGAGAAAAACGCGTTTTAGTGTTTGTCACAAAATCTCTGTCAAGGCAATTTCCCATAAGAGTGGCATATTAGCCGTTTGGTTTTTCGCATCGGCAGCCAAGTCTAAACACTATTTCAGTGAAATTCAAGTTCCAGAAGATGCGTTGGAACATCCTCTACCGCCTGGTGCTAATATCTCGTTTTTGCCAAAAGTGGATATTAGCCGTTTTTTCAATGGTGGGCAGAATGGTTAAGCTTACTTTTTTGAGTACAATAATTTAAAGAAAATTAACCTCGCGGACCTTTTCAGAAAAGGTTCTACTTGACAGCTCCATAGGGACCATAGTTGATCCATAGAAAAAAATTGTCTTGCCAATTTTTTTTTTGCATTGAAATAAAAAAAAAAAGATCAGTAATGGTTTTTAATTGTATCTTCTGTCATTGTAGCGTAGCATAGCATTGGTGTCTACCCGTAGCTGCTACTTCGTTATTGACCAGGACCCCCAAACATTGCTCCGTGGACCACAGATGAAAAGTAGGAACCAATCATCACCCCTTCGCAATTTTCAAAGGCCCCTATCATGCTGATCAATACCGGCGCCGGCCACGACCAATGGTAGGGTCACGGGGAAGTGGATGGGATTGTTAGTCCGATACTTGAGTGATAGATGATCAACAGTGATGTAGGAAGGGCTTCATTCATTAAAATGATTTTATATCATAAGCCTTAAAACATATTCGTCAACGTCCCTTCCGATCCTCGATGATATGGAAAGGACTTAATCCAGCAATACGGCTTGCTTGTCTCAAAAAAAAAGAATTCGGATCGTTTCTATCGAAAACTATATAGAGAGAACAAAAAAAACTCATCGGCCAACGAACGCACGAACTAAAAAAAAATGAAAAAAAGAGGAAGAAGAAAACCAACCACCCCATGCACTCGAACAGCGACACAAAAGAGACAGGACTGCCCGTCCCCACAGGCACCGCACTAATGATCTTTAATTGTGTCTTCTGCCATTGTACATAAAAACTGACATAGGACTTTTGGACCCTAGTCTACTTTACACTTATTCAAGAGATTAATTAAATGTACTTTGGTTAGTGCTTGTTTTGGCCTCGAGGACATCTTTAAATTATTCTACATTATTTTAAGCAAATCTGGAAATTCCCATCGCATAATCTGGTCCAGCTATCAGAAAAACTACGTGTAGTAGAACTGGAACATTTAATTTCTACCAGCATGCTCCATACAAACGTTGGATTTCTTTGCAAGTACGAACAATTCTGCACGTCCTAGCCAACAGACTATTTTTAGAGTTGTTCCTGGTTATGCAAACTGTTACGACCAGCTGCAAGGAACCTGAGCAAAAACTTAAAGGATAGCACCAGCAGCTGTAATGATATCTTTTACGCTCTGGCACTGGAGTGGGCCCTCCAGAGGATGGCTTCCTCAGTAATTTGCTCATCCAGTTCTTTCGAGCAATCTGATCAAATTTTTCCATGATAGCAAAATGGTCACGGTCGTCTCGACGATGCAAGTTGCGCATCCAACCATTACGAAAGCACTGTAAATCATTACACAAAAAAAACGGATGAGTACTTGTGCGCTTCGCAAGTGTAAAATTGCAACCGGGGAGTGATGTGGTCCCCTTTTGTGAGACTTTTGAAATTTTAATTTGAAAACTTCACAAACGATAGCGAGGAGGGCGGAATTGAGGAGAAGTTAAATTTATGAACCGCAGACATTTTTTGGGGAAATTCACCACCAACAAAGGGGTCGACCGGAAAAAGAGGCCCAAGGGAGCGAGTTTTTTTTTCTGGGTGACAAAAGTGAATTTGCTTCCAGGACGATAACGACGGAAACGGCGGACACGCGCCCGAGCTCCAACATCAACAAGCAGTTCCGCGGAATTCAATTGCGACCCCCGGGTTGGCGAAAGTTTGTAGCCTTTCGTCGCTTAGTTTTTGTTCATTATGGCTTGAAATTTTGGCCACATTTGTACTGGGCGAAGGTTGAGTACAAGAAGAGCAAAGTTGGCCCCTCAGCGAGAGGAAAAAATAAAACAAAGTTTAAGCAACAATTTGCTGAGCTGAAAAGTTGTTGTGCTATCAATTTTCGATAAGTTTCTACTTGCAAAGGGTACTTTGGAAGCAAATTTTAGTTTGAAGGGCGAATTTAACGGATAAAGTAAACGGACTTTGGCGAGCTCACAGTTGCCAAAAAAATTACGTTGGGAGGAGACGCGTAGTGTTTGATGCAAGTTATCTTAAATAACTGATTAAATTTGTTCAATCATAAAATTTATCACATGTAAATGGGAATTAAAACGTTTAATTTTTTGCGATATGGAGCATTTTTTTCTCAGTTCGATTTCAATTATTTTTTTAATATTTTATTATCTGAAATGATGTTCGTTGGCATGTTTTCACTTATGTTTTTTCAAATATATAAACAATCAAGTATCCGCAGGCAAGCTACGAAAATATGAGAAAGTAGAATTTGTATCAAACATGGTTTATGCTTATACAGTTTATCCCAGTCCAGAACATCAGTTAGTATACTGTTTCCGATGACCCACTTCAGAATGACAGAGTTCCTTGTGGCCCAATTCCAAGGTCATAGGGCACTGTCAGGCTTCCCACGACTTATATTTAAAATGCCAATCCCATCTGCTCGTATTTGATGTATGCAAATTATTTCTGTTTGAGTAGATCTCCCCAAATTTGTGATAGCCTTTCTTAACATTATTGAAAGCTAGTATTTTTCATATCATTTAATGAAATTACCACAAAATTGAAAGGAAGGCACACCAAGTCTCAATATTGAATCAAGTATCGTTTATTTTATTTGAAAGGTTATAAATATTCATATTTTTTTAACTTCCTGGTAGTTGCGAAGATTGGAAAAATGGTGTACTTACAGTACCCATGGCTATTAGCCAAAGACATTCGTATCGCATCCTACCAACGCTGAGCCAGTTATGCAAGATATCTTTCCACAACACAAACACACCACATGCAAGCAAACAAACAAACCGTATATGCAAAGTATGAAACGTCTCTTTTAATCTTCTCTAATTAAAAATTGCCATTCCAGCCTAACAGCATGTTTCTAGGTTGCACAAGAAGAAAGAGAAGAAAGACTGCGAAATCATCATAACCGACGCAGCTTGTAACTTGAGATTTAATTGGTTTTCCAGCTGATGCAGATACATGTTTCAAGTGAGTATCAGGATTTGGAAGATTGAAAAGCAGAACCAGCATTTCACTATAAGCTTATTAACGTCAAATATTTTTGCATTAGACCCCAAATAGAACCATAAAGCAGCCATCACACATCCACGAAACACGCCATCTTCCGTCGCAATGACACAGTTCTCGCGTGCTAAACTTGATTTATTGATTCATTCCCATCACGATTAAGGCGTGCACGTTTCGCATGCATATCCTCGCCACCTTCCTTTCAGCAGCTATCTCCGGATCGATCTGAATCAGTCAGATTCAATGAGGTGCGGGAGTTGTCCTGTGTGTGTGTGTCACACAACATTCTGCCCAGCCCAACCCCCAACCTGGCACAGGCAAGCAGATGAAATAAGAGATTTTTTTAATTGTCAAAGTATTGTTCGGCAAAAACTCACACCTTGATGTGGTGTCGCTGTTTTGACGTTTCTCTTTTGACAAAGATGCTAGTTAACAGAGCCATCTGTTGGGTTTAAACTAAAATTTCTCTTAAATATTTTGCTGTTTTCATAATTGAAGGATGTGAATGACAATCGTATTGTTCGATTTAATTTCTCTCAGGGAAATAGTGCCGCTACTGTTTTTATTTCAAACATGGAGATTACGCGAGACTTGGATTGTCAAATTTCAAAGCTTTCTCTGTTTGTCTGTGCTGTAGACTTGGGTGCCAAGCAAGGAAGAAGACTGATCGAAAGCACGAACCTAACTCGCTTTATTAAGTCAGTTCGTGACTTTACTCCATTCGGAGCATTCAACGAAAGAATTCCGTCCCATTCCTGTAGCACCAGCTCCCACAGTGTGCAGTAAGGATTCCAAGGATAGGCAAGGCTCCGACCTCTGGCCACACTGCCGAACGCAAATGACGAGAGATGAGCGGAGAAACTTGTTATAAATTAGGTTCCATACATTTCCAGACGCATTCACTCGTTGTACGTGACCGACCCGATCTCTCGGCTGCCCAGGTTCATCCCGGGGGCCTAACCAACGCACGTTGGCATGTGCAAGAGGCTCGATATCTCACATCCGCAAACACATCAACAATTTCAGCCATCATCGTCACCATCCGCCGGTCGTCCTATCGGCAGGTTTCACATGCGTCGCGAGATGGAAGTGACAACGAACGCCGTCGTGCGAAATTTTCCAACCCACCGCGCACATTTTTGCTTCTTTTTTCCACCACTATCAGTAGCGGTGGCGTGATGACGGGTGGAAGTAGGCCTCAAGGTGGGTCTTTACTGGAATGATAAGAGCACTAGGGATGATCTTGAAAATTGACATTTTCGGTTCGGCAGTTTGTTAAAAACGAAATTATTAGTTTAAAAAAATCTTCCGATTTTTATTATCATTATTTTGTATTATGCAAAATTGTTTAAAATGTACACCCTAATGCACCCGGGAACAGCAACAGATAACATCCGCAGCATCCATCCTGCAATCTCCGCCATACAGCTGCTGAATTATGGCGTGTATGAGTGAGTGCGCCTCCCGAAAGGACAGGAATCAGCGCGGAGGTTCCGGCCGGTTTTAAATACAATTTTCACGCTAAATTTAGTGAATACATCGTCGACCCGTCCGGACCCGACCCCGGGCGGCAGTTTATTAAGTTATGCGCTGATGCGATGCATTATGCCGGCCGACGACGACGACAACAATGTGTTGGCCGCCGTGTCGAGCACGAGATAAAGGTCCGTTCCGGGGTGACGCACGCGTTAGTCCGGGCTACCGTGTGAGGAGTGCGAAATTACGGATTTTGAGGATCCTTTCTCGGACGAGGCATGGTTTTTATCGGCGGGATTAGATGTTATCGCATCGTGTGTGTTCTGGCGTGGTCCTGAATGGCTTTGGAAAAGCATCGACTGGAAACTCACTGTGGGAAATTGTTCACTCATTAGTGAGCTGCCCAATATTTGCTGATTTTCTATCGGATACACGAAATCATTTGTTTTAACTGTCAAAATTCGTTGGTACGTTAGGTTCTGGTTCTAGAAATATGTGCTATTATTGGAATAACAAATAAAAGTCATTCCAGGTCAACTGGGTACACTTTTGGAATCGAGCTTCACCGATTTTGACCAAACTTAGAGGAACGTTCATCCCGGTTGGACCATCCCTCTTTCTTTCGCACCGTCCTCTTTTTTGTCGGTTTCCATAAAGGAATCAAGGAATCCATTAAAAATTAAATATCAACCCTCAAATGCATTCCGCTATTGTTTCTTTGCAGTTTATGGTTTAAATCGTGATTTTCAAACAACAAACCCGTCATGAACTCCTGTAGCATGGGTGACGTGATAAGTTTTTGTGAATTTGTGATTGGTACCCATATTTGTAATATTAAGTACAACAATATTTACTTTATTTTTGAATGTTCACGAAACTCGATCTGAACATGGTTTATTCTATTAGCAAAACTATGCCGATATTTTCACCAAATCCGTTCAATGTAACTCTTTGAATAAATATAGATTGCTTTGGATAAAACGATAAAAAAATAACTTAATCAACCTATGTGGTTGTTGCCTTTCTCACTGCTTTTTTAAAAACGGATCACACAAAAAACGAAGATTTTTTTCATGAATTATTTATTCATTGGAAATCACACATTATTTGAGACAGAGTTGCTAATCTCGATTATCTATCTAAAGATAGGTCGGTCGGTGAATTCGGACAATGCTTATAAGTATACATAGTAGGGCCTCATGGCGCGGTGGTTAGCGGCTTCGGCTACCGATCCCTAAGTTGCTATGGGGCGCGGGTTCGATTCCCGCCTTATCCTCCTGGCCTTCTATCGGATGGGGAAGTAAAACGTCGGTCCATTTGAGTAAAGAGGTTTTGGGTGACTCACCACACATAACCTTCGGACGCCTAGAAATTAGCAGAAACTTGTGTGTGGACATTGTTGATTGCTCTCGTTGACAGCAAATGACGGCTAATGCCCATTTTGCCCCATTAACCCCATTTTATATGTTTTCTGCTACTTGAATTGTTTTGGTATTCTACAGTTTAAAAGTATTAATTCAATGTAGAAAATCACGAGGAATCGATTGCTGACACTTTCATTAGCAGCAAATTACGGTGATTACTTTTTTTGCCCCATTTACCCTTTTTTATGATAACATTGGATAAGGAATACACGGGCAAAGTTTTATTCACATAAAAAAAATCAAAGAAAAGTCGATTTGTGGAATCGTACAGAATAAATCTATTCATTTATTCAGAAGTGCAGCAAAATGATGATTACTTCAATTTTCGTAATTTTTTCGTGTACCTTATCCGCATTAGATTTAAAATAAACCAAAATAAATCAGAAAATTTCAGCAGCACAATGTTTTTCTATACAATTTGATATGACAGGCATGTTATTCGTCAAAGTTTTACACAACATAAAATAAACATAATTAGTTTCGTTACTTTAACAGCACACTTCTCTCACTATCCGATGTGGTTGCTGCACATCATCAAATTTCGTGATTTACTCAGCATCAACAGCCGATCGAATATGAATAAAAGCCCGTGCACACGGTTTAATGCCGGCCGGGCCCGACCGATGCAATTTGGCTGCCTGCGTTAACTTGTGGTCAATTTTACACGCCACTGACCTCGATTCGTGCTGAAGGGATATGTTTTATGGCATAATCGATAAACCGCCGCTCTTGTTACCATAAAATTAAGCTGCATTGGTTTGATGATTTTATTTTCGCGTTATCCTGGCGTTTTTTTCCTGCGTGGCTCGCGTTATCTCGGTTTTACAATGAACAATGTGGTTTTTCGCTGATTTTTTAAAATGTGCGGTGATGATGAAAATCCAATTAAAATGCAATATTGGTCTAAAAATCATATCAGGTAACTTTTTTTTTAAATATCCTTCAAGATCCCACCTCCAAACCACTGCGAAATTTTTCCCAACCTAACCAAACTTCTCACAAATGCCAGTCTGGTGAGGAATTTCCGAGCCCACAGGAAATGAAAGCTTTTGTGGACGTATTTGCGCAGGAAATATAGAAAATCCTGTGGTGACTATCTTGTGGAAAGGAATTTTTACCTCCGCCGAGCATTTTTGCTGGTTTGGGGGTGGTGTTTGCTCGACAAAGACCACTCGTGACTCATTTCAAGCAAAACTGTGGCCTTCAGCGACGATGGAACGTCCGCCAAATATTTACTTCGGTGACATTCATTGGGGGGACACCTTTATTAAATAGCGGAAGATAAATAGCACGTTTCTTGCAGTGGTTTAATATCGAAACACGGTGCCATCGGACACAGCTCATATTAAAGATATGCCGTAATCTGGGGCGAATCGGGACTACAGTCTGAATAGGGACAGCAGTTTTTAGAGCACTTAAAGTTTTTAAATTTGGAAATGGATGTACACATTTTGTTGGTCTGAGTCTGTTCTAACCGGAACCATCCAGAAGAATCAAAATATTGTGCTCCAACATGGTTAAAACTGCTGTCCCAATTCGCCCCATGTGTCCCGATTGACCCCAGTTTACGGTGGTTAAGTTTACGATTTTTGCAGTATTTTACGAATTTTCAAAACTCAAAAAATATATTCATACATGAGATCCTGAGAGCTTAACTCTAGCTATCAAATAAAATAAAACACAAATATTTACACAAGATGGAACTTCAAAACCAAATAGAGCAACTTGAAATACACTTTACGACAAAGGTGAAATTTAGTGTGCTCAACCTGCCACGACACCTACCGAGGATGAAAGCACCCTCATTTATTTGTCCCATTCTGCGATGCCGAGGTCGGCTCTGGGGATGTGCGGCAATGAAAATATTTATGAGGAATTAAAAATTTAATATCTGGTCACAGCAGGTATTCTGCGCGTGAAATCAGCAGCAGCAGTAGAGGCTTCCCAGGATATTTGGACGAATAAAACGGTTCAGAATTCGAGAGCAAATGGAGGCCCATGTGGATGGAACGAGGCTCGTTGGTTGTTTTAAAAATAATCTTTTCAATTTGCTTCCACTATGTTATGAATAAAGGACGTCGGAATCTCTTAACACCGTCATGAATTAAAGTTATTGCACCTCACCGATTATTGTTCTGCTGCTGGTGAATTGAGGCCCATTATTCTCTTTGAGGGTCATGAATATGATTCTTACCTGTGAAATAAAGTGAAAAATGTACGATTATTATTTGTTGATGGATTTAGATCTCACTGACAGTGCAGTGGAACTATTGTTTATTGTACAGTAATTTGTTATTATAGAAATTCAATTAAACATTGCAGGAAATTTACGCCTGACTCTTTAAATTCAAATTGAATTCCGAATAGTCTCAACACCTCTTACATTTCGAAAAGCTTTGTTTTTCAATCCCTTGTCGCAATGCTTAACTTTTTTAAGGGGACAAGGGAAAATCTCCACGGTTTCTCTAATTAAGCTACGCTTCGAGTTGGACGGTTTTTCGGAAGGCATAAGTTTAAGCAATCGTTGCGACCATTGGCATGATTAGCAAAGTAATCTCAAGATGCTTTTATCAAAGTACTGTTATAAACTTTTAAATACAAACACAGTGGAAATTTATGTTATTCAATTCAAATGTTTAATTTCAACTCTGCAATTTACGTTCTATGCAACATTAATAGATTTTGTACCTATTTTGAGGCTTTGTGGTTTCAAGAGTTTCATGAAAAAAAAGTGTTCTGAAAAGCCGCTGTAAGTTTTTGTTTTAAAGTGTTGGAATTGTAAATTTGAATTAAAAAATTCAATAAAATATTTTTGAAAAAAAGAGATTTTTTTCATTTTGTGCTCAATATGTCAAATGCTGTACCAAGTAGGCAAATACCCGTTTCACCCCAAATTCATCAATTTATTTTACATGGCATTTTTTCAAACAAACATACAACTCCAACACTGAGGTGGAATTTCCCAAGGATTTCAAATATCTCAAAATTGAGCCCAGAAAGTGCCGTCCAGTGTTGCAAATGAGTGATAAAAAAGCTATCAATAGATTATCTCTGCACCAAAAATATTCGAGAGTATAGCGGCCGTCACTGTAGCTTGTGAGATCTCTTCTTGTGTCTCGTGATTTCCAGCGATGTCATTCTCTCTCTATCACTCCTCCCCTTTTCCTCGACTATGCGCTCTCACCGCTGAGTCTCTCAATCTTTCCGAAAACTGCAATGAGAGAACGCGAGATGGCGATTAGGAGCCGACCACGCATGACGTCCTGTTAAACTGCGTTTGCGAAATTGGTTTTGTGGCGGCTTTTGTGGTTAAACGCTGTTGCGGTAGCATGATCGTGGAAGCGGGAATGAGAGAGAAAAGAAAAATGTCAATCACGAGTGGGTAAACAAGAAAACGTGTTCGGCTATGAGGCGTTTCAATGAAGAGAGAAGAGTTGAGAGTTTCAATGAAGAGAGAAGAGCAGTTGTATTTGAGGCATGGATATTCAGGCGAGATAATTGTAGTTGCTGAGAGCTGATACTTTGATATTTTATCAACCTTGGTGCCGTCCTAAAATTTTATAGGAAAATCGTAAAATTATGAGGAAAATTTCGATTTGCCTCCACTATTTTATGAATAAAAGTTTATTCCGTAGGATTTAAATCCTTAGTTTTCTAAATATCAAAGTACACATCAAATCAATTCTAGATCAAAAAGGTTTGATAATACTTTATGAGCTTCTAAAAAGTTTCATACTATCCCGAAATTCAATTTATAGGCCATTGCAAACTTTATTTGTTGTTTTTGCCCTCTCCACAAAAACTTTGAAGAAATTTGTACTTGTCTTTACTATTCCTTCTTTATCTTCACTTATTTTTAATTTAAAACAGTACTTCACAAAATATGTACCAATTTTCCACCCGATATATTTTAAAACATCATTAAAACTCCGTAAGCTATCGCTCCATAAACAATTGCATTTCGCCGTTTCAGCTTTTCGACATTTAACTGACTGAACTTTTTACGATGTCCACTTCCCGTCCCAACCTTCCCCTCTCCCTCGCCAACCATGCCACCCTTCACTATATCAACAAACTTGTGCTTTCGAAGCAAAACGGCGGCGCTCCAAGCTTCGTTAAACTCGACCATTACATTCCGGGCTTCGCCACCATCACCACGTGGTCTGCTCTCTTTTCTGTTTCCCCTTTCTTCGTCTTCGTTTGAGATTTAATATCCGAGATTAAAACTCGATTCTGGTGCAATTGAATTATTTTACGTTGCCCCCTTAACTATGCAACTGTTTGAAAAAGGGCGACCCATATCGTGGCCAAAGGCCAGGCCAAGCCAAGCCCCAGGTTCAGGTGAAACCCATCGTCAATCCCAGGCACTTGGAAACTTTGTCAGCGTGGAACTGCTGCTCGTTATACTGTGGATTTCTACCCCGTTCTAGATTGCTCGATTTTTACCTCAAACATTGTACCCACCCGTTTACTAGAGCCTCTGACCGCTTGGCAATCCACCTGACACACCTAGCGAACTACGTCCTTGCCGTGTCGGAACCGTTTGATAAAATATACGATATGGCAAAACTATTATTACTATTCTTGGGTGCCGAGCGTGATGTGCACTACCCAGCAGTCACCACTACTTGAAGTTTGGGGTAAAACAGAAATCCAAGAAGACACATTAAGGGAAATTTTTAGTTGAATGTACTAAAGGTTCAGCTAAACTTTGCATAACTCTTTCTTGTTCGATGGAATTTAACCCCGCTTGCCCCATGTGAAAGCTGCCTCCCTATATCCGTATTCTCGAGTGCTTCTCAGAGAGAGTGTGCCAGCCGTCGAGTTGTCGTCGTCGTCACCAAGAAGTGGCACCCTTTACCTTGGTGCATACCTTCACTGTACAGTCCTCCACCCGTAGACTTCCCGCTTGAAGTGCCTCGACGAAATCAGAACACGACCATCATCGTCTGCAGCGCTGTACGGGTACCAGCTTAGCTTAGCTTAAACAGGACCAAAGGACATACCCGCTTCACGAAGCTGACAAGAGATGGCGTTGTTCCGCGCCACGTGTGTCGGTGGGTGCCTGTGTGTTTCAATACGTTTCGTTGCTCTAATATGGCCCATATATACACATTTAGGGCTGATAAAAATACACATTAACTTTTAAATATATTTTTATCTTTCGTCGCTGGAGATGACCTGGGACGGGAAGGGGAAGGGAGGAAGAGACAGTGAAATGTCTTTGCTTTGTCGACAGGCGGGCAAAAAAACAACCATCAGTCGTGGCGTGTACGATATAACAATACACTGGGATTGAAGTGGCACACTCTCCAGTACCGTAGATGAGGTGAAAAAGCAACCTAAACTAATCATACATTTGAAAATAATAGTTTGTTGTAAAAACTTTTTTCTTGCTGTAGTTTGAGGTGTACACATTGTTGGAGAGCTTTTTACGACGTTCACGATTGTTGCAATATCTCTGAAAAATGATGATCAAAACCATTGTGAAACAGTTTTCAAATTTGCTGATAAACTTAATTTTCAAAAAAATCTAAACTAATTTGCGACTCATCCTAGACCAAGGTTTTATCTTATTCCTCTCATCAACCATCAGCGATTTTCGAGCACAAAGGCAACACATTTCCGCCAAGTACACGGTACTTTTTCTTCGGTCAAAGTTATATCAGTTGAAAAAGCTGTACCATCACTGACAGTGCAGAGGTAGGATGCTAGAGAAGCTCCAGTTGAGAGAAAAAAAAGGACCCACTCCGACCGCCGCCACCGCTCTTTTACGATCGTTTTTCGCCACTTCAGAGAGATGTAGCAGATTGTAGGTTGGTCGGTCGGTCGGTCGGTCGGTCGGTCGGTCGGCCTGTTGGATGGTCGACCGCGTGGGTATTTTGTTCATTTTCTTTGAGCACAGTTTTTGCAAAGTAGCTAAACTGTAATGTAGTATACGATGGTTAAAAAAAGGTATTAAACGGAAGGAGGAAACTGGGTGACAGCAGATAAAGTATATTTATTTAAGATTGTTTTTTTTTGTATAGCTAAAAGGGAGTAAAGTCATTTAATGCTAGCAGTTTTGTATCTTAAAGATAATAAGAATAAGTTAAAACTTAAATTAATCAATACAGCCAAGACTAGAGTACCCGCAAAAAAAAAAAAATCTTGGATGGATAAATACTACCAAACTTGTAAAATTCACTGAAACCAACGCTAACAGTCTAAAACGTATCCTGAATTCAAATTTGATCTCAAATCTAAACAAATTCGAAACTAGCAAAAAAATCAAAGACTTGTTCATGCAAAGTTTGCATGAAGATCTTTTGATAATCGAACTTCTAATAATCGAAACTTGGACAATCAAAGGCTTGGATAACTGATTCTCAAAATTTGTTTAATTGGTAATTGTTTCACTGTCAATGTCACTATCTCCTGTTCAGCCCAAAATTCCACTGCTGACATTTTGAGCTCGGCTGCTAATCTGTATTTTAGAGGCATAATCTGCTCATTATTCATCTCGGGACGCCCAAAGGCAAACTCGATTCCGATGCGCATTAATTATCCTGGTGGTGCAAACAGGCCACATACCTGGCGGATTTTCAGCAAACAAAAGCATGGGAAACCGCCATAACTGGATGTTAAACGACGCGCTTCTGATGAAAAGGTTCAATTCTTGCGTGCCAAGCTGGTGGTGGAAACTGCCAACTGGGATCGACGACCCAGCAAAGCGTCCCTTTTTTCGCAACCGTTTGTTAATTAAAGAAAATACAGCACCGAGGTGGCGTTAGTTGTGCTGGGAAAGGTTACGTCATGTTGGCCTGTGGGAGCGGTTAAGGAGCTATACATATATTCGCAGCGAAATGGTCAGCACCTTGTTTAACTTACAAGTTCGAGAAAAGGCAAGGCATTTTGTTTGCCTACTTATAAGCATTCATTCAATTTTGGGAATGAGCAACATTTGATCAGTGAAATCAACCTTCCAGCTTTATTGTTACAACTTTAAGGACAAGTTTCAAATGGGAGTAACAAAACAACACTTTCTTTCTAAATTATTTAACAAAAAAACATTGTTTTTCTGTAACTATACTTGTATGTAACTCCTTAAACAATTTTGGGCCAGATTCAGAAGAAAAGGATGAGCACTGAATCACGTACGATTAAGTCACAATAAACCATCCATCATCCCATGGGTATATGTATTCTCTCATTCAACTAAGCATGTATATGTGTGTATAAAAAGGGTATCTTTTAAAATTTCAAAGATTACCCAAGTTGGATTTACCAGTGGCGGACGGCACAAACAACCATATCAACACATGCCGCCATCGCACCCAAGAAGAGACCAGGACCCTGGGATGGTCCAGATTGGAACTGCTGCAGAGAACCGACGACGACGACGACCGTATGCGATAAGAAAAGGTGGTCTCATAAAGAGATTTAGTGCCTGAAATTCGCCTATCCCAGAATCACGTTGACTTCTTTATCTACCCCGGCATGGTGGTGGTAATGGTGCCGTGCAGCAGCGTCTTCCAACATTTTAGCTGGAAAATTACCATTGGTTTCTGGTCTTTTGCTGTTTGTATGCATAGGGTAATTAACTTACCTGGAGCCAGAATAAACTAATTTATCGTAAATCTGGTGCTCCAACGGTGGAATTTTGGACTACGAACTATTTTTAATTATGATAATCAAAAAAAGCTGTGATAATACTCCATAATATTGCGCATTTTTCATTATACTGGATTAAACAACGAACAACGAAATATGAAAAAGTTGCCAATCATTAAAAAAATGATTGTTGTGTACAAATCTAGAATTCCAAGTTTGAGGAGCCTGAGCAAACAAAGCAAACTATTTTTTTTATGTAAAATATGCGTTTTTGATTTTGAAACTCAAGCATAGCCTCTAGAATCGTGAACAAAGGTGACATTGATTGAATTTCAATTTATTTTCCAAATATTACTCAACCGGTAAGGTATGTTTCAAGAATTATATTTAAAAACTGGTGTAAGCCACATAATGCCCATTTACTCATAATCAAGATTATGTTTGTGCAACTCTATTGTGAAACTTCTTACTTTCCCCGTCATTCTCGACTAACGAAACAACTTACCTTTCTTGATAAAAAATAACAGAATCGATAAGAAATGCATTTCAATACAACGACTAAAAAGTTCAACTTTTCAGCACTCTTATTGATTTGAACGGCGAATTGACTTAACACATGGGCGTTTGACTTGATATCAAATTCATGAAGTTTTTTCGGAATATAAAAAAATTTTGGTTGCAAGTCGTTGCATAAAGTAGTTTTTGTTTTCAGAATACGTTGTATTAATGCAACTCGGTTGGATCTCGATGAATAAATGTACGCTTCGTACTGAATTTATGTTTTCTTTTTGCAGCTTGTTCCAAAAACTACTATTTAAATAGTGCTAATAAAAATGAATGCGTTACATTTGTGGTTAGTTACTAATTAATTTATTTATTTATTAATTTATTTATCCATTTTCTTTTTATTTCGTCAAATTTGCGTTGCCTTGACGCACGCATTTCGAAGAAAAAAGGTAAAAAATGAAAACAAAATCAAAATTCCGCCATGTTTTTATAGCTTCTCTACGAAATCGATCTTTTTTAATTTTTATTTATGTATTTTTTAATCCGACTGAAACTTTTATGGTGCTTTTGGTATTCCCAAAGAAGCCATTTTGCATCATTAGTTTGTCCATATAATATTCCATACAAATTTGGCAGTTGTCCATACAAAAATGGTTTATGAAAATTAAAAATCTTCGGCAAAGTTGTAGGTATGGATAACGACTACACTGAAAAAAATAATACGCGTTAAAAAATGGGTGAGTGACAAAAAGTTTTAATTAAACTTTTTGTCACTTAAACTTGATTTGCAAAAAAAACACTAGAGGACATCAAATGCCAAATTTTCAGAAATTTCCAGGTTCTGCAAAAATTCTGTGAACGAGTAATGAATTTTGAATTCATTTAAAAAAACGAAATATTTGTCGCCAAAATTGTTTAACTTCATTTTTCGATGTAAAATCAAATTTGCAATCAAAAAGTACTTCAGTGAAATTTTGATTAAGTGCACCGTTTTCAAGTTAAAGTTAGGTAACTTTTTTGAAAACAGTCGCAGTTTTTCAATTTTTTAAACTAGTGCACATGTTTGCCCACTTTTGAAAAAAAAATGAAAATCTGAGAAAATTCTCTATATTTTGCTTTTTTGAACTTTGTTGATACGACCTTTAGTCGCGTTTATTGCCATACAAAGGTTTAAAAACAGGAAAATTGATGTTTTCTAAGTCTCACCCAGACAACTCACCATTTTCTAACGTCGATATCTCAGCAAGTAATGGCCCGATTTTCAATGTTTTTTATATGAAATATTCGTGATCTTTTCGAAAACAATATTTAAAAACATTTAATCAAGATATTTCAAAAGGGCGTAATATTGAATGTTGATTTTCAAATTGCCTATTGCAAAGCTTTTTTTTTAGTAAAAACACTTCTGTCGTAGTTGTACCATGCGTTGATTGCAAGCTCAGGGTTGATGTTGATCAAAATAATGGCACTTGATTATCTCGGGATTGGCTGTACCGATTTTGTCTGTTTTGGCCTCATTCGATCCGTCTTGTGTTTCCCTAAGTCAATATCTATCTGGTGATGTTTAGTTAAGTACTTCTGGGACTGGGCCATTCGGCAGAAAATTATTCGGCAGAATGACATTCGGCGGAAAGCCGAACGGCAGAAAAACAATCGGCGGAATGGGTCATTCGGCAGAAAAGGTCATTCGGCAGAAAATACGTTTGGCAGAAAAGCTTGTTCGGCAGAAAATCAATTGGCAGAATGTCATTAGGCGGAATGGTACAAATGGCAGAATAACTCGTTAGGCCGAATAAGTCGTTTGGCAGGATGTCGTTGAGCGGAATAGTACAAATGGCAGAATAACTCATTGGGCCGAATAAGTCGTTCAGCAGAAAACCATTCGGCAGAAAGCTTTGTTTGGCAGGATCTCTTCTTAGTTGGAAACGTTCGAAAACAATACACAAAACAATAATGAATTAATAAATCTATTTGTTTAGACTCAAAAATAAAGTACAAAAAGATCACATTTTCGCGGCACTTTTGTACACCTTGCTGAGTCCGTCCATCGTTTGTCGTCCGTGCAACCGTACGACGTCAAAATTCAAAATATCAATATTTTTCGACATTGTTAAGCGGTTTTCTAGCGACGACGCACGGTTTTGTTATTCAGGACCATTGTGATGTGCTGTAATTTCGGTTTTCAGGTCAATCATACAAAACAAATAACTTGTTCGAGCTTCAGCATTGTCTTGGCGTTTCTCTATTGCGTGATTTCTACTCGAAACTAGATGTCCACAGGTTTGAAACGGTAAAGGTGAGAACAAGATTATTCGTTTGACGCAGTGGTGGACGCAGCACTTTGCGCCAGTTCGATTTTTCTGTGATCTGTCAGTTGAACAATCTACAGAGCATACTATGTTCAATGGTCGATGACAGGCAGGCTATGATGACAGCCGCCAAGTTCTGCGTCCATCACTGCGTCGAACGGATAATCTGGTTCTTAGCTTGAGGTGAAGCCGTTGATCATTTTCGAAGAAAATTGATCATCATCATTATAAAATACAAGCCTTACCCGACAAACTTCGTTCTGCTTTTTTCGTTTTTGAAGTTTTTTGCTTTTTTGCTAATTCAGCCTCCTGTGATCAAAATTTGAGTTTACGTACATTTTTCCATACAATCTGCAGATGCTCCGGAATCGCTCCAAGAGTGGCCAAAGTGGAAATTTTTTAGCATATAAACCTTCCTTGGGCTTACACGAACCTAACGCAACAAAAAGCACCTCGATCCGACGCTCCGTATTGAACTGATTCGCGTTCGAACAAAACCGTCCAAATTTTTTATATATATAGATTCTGTATTAAATTCAATTTAACGAATTTCAGCACCAAAAGGAATCAGCATGTGCCGGTTGTTACCTTCTTGAAGCCACTGAAAGAATTTTTGATCTAAATCAAATGTGCTTCAAAATTTATAAAATTTGGTGGCACAGTCATTGACGTCCTACTTGGCAGTCATTGATTAATGACGATTTCCATAACTTTTCAAGGAATGGGATAATCGTTACCAAAAGGAATCAGCATGTGTAGGGCACTATTCTAAACAACTTGTTGGAGGAATTTTGTCAAAATAATGAAAGCGACGCAAAATTTATATCTTTGAACGAAAAATCATGACAATGATGGAAGTCTTTACGTTAAGATAATCCAAACCTCTCTTTACAATTATTTATCGCTGTCGTGCTGTCTTGTCGTACGTCGTATTTGACGTTCCGAGAAAAACGAGTTTTAAAGTTTGATCTTGAATAAACAAAAACGAGAGCACGCAATGTAAACAATAACAATTACGTTATGTTTGGTTGACCATTCTGTGCATTGCCCCGAAGTTTGGCTGAATTTGGTTGCCGGAGTCCCGAAATATAATTGAAAAGGTTTACGGTAGTCGAGCTCGTATCTGTGTCAAACGCTTTCTGACCTGAAATCCCTTTGGCCAATTGGGTCCTAAAATGAAGTTTAAATTTGTGATATTATTGGTCATAACGATAAAGCTTATTTTCTGAGTACAACGACCGCAAAGGATTTAAAATGGATTTTTAATTCAATTTTTTTTTAAACCCTTGAAAATGATATTATATATAAAAATACAAAATTTTCGTTTTACTTGCTACTGGGACTGATAAGCCGAGAACTAAATTTGAGAATTGATCCACCAGTTAAAAAATTAACTTCACTGTCCTTCTTGACAGGAAAGGTTCTACTTGACAGCCCGTTCCAAGGGGACCATACTTGATCCATCAAAAAAATTTTGTCTTGTCAATATTTTTTTTGCATTAAAATAAAAAAAAAGTGATCACAAATGGTTTTTTATCGTGTTTTTTACAATTGTTCATAAAAATTTACATAGGGCTTTATTACCCAATTGTCGCACTTACATCAAATTTCAGGCTGTGTCAAGATAGCACGACAAGTTTCAAACTTCTTTCATATGGAAAATGACAAAAATGCACGAAGTTTTTTTTTGGTTTTTGTGGAATATCTCAGTATTGAAATCGAATTTTGGGGTCTGTTTCTATAATGGTACGTTCGTTTGAGGGCTAGTTTCGCACTGAGTGCCGCACTCAGAGCTGTCAAAGTGTTTGTTTGAAGAAACTCGCGCTAGTTCCGCACGAGTTTCACCGCCATCTTGGAACTGAAACTCTAGTGCTTTTCAATATATTTTTCAGTTTCATGCGAGTTCCACGCACACTGACAAATGACGTTCGATTGAACCAAAACTGGCACCGACGAGTGCGTCACTCAGTGCCGCACCGGCTCTTTAAACGAACGTACCATAAGTTTACAATAAACTAGCGCTCCTATTCCGTGTACGTATCGGTTGTTGCGTTTGACACGGAATACGTAATCGATTCGAATTGAATTCCGTTTCAGAATTCCGATTGATTGACTGGGAATAATTTTCACTTGTACTGCACAAAATTTCACAATTCTAATGATAATGGCAAACACGACAATGTAGGTTAGGGTAGAGTAGTCATCAATGAGACACGGGAACAATGATAAAATGGCTCTCACAAGTAGTAGTTTCAACCAAACAGGCTCATAGTTTGGGGAAAGGTGTGTCTACACGATACACGTCTGCCATAATAGTGGCTTTGGTTATGGAAGCTCCTTGAAAAGTTATTCATTAATGTTTGATTCTGGGGTGTAACAGTAAATTATGGACAAAAATTAGTTTTTCGCTCATAGGCAGCCATAAACACCAAAACTAACATTTCTCCAGATTTTTTTTGACGTTTCATAAGGAAAGAGTTGGGCTACAATGTCCTTTCATTTGGTTTGGCCAAAATTAAGAATATACCAAGAATCCAGGGCTACCTTATTGTTTATCACTCCTTTCAGCCCATGGGTAACAATGAGACACTTTGATTTTTCTTCTTTTCAAAATCTATGTAACTTAGGGCGATAAAAATCATGGATTTAGCTCAATACTGTTCATTGGTGAAAATCTCGTCTTCAATCTGAACAAGAATAGCCGTTTTAGATAGCTTGAAAGATTAGTTTTTGCTCTTTGTTGTGCTTTGGTTTTTAAATGTATCAACATTTTTAATCCAGTGTGATTCAAATTAAATAAGTCTCTTATAAATACATATTTTTAATTTTTTATATGACATGACCAGAAAAGCTTCAACAATTTTTTAAAATGTCTAAAACAGCAAATAAAAAAAACAGCAAATAAAATCATAACAAACAATATTTTACAAATTATCTTAATGTCCCTACCGCCAACTGGAGAAAATCTGGAGTACAAACTGAATAAGTACACGAGATTTCAGAGCAATTAATTTGGAGATCGGTGTACTAATTGTTTTGTTCTGTTTCTGTTTTAACCGAAATCAATCAGAAAAATCAAAACATTATGCAAAAATAAACTAAAACAGCTGTTCTGATTCGATACATTCGTCTTTGTTGCCAAAGATGTTTCATAAAAAAATATTTAAAATTACTTTTTTTCAATTTAAATCCATGAATATAAAAGTGAAGAGAAAATATTTCAAGCGCTGGGCAATTTACGGATCTAACCATTATTCTCTATAAGTAAAATTATGCTTAATATTTTATTTTTATTTTTGATTCGTTGTTCATCTATTTCACAACAAAATCTGAATTTCCAGACCAAAATTTGATATTTTTGCCGATTTCGGGGATTCCGGATAAAATATAAAATCCGGGATTCGGGAATTCCCAGTTTTGGAAAAATCCCAGGAATTTTGTCCCGGGAATTCCCGGGATGGACGCACTATATGTAACTCTTTCAAAATATTAATTGAAAGTGATTTTTGGCAAATTTATTGAGTTTTAACTCCATTTAACAAAAAATATAAAGTTTTTTGGTATAAATTTGGATTTTACAAAATTCTAATACTTTTTGGTATAACTTTTGTTAATTAAAGTTTCAAGTTGGTAAAATTGCTTTAAAATAATTAAGGCAAGTTACCTGCAACGGAACAATACTAAAACATGACATTTTATTAGAAAATAATTGATTTTCGTAGAGTGTCTCATTGTTCCTGCCAAGCCATAATGAGAAAGTTGAATAACTCGGGCTGTAGACGTAATACCCATGTCATATTTTGGTCAATGTTGGTACACATTAAAAGAAAGTACTGTATGTAAAAAAAATATTTACACCCCTTGGGCACTATACACATTTTGTGATGAAACATATAAACAATTAAAAGTTTGACAAAACCTAGTACTACGTTTTATTCAGAAACTCATGCCGAACATTTTGCTATAAAAGCTCATGAAAAGATGATTTCCATAAAAAGTTATATAACTAATACTATTACAGAAATAAAAAAGGTGCAACAAAAGTTTGTACACCTTTCGAAAAATTAACATAAATAAAGTTATTTGTTGATAAATCACCATAATTCCAGTCTCCCAACTCCAAATAGGCATCCTTGACTGATTAAAAATAATTTGGATTGAATATCAAGTTTACTACTTACTTAGTATGAAAGTTTAAATAACTCTGGAAATTCTATATAAAACTTATCTAAACTTAGTTTTGCAAACATTTAATTTAACTGAACGTCAATATATTACCATAGAATTGCTAATTGTGGGTATAACACCGTTTTGGGAGTCTTTGTATCGATAGAATAGATTTTTCGTTGGAATATCGTTTAAACCCGAAATTTCGTCGTCGGAAAATCCGCCGGCATCCGAACCGGTCCACGATTCACAAGTCAATCTCTGTGGCATTGGAAAGGGCATACAATTTCCGATCTTTTGATACCCATACATCAAGGTTTTCTATAAAACCCACGTTTTTAAATACTTAGGCAAAAACGTTGTTATGGTTTCGTTTGAGCAATCTGCCAAAAATGTATGGACTTTCGTAATTTTTTTTCTCGTGGATCAAACTGGGCCCAGGTATTTAAAAACGTGGGTTTTATAGAAAACATAGATGTATGGGTATCAAAAGATCGGAAATTTTATGCCCTTTTAAAGATTTGTCTGGTCACGCCTTCCGTCGGACGGGAAATTGAATGTTGGCCCCCGTCGGACCTACAGGTTAAGTCGTAAGCTCAGTCCAGGTTGTCTCACTGGGTCCTGTCTCGATAAAGTTGCTGGTAGGAAGTTAGACAAAAATGACTTTGTCTGCCAAATAATATTCTGCCTTATGATATATTCTGCTTAATGATCTTTTCTGCCATTTGTTTGTCTGCCTTCTGTACTTTTCTGCCATATGAACCTTTCTGCCTTATGTGCTTTTCTGCCAATCGACGTTCCGCCAAATGACCCTGTCTGCCATTTGACCTTTTCTGCCGAACATTTTTCTGCCATTCGTACTTTTCCGCCGAATGTACTTTCTGCCGAATGTTTGTCTGCCGAATAACCTTTTCTGCCTTCTGGTTGTCTGCCGAACGTCATTCCGCCGACCGTCATTCTGCCGAATGGACCAGTCCCGTTTTGTATAACATGGCGGATGTTATACATTAGGGTGGGTACGTTTTTCAAAAAGTTCTCGGATCAAGTTTTAGTATGGTTCCCCTTGTAGGGCATGCCTATAGGGACTTTCATGCCAAATATCAGCTCATTTGGTTGTAAACTGGCTGCGCGCATTAGGGTTAAAGTTTACATGGGAATTATGGGAAATTGGAACTTTTGTTCAAACGCTCCTACGGGTCTGGAAAAATCACGCCAACTTCTGGTATGGTCAGGCCTATAGGAAATGGTCTGGAGATCACTTTTCCCGAAGAGAGCATATGGATTCGTTGTCCCTAGACCTGGCGCATCGGCAAACAATCCGATGTCTCCGGAATCAACGGTTTTCCCTCAAAAAGCATCAAATTTTCCTTAGCATGCTATGAAAGCTTGATGAACATCGCGACGCCATACGTCAGGCAGCTACCACGTAGTTGAAATATTTGCAAAAAAATACAAATTTGCTATGCAACAATTTTGAATTCGACTAAATAATATCAGGATTACTCGAAATGATCATTTTCTATTTAAAAGAAGGTTTGCAATTGAATATTCCAGCCGTTTCTCACCCCCGTGGTAGCTATCTGACATATGGCGTCGCGGTGTTCATCGAGCTTTCATAGCATGCTAAGGAAAATTTGATGCTTTTTGAGGGAAAACCGTTGATTCCGGAGACATCGGATTGTTTGCCGATGCGCCAGGTCTAGGGACAACGAATCCATATGCTCTCTTCGGGAAAAGTGATCTCCAGACCATTTCCTATAGGCCTGACCATACCAGAAGTTGGCGCGTGATTTTTCCAGACCCGTAGGAGCGTTTGAACAAAAAGTTCCAATTTCCCATAGTAATTCCCATGTAAACTTTAACCTTGATGCGCGCAGTCAGTTTACAACCAAATGATCTGATATTTGGCATGAAAGTCCCTATGGGCATGCCCTACAAGGGGAACCATACTAAAACTTGATCCGAGAACTTTTTGACCCACCCTATTATACATTTTTAGAAAGATATTTGAAAGTCTTTTCCTGGACGCGTTAAGGTGGGCCTCATTTGCCCGCCCGAGGGAAAAAATCTGAACTTTTTTTCTTCCACTCGCAAAAACACTGCAATTTTTTCGAAAACCGCATTCCAAACATATAAGTCGGTGTAGCCAACATTCTAACGAAGACAATGATGTATAGCAATATATACGTTTTATATAAACTATTTGATTCTAGTACAAAATAAATGAAATTTTTAGAAAAATCGTCCATCAAAACTGGTCGCGACGACGACGACGACGACCAACCAAGCAGACACACACGGACACGGGTGGAAAGAGAGAACGAAAATAACGGCAAAATTCGAATGATGTGCAATGCTGGCGAAAACAAAAGTTTCGGGATTATTATTTTACTGAGAATTATAAAGAGAATATTGGTAGAACCGACTTCTGAATAAACCGACCACATTGGAATCGGTTCCAGGGTCCCGGGGAATCCGGATCATGGTCAAATGGGAGATGGATTGCAAAAATAGTTGTGCTTGAAAGTGAAGAAAAACAAGCTCAATTTTGAAAAAGAATAATCATGGCATAATTCAGAATGGTGTTTCACTATATTGGCCACTTTGTAATCGATTCCTGGTGTCCCCAGGTAATCCGGATCATGACCAAAAGGAAGAATTTTTGAAATATTTCTGCTTGCAAAATGGAGATAAACAATCTCAAATTTGAAAAAGAATAATCATGGCATTGGCCAGAAAGACGATTGTCCGTATTGACCACTTTGTAATCGATTCCGGGTTTCCCCGGATAATCCGGATCATGGTCAAAAGGAGATTCATTTCAAAATAGTTGTACTTGAAAAATGGAGATAATAAATCTCAATTTCGGAAAAATAATTGTGACATTTTTAGAATAGTGTTTGTCCGTATTGGCCATTTTGGCATCAATTCCAGGTGTCCCGGGAATCCGGAACATGGTAAAAGGGAAAACTTGTTTCTAAATTAGTTGTGCTTGAAAAATGGCGGAAAACAATATCAATTTCGGAAAAGAATAATTGTGGCATTTTTCAGAGTAGTGTTTGTCCGTATTGGCCATTTTGGCATCGATTCCATGTGTCCCGGGGAATCGGAACGTGGTAAAAGGGAAAACTTGCTTCTAAATTAGTTGTGCTTGAAAAATGGCGGAAAACAATATCAATTTCGGAAAAGAATAATTGTGACATTTTTAGAATAGTGTTCGTCCGTATTTTCCATTTTGGCATCGATTCCATGTCCCGGGAATCCGGAACACCATCAAAAGGAAAAACGTTTTGCAAAAATAGTTGTGCTTGAAAAATGTAGAAAAACAATCTAAATTTTAAAGAGAATATGATGGCATTTTTCAGATTGGTGTTTGTCCGTATTGGCCACTTTGGAATCGATTCCATGTGTCCCCGTGGAATCCGGATCATGGTCAAATGGGAGATTGATTGCAAAAATAGTTGTGCTTGAAAATGGAGCTAAACAAACTCAATTTTGAAAAAGAATAATCATGGCATAATTCAGAATGGTGTTTGACTATATTGGCCACTTTGTAATCGATTCCTGGTGTCCCCGGGTAATCCGGATCATGACCAAAAGGAAGAATTTTTGAAATATTTCTGCTCGCAAAATGGAGATAAACAATCGCAATTTTGAAATAGAATAAACATGGCATTGGCCAGAAAGACGATTGTCCGTATTGGCATCGATTCCATGTGTCCCCGGGGAATCCGTCAAATAAGAGATTCATTTCAAAAATAGTTGTATTTGAAAAATGGAGATAAAAGATCTCAATTTCGGAGACTAATGTGCCGTATTGGCCACTTTGGAATCGGTCCCAGTTTTCCTGAGAAATTTGAATCATGTTCAAACGTGAGATTTTTACGAAAATAGGCGTGCCTACAAATCAGCATTATTTTTAAAAGGATTATAGAGGATTTTATCAGAATGGTGTATCAGGCACATTGAATATAATAATATATTTTCAGTGCAACTTTTACATCACAAATCATTTATTGTAAAGAATATAAAGCCCTTTGTGATTTTTAACCAGGTGAATATTTTAAAATAATTTCCTTTTTCTAAAGTAATATTTAAAAAATGGACGCACTTCCAAATGAACTTCAACCATTCTGCGTTATAATTCAAATATATGTTATCATATGATACATCTTGCATCATCATGATCCAGATTTCCAAGGACACCTGGTACCAATTGCAAAGTAGCCAATATGGACAAACTCCATTCTGAAAATGCATCAATAATCCTTTGAGAAACTAATTTAGCGCCAATAATCTGCCAATTGCAAGCAGAACTATTTTCGCATAAAAATCTCCCATTTGCCCACTATCTTAAAATGCCATCATATTCTCTTCAAAATTTAGATTGTTTCAAACACAACTGAGCAATTCTTTGAGATTTCGGTCATTCAATTTTTGTATTTTTAATCCGACTGAAACTTTTTGGTGCCTTCGGATGCCCAAAGAAGCCATTTTGCATCATTAGTTTGTCTATATAATTTTCCATACAAATTTGGCAGCTATCCATACAAAAGTGGGTCTCGTGGCGCAGGGGTAGCGGCTTCGGCTGCCGATCCCGATGATGCTATGAGACGCGGGTTCGATTCCGCCTTATCCACTGAGCTTCTATCGGATGGTGAAGTAAAACGTCGGTCCCGGTTTCTCCTGTCTCGTCAGAGGCGCTGGAGCAGAAATCCCACGTTAGAGGAAGGCCATGCCCCGGGGGGCGTAGTGCCAATAGTTTCGTTTTTTCCATACAAAAATGATATATGAAAATTCAAAAATCTGTACCTTTTGAAGTAATTTTTTGATCGATTTGGTGTCTTCGGCGAAGTTGCAGGTTATTATACATGGTAAAAAACTGTTTTAGTGGTTTTTAATTTTACTTTTTGTCACTAAAACTTGATTCGCAAAAAAAAACTTTTTTATTTTTTTTTAATTTTATGATATGTTGCCCACTTTTCAGAAATTTCCAGTATGGGCAAACAATCTTTGACCAACTTATGAATTTTTGAATCAACACTTTTTTTCCAAAAAATCGAAATATCAAAATTCATTTTTCGATGAAAAATTGAAATTGCAATCAAAAAGTACTTTAGTGTAATTTTGATAAAGTGCACCGTTTTCAAGTTATAGTAATTTTGAAGTAACTGTTTTGAAAATAGTCAGAGTTGTTCATTTTTTTAAAATTAGTATCCATGTTTTCCCGTTTCTTACGTTATATTGAATTTTTGGCCCTTTTAAAATGTTAGTCTTGATTAAAAAAATTGAAAATATTGTTTTCTAAAAATTGGAAAATTTCACGAATGTTTCATGTTTTAACATTGCAAATCGGACCATTCGTTGATGAGATATCGACATTATAAAATTGTGGGTTGTTTGAGTGAGACTTAGAAAACATCAATTTTCCTGTTTATAAATCTTAGCATGACAATATCTCAGCAACTAACGGTCGTATCAACAAAGTTCAAAAAGCAAAATATAGATAATTTTCTCGACTTTTCAAAAATATTTTTTCAGAAGTGGGCAAAATGGGCACCAATTTATAAACATGAATAACTGCGACTATTTTCAAAAAGTTACTTAAAAATGGCTATAACTTGAAAAATGTCCTCATTATCAAAATTTCACTAAACTACTTTTGGATTGCAAATTCAATTTCACATCAAAAATGAAGTTAGAAATATTTTGCAACCAATATTTCGATTTTTGGAAAAAAGTGTTGATTCAAAATTCATAAGTTGGTCAAAGATTGTTTGCCCATACTGGAAATTTCTGAAAAGTGGGCAACATATCATAAAATTAAAAAAATAAAAGTTTTTTTGCGAATCAAGTTTTAGTGACAAAAGTAAAATTAAAAACCACTAAAACAGTTTTTACCATGTATAATAACCTGCAACTTCGCCGAAGACACCAAATCGATCAAAAAATTACTTCAAAAGGTACAGATTTTTGAATTTTCATATATCATTTTTGTATGGAAAAAACGAAACTATTGGCACTACGCCCCCCGGGGCATGGCCTTCCTCTAACGTGGGATTTCTGCTCCAGCGCCTCTGACGAGACAGGAGAAACCGGGACCGACGTTTTACTTCACCATCCGATAGAAGCTCAGTGGATAAGGCGGGAATCGAACCCGCGTCTCATAGCATCATCGGGATCGGCAGCCGAAGCCGCTACCCCTGCGCCACGAGACCCACTTTTGTATGGATAGCTGCCAAATTTGTATGGAAAATTATATAGACAAACTAATGATGCAAAATGGCTTCTTTGGGCATCCGAAGGCACCAAAAAAGTTTCAGTCGGATTAAAAATACAAAAAAATTGAATGACCGAAATCTCAAAGAATTGCTCAGTTGTGTTTGAAACAATCTAAATTTTGAAGAGAATATGATGGCATTTTTAAGATAGTGGGCAAATGGGAGATTTTTATGCGAAAATAGTTCTGCTTGCAATTGGCAGATTATTGGCGCTAAATTAGTTTCTCAAAGGATTATTGATGCATTTTCAGAATGGAGTTTGTCCATATTGGCTACTTTGCAATTGGTACCAGGTGTCCCTTGGAAATCTGGATCATGATGATGCAAGATGTATCATATGATAACATATATTTGAATTATAACGCAGAATGGTTGAAGTTCATTTGGAAGTGCGTCCATTTTTTAAATATTACTTTAGAAAAAGGAAATTATTTTAAAATATTCACCTGGTTAAAAATCACAAAGGGCTTTATATTCTTTACAATAAATGATTTGTGATGTAAAAGTTGCACTGAAAATATATTATTATATTCAATGTGCCTGATACACCATTCTGATAAAATCCTCTATAATCCTTTTAAAAATAATGCTGATTTGTAGGCACGCCTATTTTCGTAAAAATCTCACGTTTGAACATGATTCAAATTTCTCAGGAAAACTGGGACCGATTCCAAAGTGGCCAATACGGCACATTAGTCTTTTCCGAAATTGAGATCTTTTATCTCCATTTTTCAAATACAACTATTTTTGAAATGAATCTCTTATTTGACGGATTCCCGGGGACACATGGAATCGATGCCAATACGGACAATCGTCTTTCTGGCCAATGCCATGTTTATTCTATTTCAAAATTGCGATTGTTTATCTCCATTTTGCGAGCAGAAATATTTCAAAAATTCTTCCTTTTGGTCATGATCCGGATTACCCGGGCACACATGGAATCGATGCCAAAATGGCCAATACGGTCAAACACTATTCTGACCATGTTCCGGATTCCCCGGGGACACATGGAATCGATTCCAAAGTGGCCAATACGGACAATCGTCTTTCTGGCCAATGCCATGTTTGTTCTTTTTCATAATTGAGATTGTTTATCTCCATTTTGCAAGCAGAAATATTTCAAAAATTCTTCCTTTTGGTCATGATCCGGATTACCCGGGGACACCAGGAATCGATTACAAAGTGGCCAATATAGTCAAACACCATTCTGAATTATGCCATGATTATTCTTTTTCAAAATTGAGTTTGTTTAGCTCCATTTTCAAGCACAACTATTTTTGCAATCAATCTCCCATTTGACCATGATCCGGATTCCACGGGGACACATGGAATCGATTCCAAAGTGGCCAATACGGACAAACACCAATCTGAAAAATGCCATCATATTCTCTTTAAAATTTAGATTGTTTTTCTACATTTTTCAAGCACAACTATTTTTGCAAAACGTTTTTCCTTTTGATGGTGTTCCGGATTCCCCGGGACACATGGAATCGATGCCAAAATGGAAAATACGGACGAACACTATTCTAAAAAATGTCACAATTATTCTTTTCCGAAATTGATATTGTTTTCCGCCATTTTTCAAGCACAACTAATTTAGAAGCAAGTTTTCCCTTTTTACCACGTTCCGGATTCCCCGGGGACACATGGAATCGATGCCAAAATGGCCAATACGGACAAACACTACTCTGAAAAATGCCACAATTATTCTTTTCCGAAATTGATATTGTTTTCCGCCATTTTTCAAGCACAACTAATTTAGAAACAAGTTTTCCTTTTACCATGTTCCGGATTCCCGGGGACACCTGGAATTGATGCCAAAATGGCCAATACGGACAAACACTATTCTAAAAATGTCACAATTATTTTTCCGAAATTGAGATTTATTATCTCCATTTTTCAAGTACAACTATTTTTGAAATGAATCTCCTTTTGACCATGATCCGGATTATCCGGGGAAACCCGGAATCGATTACAAAGTGGTCAATACGGACAATCGTCTTTCTGGCCAATGCCATGATTATTCTTTTTCAAATTTGAGATTGTTTATCTCCATTTTGCAAGCAGAAATATTTCAAAAATTCTTCCTTTTGGTCATGATCCGGATTACCTGGGGACACCAGGAATCGATTACAAAGTGGCCAATATAGTGAAACACCATTCTGAATTATGCCATGATTATTCTTTTTCAAAATTGAGCTTGTTTTTCTTCACTTTCAAGCACAACTATTTTTGCAATCCATCTCCCATTTGACCATGATCCGGATTCCTGGGGACCCTGGAACCGATTCCAATGTGGTCGGTTTATTCAGAAGTCGGTTCTACCAATATTCTCTTTATAATTCTCAGTAAAATAATAATCCCGAAACTTTTGTTTTCGCCAGCATTGCACATCATTCGAATTTTGCCGTTATTTTCGTTCTCTCTTTCCACCCGTGTCCGTGTGTGTCTGCTTGGTTGGTCGTCGTCGTCGTCGTCGCGACCAGTTTTGATGGACGATTTTTCTAAAAATTTCATTTATTTTGTACTAGAATCAAATAGTTTATATAAAACGTATATATTGCTATACATCATTGTCTTCGTTAGAATGTTGGCTACACCGACTTATATGTTTGGAATGCGGTTTTCGAAAAAATTGCAGTGTTTTTGCGAGTGGAAGAAAAAAAGTTCAGATTTTTTCCCTCGGGCGGGCAAATGAGGCCCACCTTAACTGATCTGACTACTAGCCTGGGTAAAAAAAAGTAAAGTTGCTCAAATCAAAAATTATATGAGATTGCCCGAAAGAGTACTCAAAATGGAGGCTCAGGCCAAAATTTCAGCCCATTTGGTTGAAAACTGGCTTGCCTTGAGAAGGAACAAGTTTAAATGGGAATTAACCCGTAAAACTGGAGCATTTAGGTAAATTGCTCTGTACAAGTCAACCGTTAACAAATGACGACTTTTGCATACCATGGGGTCCTAGGAGCCCCGTGGTGGCTGATTGCCATGTGGCGTCCTCTGATCGAGGCAACCTTCTTAGTGTGCTTTGATTTTTCCCTATACATTTTGCTGGGACCATGATAATTTCTGCGACGCCGGAATGAATCCGGTTCAAGGCAAGACCAGGGGCCTCGGATCGTCTTGCACCCTTCAAAGGAATTGTTCCCCAGACCATCCCCTAGGACCCCATGGTATGCATAAGTCGTCATTTGTTAACGGTTGACTTGTACAGAGCAATTTACCTAAATGCTCCAGTTTTACGGGTTAATTCCCATTTAAACTTGTTCCTTCTCAAGGCAAGCCAGTTTTCAACCAAATGGGCTAAAATTTTGGCCTGAGCCTCCAGTTTGAGTACTCTTTCGGGCAATCTTATATAATTTTTGATTTGAGCAATTTTAATTTTTTGACCCGGGCTACTGACTACCCTATCAAAAGTTATGGTCACTTAAGTGTTTTTATACACTTTTTTTGAGGCTGGATCAAGGCTGGATTAAGTGTTTTTATACACTTTTTTGGGGCTACATCATACGACCCATCGTTAGATAGGTAATCAAAAAACCTTTCCATGTTATGGTTTTTATATACGTAACACGGAGAAAAATAGTTTGTTCATGAAATTGGGAACCACGAACGAAGTGTTCAAATTCAAATGGCATTTAAACACTTTGTTCGTGGTTCCCAATTTCATGAACGGGTGTTCACGATTTTGTTAACTCTTTTTTCTCCGTAAAGTAACGTTTTATAGCATTTTTTGCATGTAACTATTCAGGCGCATTGGAATACAAGCAGAAAGCGTTTCCAATTGATTTTAGGAGGAAGGCATCAATCACTGAGGTGGTTTAAAGTAACGTTCTATATTTAGCTCCAAAATCTAAAACATGTTATCCACTAACTTTATTCATTTAACAACCAAAGCAATACCATCCTTTTAACAACACTATAACTTCGTTAGCTTTATTGAACGCGTGATTAGTGCACAAAAAACAGGCTTTCAAAGGACAACCGGTACTCTTTGTGTGTTCAAAGGAAAACAGAAGCGTTACTAAAAACAGCAACACCAACAGAGGGGTATTTTGCATCAAAAGCGAACTTCCTGTTCAATCAATTCTCGTTTCCTCTATAAACCCCCGCTTGTTTAGAACCCTTTTTTATCCCACTCTCAGCTCAGGCGTTCGATTTCAACACCCCGAAAGTTCGTATTTTTGCTCAGTACAAAATACGGCGAGTGCGGCTCCCAAATTGAAGCCCCACATGCGGATATTGAAAGGCTGCTTTCATCGTATTTTTTTTTGTTGTTGTTGCTTTTTCTGCAAGTGGGGTCATCATGAATGAATCCTGGGGACACGCCACTATCGAAGCCTGGGGCCGGAACGTGTTACACTCGCATGAATACTTCATGAGAGCGGGGGGTGTCCCCTTATTTCCGGTCATTTTCATGCAAATGTAATGGAAATCGCAGCGAAAATGTACACTATTTCCAAACATCGTTTACCTCTCCGTTCGCCCTGAAGCCATCCGCCATAGTCGAGTTGTGTATCCCGGGACGATTATGGATTCCGCGCGTGAAATGAAGTGATTTTCACAGCTGGGAAGTGTTGCGAAGCTCCACGGGGATCGCGAACGTCACTGATTGCGTTTCCCCTGGCGGGATAGATTCTGTGGCCAGCTTGAAGATGAGAGCACGATTTTTCCACTTGAAAGTTAATGAAAACTCTCTTTAAAGTTCATTATTTATCGACAACCTGGGATGAATCAGGAGTAGAGACAATGATGTTATGTTATTTCAAAGATCAAAATCTGGAAATTAGTTATCGGTAAATCTTGGATTGAAATGGAAATCCAGAATATACCGGTAGAAAAAAAATCCACAGCAAAAAAAAAACATTTGACAAATTTCATGTCCTCATATAATGAAATTTCATCCTATTTGATTTTTATGATTAAAAATGATTGAAAAATGTATTTGTTGAAAGAATATAATCTTTCGTCGTTCTAAATACATCGTACTCAGTTTTCGACAACATTGTCGTTCCAATACTGCGAAAATTTGTTCAGTCATGTACCAAATCAGGTCATCAAGTTTCATTCAAGGCAAGTCTTTTCCCAAAGTTCTAATGACCTAACCAAAACATGTAATTGAAAATGAATTTAAAATCTAACTTTTCACTCTCAAAACCGGACCTCAGCACATCAGAAGGAGCAAGTATTTCCACGAACAAACTAGCACATTTCATTTGAACGTGTCCTGTGGTGAGTAACCAATTCCACTTCCGGAACCGAACACAACTATGTACTGAAAATATAATTTGTCCTCGGACTGGACGCCAGCATCAATAGAAAAGTGTGCGTAATGGCTTCAGCCAAAAGTTTTACCAACTAATCAGGCCCCAAAGTGGAGGAAGTTTTGTTGGTGTGGGAAAGCAACCAGATGCTCTAGACGACTCCAACAAGTCACAGTTTGTCTTCTGCTTTTCATTTCGGTCATCAATCTCTCTTCCAGCCCCGACGAGTCACAGCCCAAAGTGCCGATCATTCATTTCCAGTGCTAGAATCAATTTAAATACGTTTCACAAAGTTGAGCACCAAAGTTCGAAGAAAGAACCATTTTTTCTCTCGTGAAAGATTAATTGGCTCTGATGAATAAGTAATCATTTTAAGTCGCTTTCGTTTTGGCGCACTGAACTGAGCGGAATGGTAAATGGATCGACCAACACCTTACACTGGACTGAGGTGAAATAGAGTGATGGTACTCTGCAAATCCTCAATCGCCTTCTGATGGAATAAATAATGCTGCCTGTAATCCTTGAATTTCAAATTTATTTTATTTTAAACGAATGTTCTTTTGATTTCGAAGCTTTTACGTAATAAATTTGTTAAAAAAAACTGTTTGAACTAATTTTAAAACATTTTATAGAACCTTTTTCTGAGTTAAAAAAAAAATGTCATCAAATTATAAGTCATGTAACTACAGATTCAGCGAAGATAAAAACGGTTTTATGTTGTTATTGAAAAGGGAGATATTGACAGTATGAATTTTCCGAAGAGGGAATTTAATTAAAAAAAAAACTTTTAAAGTACACAGCAACGAAGGAAGTTGTTGTCTTCTTATCCCAAAATTGTCAAACTTACGGACCCAATCTTGCAACAACGTGATTGTAAAAATAGTCAAACTTTGTTGTAAATTACTTTGTGAATAGTACATTAGGGGATGAATAAAAAAATATTTCGATAGTACCCGTAGTTTTGAAGATACTAAAATGTCTGTAACAAAAATCTGGGTGCAAAAGCTCTGGTAGATGTGCACCGTTAAATGCAAAAAATAAAGTTTGGTAGACCCAATACATATACCGTCATCTGAGACGAATCGGGACACATGGGGCGAATTGGGACAGCTGTTTTAGCAAGGTTCTTGCTCAATATAGCGATATCTATCCTATCTCGATAATAATTGGTCTGCTTTTCTAGCATCAAGCATCAGTGTACCGTCAACTAGAGCAAATCGAAATATGTGGAGCGAAAAGAGACATTTGTTTAATGCTTTAGCGAATATTTTGGTGTATAGGATTGGGTCGGTTAGAACGTATTGAGAATTATAAAACGTATGCTACATTGTCCAAATTATAACTTTGGGGTCCTCATATCACCACTAGTATTCAAACTGTAGTTCCGATTCCCCCAGTAACAGAACTGCTTTTATCTATTTTTTATAATTCAATTTTAAAACAGGACAGAAATTTTAACTATACACATACATAAAATATCACGTAATATAAGTCTGGGATGAGTGCATCTTTTATGTCACAAAAAACGTTATTTTACATCTAAAAATGTGTAAATTTACCACTATTCCGTTTTAGTGCCAAAGCTCAATTAAGGTAGCTTGGCATGCCCAACAACTTTGTACAAAAATATTCCTGACAAGTTCTGAATTGCTTTCAATACGAAAATTCATTTAAAAACTAACTTAATCCACCTAAATGGTTGGTGCCTTCCTCACTCTTTACCAACTATTGGTGATTCGAGGGGTTTGGACACAAATTTCATCTAGTTTTGCTTAAAATCCACCAAAAAAAAGTACACAAATATCACTTAAGTGGTGATAACTCGACACAGGGTTGCCAGTTCTTTGATGTTTTGGACTCGTTGGAAAGGTCTTTCGATTACCTAACCAACGTTGGGTTGGATTATAGATCCGGATATAGTTTTAATACATTTAAGTGAGATCCGGCCTAAAAAAAGTACATAAATATCACTTAAGTGGTCAAAACTCAAGACAGAGTTGCCAGATCTTCAATGTTTTGGACTCGTTGGAAAGGTCTTACGATAACCTAACTAACGATGTATAACATGACGATATTTGAATCGATTACCGGTCACTTATCCAACGGGTGTACCCCATTTGGCATAATGGACATTTGGCATAACGGGTTTTCAAGAAGGACGTTTGGCATAATGGACGTTTGGCATAATTGATCCAAGACATCAGGGACGTTTGGCATAATGGACATTTGGCATAATGGACGTTTGGCATAACTCGTTCAAAAACCATCAAGGACGTTTGGCATAATGGACATTTGGCATAATGGACGTTTGGCATAACTTGTTTAAAAACTATCTAGGACGTTTGGCATAATGGACGTTGTGCATAGTTATTTTTCCGGTGAGTTTTCAAAAAGCCGTAAGAGCCACCGTGACCTCCGACACTAATTTTCGTTTTTCTCGAAAATAAAACAAAATTTAATTTATTTTAAGTATGGGGCACTTGATGTGTAGATGAACAATTTAGAGCATTTTTGATATTGGTTTTTCGTAAGTAGGTCGAATACCGATGCAAAAAGGGCTTTGTTTACCAATGGCTTTTTGAAAACTAATCCGAGATTTCTAGTTTTTTTTTTGTTTTTTTTATGAGTATTCCTCATTTTTACGAATGAAAATGTATTGTTTATTTACAATTTTATATAACTTTAAGAGATTATTATTTTTTCGAAAAATTAGGTATCTTGTTATTTTTTCCTCAATAGTAATTTTTTCCTTTTTGATTTATTTACAATAATTTTTTTAATGAAATTTCGATATTTTTTATTGAAAATTTAGTTTAAAGAAGGAAATACCTCTTGTTAGCTTACATTTTTCCCCTTTCAATATAATTAGCAATAATATTTTTGAAATATTTTTTTTTTCTTTTACATGGAATTCAACTTAAACATGAAAAAAAAACCTCTTTAAATCTTCGACAATTGAGCTGTTATAATGCAATTTTCCCTTCTTTTGATCATAATTTAACTTGAAGAAGGAAAAATCTCTAGATAAATTCACATTTGTCCCTTCTTTTTTTCGAATTCAATCTTTAGAACACCTAGAACTGGGCAGCACTCGTCCGACACGAGAGTAGCGGTAAAATTTACAGACACAGATAACACAGTTCTAGATGACCGAGAGAATTATGCCCTCGAGTCCATTCCAAGGAAAAGTTCATCCTTCAAAACAAAAAGCCTGGAGTTTTTTTTTTTTTGAAAAGGTCCAATAAACCTAAACAGCCTTGGCCACAATAGCTTGGTGACACAAGAGTAGTCAGATGTCGATGTATGACTTTTGTTGAAAATTTACTGTTTAATTAATTAATGAAATTAATTGTTTTGCAGGTTGAGCTCTCTATAAATGTTGATGGAACAATACTCTCGACCCTGTATTTTGGGTGAAGGGATGTCGATTTTGCTATTCTTAAAATATTTTTCAATTAAGTTTTTTTTATGCAATTTTCCCATCTTTTTTATATTCAACTTGAAGAAGGGAAATTCTCTTATAGATGTTCTCTTTAAACATTTCTATCATTTTTGCACATTTTTTCTCTGTTGCTTTATACTTTGCAATAAAGTTTTTTTTATGCAATTTTCCCTTCTTGTATTTATTAAAAACTAATCTTAAAGAAGGAACTATTGTTTAAAAAAAGAAATTATTGCTAATTAAATTGATATTTTGAATAGAGGTAGGTGAAAAACATAAAAATAATGCGATTATCAAACATTTAAAGCGTGGCAAAATGGGAATCTTCAAAGAGACTTTTTCTTCTATAAGTTGAATTTGATATAAAGAAGGGAACATTTCATAAACAAACTCAATTGTCGAATATTCAAAAGTATTTGGCAAAAAGTTTCTAAAAGTTGAATTTAAATAAAAGAATGGAAAATTTCATAACTAATCATTTGTCAGATATTTAAAGTAAGAAAAAAATGTACATCCCTTATTTCGGTTGAATATTAAAGAAAGGAAAATTGCATTAAACAAATAATTGCAAAATATTGGAAAAAAACAAACTGCACATCTTTTGAGAAATTTTTCCTTCTTTTAGTTATGAAATTAAAGAAGAAAAAAAAATCTAAATTGCATTTCTTTATGGAAGAGCAAAATATACATACATTCTTCAGGTTGAATTCAAAAAAGGAGGGAAAAGGAAAAATAGTATAAAATATTGATGGCAAAACTTACATCTCTTTGTTAGTTGAATTTTAAATAAAAGAAGGAAAAATTTCATACCAAAAATTAGCTGCTAAGTTTTTGAAAAGGTGAATTTTTTTAAAATTATTTAGACTCTTTCTAAAAAAAAATAAATAAATTTATGGAAAAATGCATTTTAAAGCTTTATTTATTATCTGTTCAGAAAATAGGAAAAAAAAATATTATTATACTTTACAGAAAATAAATACTAATTTTATAAAACAAAAAAAATAGCAATAATTATACCAAACGTCCATTATGCCAAATGTCCATTATGCCAAACGTCCTTGATGGTTTTTGAACAAGTTATGCCAAACGTCCATTATGCCAAATGTCCATTATGCCAAACGTCCCTGATGTCTTGGACCAATTATGCCAAACGTCCATTATGCCAAACGTCCTTCTTGAAAACCCGTTATGCCAAATGTCCATTATGCCAAATGGGGTACACCCTTATCCAACATCCGGATAAATACAAAAACACATTTTTATACCGTCAGTGGGAGTGACTGTGGGTCAAAAAACGATACACTTCTCGCATTTTCTTAATAACAAAAACAATTTAAATAACATTGAAAATCTTTCAACGTAGATTTGTTCTTAGATAGTTTACTAACATTTTCCCAACATATGGTGGATTTTGAAGAACACTACCTTAAATGCCAATTAATTGAAAATTGAACCAATCTCACCCCTTAGAGGGGGTGACATTGGGTCAAATGAAACTAAAATGATGCTCAAATACAACGATATGGTAAAACAAGTCATCCAACAGTGTTTCTTGTTCGAGGGAATCGTATTGACACGCTACAATGTTTGAAGTGGAGATTTTCAAACATTTGGGTAGTTTTCGAGCAATTCTAACAAAAATATTAGAAAAATGATTTTTCGAGAGGTAATTTTTGGCCAAAAACGTACCCCAACTTTAGACATCTGCCAAAATAACAGGATTTGTTCCAGGAACGAAATTTTTTCAGCGAAGTCATCTTAAGATGCCCCCTACACAACCCTTTTAACAGAATTCAGTTTCATTGAGAAGAACCTGAGAAATGGTAAAATCCGTAAAAAATCACTTTGACCCAATCTCACCCCCAGACCCAATGTCACCCCCACTGACGGTACATAACTTTTGAACTACATATCGAAACATTATAAAATCCATAGGTACGTATGGGACCTTAAACCAAATCGAAAGCATATGGTTTGACCAAAATCGGTTCAGCCAGTGCTTAGAAAACTCAGTGAGAATTTTTTTTTTGTCACATACACACACAGACATTTGTTCAGTTTTCGATTCTAAGTCGATAGGTATACTTGAAGGTGGGTCTACGAGCTTTCTGTGAAAAGTTCATTTTTAGAGCAGGATTATAGCCTTACCTCAGTAAGGAGGGCAAAAAGGATGAAAAATGGTTTCAAACCATGAAATGCAAATAAATAAATTACACAGTCCAACAAGATTTTGTCTCTGAGACGAGTATATGTGTTCCTAGTAGAATTGTGCCTGCTGAATCCGAATCCGGGTCCAGAATTGCTCCAAATGGTCCCAATTTTCTGATACACCCGTTTGAAATGTTAGTTTAGGCCAAAATTAGCTACTTTGTTGACTATTTTACAAAAGAACTATTGAATAAACAACTAAACCAATACATGCATCTTAAAGTTCAAGTTTTCCCCTTTCTGAAACACCCCTGGTTTTTAAAATTTGATTGTTTCTACGCATATTTATAGCCATTTTAAAAATAGAATTTGACTTGCATGCAAGTTGGAAAAACTTGAATGAGAACCAACTGAAAATATAATTTTAAAATGGCTATAAATATGCGTAGAAACAATCAAATTTTCAAAACCAGGGGTGTTTCAGAAAGGGGAAAACGTGAACTTTAAGATACATGTATTGGTTTTGTTGTTTATTCAATAGTTCTTTTGTAAAATAGTCGACAAAGTAGCTAATTTTGGCCTAAACTAACATTTCAAACGGGTGTAGCTCAAAATTGGGACCATTTGGAGCAATTGTGGACCCGGATTCGGATTCAGCAGGCAAAATTCTACTAGGAACACATATTCTCGTCTCAGAGACAAGAAACATTTGATTTTTTGTTGAACTGTGTTATCATTGATTTTTTTTACAATTTACGAATCCAGGAAAGTTTTTTGCTAGTACGAAGAAGTTATGCTTAATATAAATCAGTTTTTTAACAAGTTTTAGCTAAATTTATCAGTATTCATTATTCTGAGGATTCCTGGGCTAAAATAATTGGACACATATGTTTTTGTTCAGCCATAAGGGTGACCCATGGCCATGTAAAGGTGGCCTAAAAAATGCAATTTTCGACGATTTTCCAACAAAAACCCGATTTAATCCCACCATCAGGGGTGAGATAGAGCCTTTCTTACTAAAGAATATAACTTCTCTCAATTCACAACATCGACTTGATACAAAAAATCTTATGATGAAAGCAAGGTATTATTAATGATGTGTTTTCTAAAAGAAATTGAAAACACAATTTTCACCTATCGAATATTTTTAATCGTACAAATTCTTAGCTTCCAATGCGCAAGTGACGACACACACCGCGGTTTTGGTTTTCTAGTTTTGGTACGAGCCCAAAAACCGAACAAAGCAGACGCAAAGCAAAACCGAGTTAACCGCACTGTGGGAAGTTTGCCATTCAGCGTCTACGAAAGTGAGAGAGTCAGAGATAGATATTTTTACAACCGCACCACTACACACTCAATCGCAATACCTTAGGTAGATAGCCATTGGCGTCGCGAGCATTGAAAACTTTGAAAACGATATAAAGCTTAGAAGCTTCGAAAGCTCCTATTGGAATCCAATGAACTCTGTTTAATAAAACGACACGACAAATGAAGCCTACTTAAAGGCGATTTTAGGAGCACACGGGAAACAAATTGATTGTAAACGGATGAATTTCCTATGTCAAAAAAGTTTTTGCATTAACATTGGACAGTTATGCAAAAACGGACAGAGCAAAAGAAACCGAAAAGCTACGATATCTTACATGTTGAAGGAAACATCGGTAGACAAGCTACTACGAACGAGTATAAGTCGAGCCGAAACATATGCGCCAGCATTCTCGCGCCAGTATTCGAAGCTCAACTTGACGACTTGGCGACGAGGCGTCGAAAATCGATGCAGTGTGATTTTTTGACGATTTTTCGGTTTAAAATTCATGCTGAATCGACATATTTACGAAGCTGGAAATGACGTCCTGGCTTAAAGTAAAACCTATACCTTTCTTTAGTAAGAAAGGCAAAAAGTAAATCGTTCTAAAAAATGATCGGGATTGGAGTGCGCTGACCACGGGGACGCGCTGTCTTGTTTTTGCATGATCATTTTCATTTCTTTTGTGTCGCTGTTTGTGTGCTTGGGTGCGTGGTTATTATAATTAAATAATGGCATCATTAGTGCGGAGTGCATAATTGACAAAGGGAGCGCGTGGTCGTAAAAAACATTCGGAGTGAAAAGTGTTTTTTTGTGTGCCTTTTGTTTCGCCTTTTTTTTGTGTATTGTGTGCTGCGAGGAGAAGATTGCCCTCTGAAAATGCAGCGTCATCAGTGCATAATTGACAAAGGGAGTGCGTGGTCGTAAAAAATATTCGGAGTGAAAAGTGTTTTTTTTTGTGTCTGCCTTTTGTTTCGCATTTTTGTCGTGAATTATGTGCTACGAGGAGAAAATTACCCTCTGAAAATGCAGCGTCATCAGTGCATAATTGACAAACGGAGCGCGTGGCCGTAAAAAATGTTCGGAGTGAAAAGTGATTTTTTTTGTATGTGCCTTTTGTTTCGCATTTTTGTCGTGTATTGTGTGCTGCGAGGAGAAGATTGCCCTCTGAAAATGCAGCGTCATCAGTGCATAATTGGCAAAGGGAGCGCGTGGTCGAAAAAAATATTCGGAGTGAAAAGTGATTTTTTTTTGTGTCTGCCTTTTGTTTCGCATTTTTGTCGTGAATTGTGTGCTGCGAGGAGAAGATTGCCCTCTGAAAATGCAGCGTCATCAGTGCATAATTGACAAAGAGAGCGCGTGGTCGTAAAATATAGTCGGAATGAAAAGTGTTTTTTTTTTGTTTCTGCCTTTTGTTTTGCATTTTTGTCGTGAATTGTGTGCTACGAGGAGAAAATTACCCTCTGAAAATGCAGCGTCATCAGTGCATAATTGACAAACGGAGCGCGTGGTCGTAAAAAATGTTCGGAGTGAAAAGTGATTTTTTTTTGTGTGTGCCTTTTGTTTCGCATTTTTGTCGTGTATTGTGTGCTGCGAGGAGAAGATTGCCCTCTGAAAATGCAGCGTCATCAGTGCATAATTGACAAAGGGAGCGCGTGGTCGTAAAAAATGTTCGGGGTGAAAAGTGATCTCTTTTGTGATTTTCAAAGCCCTTCCTATATCATCGTTGATCGGAAGGCACGGCGTCGGGTGAATTGTGTTTAAATTTTTCGAATAAGTTTTTATTTTTTGCGGTGAAAAAGCCATTTCTATATAATGATCGAAAGACGCATTGACAATTTGGATCGTTGAGTGAATAGTGGAGCAAAATAACTGTGTGTGAGTGATTTTGTGTGTTAACCAGAAAGACCTTCCCATAGCATCGTTGCTCGGAAGGCTCGCCGACGGGTCTGTTATGAAAGTCCTCCCCATAGCGTCGTAGCTCGGGAGGCATCGAAAAGCCAATACCTTATCCTACTAACCCAAAAAAATTAATCACGTGATGCTTGAAGGAGATGCTGTGGATTCAACGGTCTCAAGCGGTATCAACAAGTATATAGCGAAAAACTATGTGCTTGATGAGTCTGCAACTTTAACTATCGGACTAACATTCCTCCTTTTCGTTGAACTGCAGGCTTCTTGGGAGGGCGTCGGTATTGACTAATAAAGTAGAGATCTTCAGAGGTTAAACAGTGAACGGATGGTTGGCTCCCACTGATCATTTTTGATTCATTGTTTAACTTCAGCTGATCTGTCAATAACGGAGTAGCAGCTCATTGGCAGTCAACCATGCTCATGCTCATGCTCAAAAATGATCGGGATTGCCGATCGATGTCAAATTTGTTTCAGATGCTCACTCATGGTCTGTACTATGAATGTAGCAAGAAATTTCGAATAAAATCAGAAATGAAAAATGTTGGCGAAGGTCACCAGGTGGGCTTTTACCTTTTTTTAGGGATTTTGTTTCTTATGGTAGGTCAATCAAACGGCTCTAACTCCAGAACCATATTATGAATCTGGATGGAAATTTGGGAGGTTGTAGAGCTCGGAAAATGCAATTTTTGAGATAAATAAAAGATATGAAAATGAAAAAATTGGACCATATTTTCATTTGGAAACTGTGTATTTTCTGGAAAAGTCTGGCCGCATCCGAAAACAGATGGATAATTCGAAATTTGCGCGGCAACTCGCCCAGGTTCAGCACACTAGCTTTCATCTGCATTTAGGAGAATCGAAATCGGATTTATGGGAGCTGAGAACGGCGCGACACAAAATTTTGCAAAATTTTACCACATACGAACATCACTCGACCTCCACGGAATTTATTTTCTCAAAATTCGAGGGTTCGAGATAGACGAGTTCTATCAAGGTGAATCGATAGAGCGTCGAAAATCGATGCAGTGTGATTTTTTAGCGATTTTTCGGTTTAAAATTCATGCTGAATCGACATATTTACGAAGCTGGAAATGACGTCCTGGCTTAAAGTAAAACCTATACCTTTCTTTAGTAAGAAAGGCAAAAAAAACATTTTTCTTATAAATGCTCTCGCCATTTCAACCAATTTGAGCTGTCTTGGACGCAAATGAAAGAAGTGCGTGTATGCGTCCAAGACAGCTTAAATCGGTTGAAGTGGCATTGAGTTTTGATTTTTATTGGTTTGAGGCTAAAAACGTCGAAAATAACCAATATTTGGACTACCCTAACATGGCATAGGTCACCCTAATAGACTAAACAAAAAATATGGTTCGTATAATTTCACAAGGAAAATCTTGAGTCCGATCGGAAAACTTTTTTCGAACCATGCTGTTTTCGTGGAGAATTGTTGTATTATTATCGTTTCATGGAAGGAAACGATCAAAATATTCAGTCAATTTTATTTCTACACTAATTTTTTTTTTCAACCTGTCTTCATAGGAAAGAAATAGCAGATCTATCGATCGGTTGAATTGATAATTAACCTTATATCATCATATTTTAATGAGTTTATTATTCAAATCATTGCATGAATACTGAAAATCGATGAAACCTAAACTCTTAACCGATTTGGCTTAAAATTGGAGCAGATACTTGATTTTGTATATAGAATCAAATAACGTAGTGTCCTCATAGATATTTTTTATCTAGTCACTCTAATAAAGAGTCTCTGTAGGAGACATGTAATGATAAATAATGGCTTCGTTTTTACGAAAAGAACTTGTATGAGTAAAAAGAAGACAAAGAAATGTCAATTTACAAAAAGCCCAAGAATTATTCAATACATAAACTCTTCTAACACCTCACAAGAGAAACATCTTGGCTTACACTTCAGCACAGACATCACATGGAAATAAATATAACAAACTCTAAGGTCGAAGTTGATCCGCCCCCAAATCCCCCAAATACGCAAAACGACCTCCCCAAACAGAGAGCAGCAAAAGTTCTCCCACTATTCTGACGTGGTCGTTAGAGACGGCAGCGGTGGTGGTACAACAACATTATACCGCACGCTGCAAATCCGACTTGGGCTCCATCTTGTATAGGATTACTCGTCATAATTTTATTGCTTGGCTTGGCATTCTCTTTTGAATAGTAATAGGATGGATGACGAACAATGGAACCGATTCCTTGGGCCCCCGCTGGAGGATCCACCCACCCCTTTAGCTCTGATCCGGTCATTCCTTTCGATCCCACAACTTTTGTATGGCAGCAGCATCATCATCATCATCATCATCATCGTCATCTGCTGCTGCTGCTGCTGCTGGAGAAGATAGAAGGGCAAACAATCGACTTGACACTGCACAAAGTGCTCCCACAACGCCCCTCTCCCCCTATTTTAACCCCATCCTGGGTGGTGGAATGGTATTATGGAGCAATAAAAGCTCACGAATGTTCGCAATGGTTGTCATCGTTCAACTTTTATTCTGCCCTTGCAAGAAGGAACAAAAAAGTGCGAAGGAGCGGGGATCGTCCTTAAACCGAACACCTCGTGTGCCTTTTTTATTAGGTTTGAATAAGCGATTCCCGATAAAACTGTCGTAATTTGTAAATGACCCCTTGGAGTAGTGTGGAGATTGTAGCTGTTCCTCTTGTTGGAGAGATTTTCTAAAACAGTGGATTCAACATGTATGCGATCGTTGTATGCACACGAGATATAGATATTGTACAAATGTTACAGGAAGACAATAGCCAGTAGGATGCGTTTTGTTCGACTGACTGTCTGACGTCAGATTTAACCGGCAACAGTGTTCATTATTGTCTTGCAAAAGCCGTCTGGTGCATTTCTAGAGCTCTAACAATGCAATTTCATGGTGTTCCGAATGCTTGTTGGAAACAAAAACGGCGAGATACATTTTATTGTAATTCAATATGCTTATAACTTTTGATAGGGTTATCAGATATTAAATCTTTTGAACTCGTTGAAAAGGTCTTTTAATTACCTATCCAGGTCGCATGCTAGATTAGGACAACGATTTCACCTAAATATCAGAGATCCGGCATCTAAAAAGTTCATAAATAACACTTAAGTGCTTATAACTTTTGATAGGGTCGTCAGATCTTCAATCTGTTGACCCATTTGGAAAGGTCTTTTGAATACCTTTCTTAAAAATGTATAACATGACGGGGTTTCTCACTAAAACCACCATTTTTACAACCTTCCGGACTTTTGCTAAAATCATTTTTTTTAGCATAACTTTTAAAGTACTTAACGAAACTTTGTAATTTTCAATAGCGACTTATGGGACCCCAAGACGGATCGAATGAGACCAAAACGGTCCTAATCGGTTCTGCCAATGCCGAGATAATCCAGTGCATTTTTTGTGATCAACATCCCATCACACACACAGACATTTGCTAAGAATTTGATTCTGAGTCGATATGTATACATAAAGGTGGGTCTAGGAGGTCAAATTAAGAATTTCGTTTTTCGAGTGATTTTATAGCCTTTCCTCAGTACTGGTGGCTTTTGGAACTATACTTCCCTTTATAAACAAGGAAAGATTCCACTTTTGATTCAGTTGGCAGTCGATTGCCAAAGCGAAAGAAGCTCAGCAGTGATCGCAAGCGCCAGTTCAACGAAACCATATTACCGGCAGTCTTAAAGCTCCTTCTTCTCGACTGGGTGTTACGCATCTTGGATTAGTACGCACGTGCAGCTGTATATCAAGAACAAACAAACAGATAAATATTAGTCCCAAAGATATAGGTCCCTGCAACATTCGGTTCCACAGGACAACACACGTGTGTGCATCCCAAAGAGATACGCTTCCAGTGGCAAAGGTCGGGCGAAGTGGCAAGACTGGCACATCTTGAGGAGAAATCCAAACAGGAGTAAAATACCGGAATATCCACTCACTGGTGATATGCTCCATTTGCTCTACTAGCTCAATATGTGGGGACATGTGGGGATGCCGGGTCGAGTACAGAGTACGGTTGACTGGATGTTGTGTATATGTAAAATTGGACCCGAGGGTGTTTTAATGCTAATATACCGAATCTTTTGCTGCATTGCACATTCGGATTGAGAGACTGGCACAGAGAGTTGGGGTCTGTATACTTTAGCAAATTGTGTAAACACACACACAGGCCCCTCGTCTCATCGGGCGATGTACTTCGATAACATCTTCTTTTTTTCGGTGTTCTGATTCCTCGGTTAATTCCAAGGTTAATTCAGTTGGAATTCTGGAAGTTTTTGAGAGTATTTCAACCGTATCGCGGTTAAGACTAAATCAGGGCATTGATACACTTTGAAGGTTAGTCAATAAAGCTTTTTTTTAAATTAGAATTGAGTTGAGTTGAGTTTCAGGGTTTAAACCAATATCTCTAGATTTTTGGTCTCGTGTGGTATGAAAATGGTTGATTTGCTATTGAAATACCAAAGCATGCAATTTTCCTGTAATTTACAGAACATAATTTTTGTTATTTGGCTCTATTATTATAACTAATAATTCGACTACTAAATAACAACATTTGCTATTGATGTTATAACCACCTGATCGCTATGACTTTTTTTCTAATTGCAATATACTTTCCACCTTTACTCACGGCAAACTGTACCGAGTTTAAAAAATAACTTGGCACATAATAAACTTCAAAGCATTTTGTTTTTCACCACCACCGTGGGCAAAATTCTGCAACCTCATCATAAACCTTCCGAGCTAATGGTCATGCTCGCGCGAGCGCCAAAGTTTGAAATAATCCGATTCCAGGAAAATATTTTTCTTCTTCTGCCGGATGAAAAAGTAGGTATATGGGAACAAACATGCTCCTTCGCGGAAGCTCACAAAGTTGAGCATGTGCAAATTACACATATTGCACCGGGGCCAGCTTACCTCTTGAGTCGTAGTAATCGTCCTCATCCTCGTACTTATCTCCTTTCACCTGGTTAGTGGTGAAACTGCTACTAGCGACCAACACTAGCAGTGCCAGATAAATCCCCTTTATCGGCACCATTTTCACACTTCTGTTCCCTTCTCCCAAAGGGTCGTCGCTATCCTTTCTTAATCTGGTTGCAAATTAAGTACAGACACACACACCACTCTACCCCCTTTTGTAGAAGGGTTTTTTTTGCCTAAAAACTAGCTTCACTTGAAAGGTTTCAGCTTTGCACACTGTTGTATATTTGTAAAATATGCTAAATCTTCAAGCGCCAACAAACCGCATCACGGCCCGGAAACTTTTCCTACACTCTGGAATAATCCTGAAAAGGTAGATCAAAAAACAACACTTAGCACTTCCGGAAACTAACTTCTGGAACGTTTCCAAAGGTCCAAGAGGGCTGCACTCGCTAATGCACCGTTCGACACTTTGCACACTTTTAATTAATCGAAACTCTGGACAACTTTACAGAAAGAAATTTAATTTTGCTCGTCCTCCAACCACGAGCTAACGGTGGAAACAGGTTGTGGTGGATACATATACACCAGCGTTGTGACACACTCTTTTTCCCTCTCGTTCGCTCTTTCTGGTTCAAAGTTTTGCTTTTCCTTCGTTTTATTGGTGGTTTTTCGCTGGCTTGCACTTTATTGCCGCGCTAAACACGATACTTTTCGACTCCCCGGCCACACACAGCTTTATCGTCAGCTTCACGCGCGAAATCCCAGCGAAATTCCCTTGTCATTCAGAGGAGGAGCAGGAGTTTACATCTCAGCGGTCTCGATGGCAGTACTTCACGACTGCCACACAGACAGTCGGTCGATCAACACAGAGTATCACCCCCGTGTGGACTCTTTCTCATCTCTAGCGTCTCGCCCAGCGGGGTTCAGTCAACAAAACCAAGAGATGAGTAGGTACATGTGCACTACCACTCTCGGGAGTCATCATCAGCAGCGGGCAGAGGATAAACTCGGACACGCGAGATTGCACGACTAGAAGAGCTGACATAAAGGATTTCCTTTGGTGGGTGCAATTGTTGCCGTAATCGTTCGAAAACAGCCAAAGATAAAAAAATGTGAAGGAGTAGAGGAAACCCAATAAGAATACCATTCTCAATCTAACTCCAATAATAATTCCAATAGGCATTAGTGTCTACCCGTAGTTGTAACTCCGGTATTGACCAGGATATCCAAACATAGCTCAAATGAAGCTAACAGGAATTATTCAAACTGTCATTTGCAGAGTAAACAAAAAATCTATCGACTCTATTTTGAATTGCTCAAACTAAACTCTTATACCCAAACTCAAGGACCACTTTTATTCCGGGTCCGGAATCAAGTGTTCGCGAGTAAACCCACTCAGCAAGCCTCGACTGCAAAAGTTAAGTTGTCACCGAAAGGTTAACACAACAAAAACAATCTCACGCTTCGCCTACTGCTCGATGTTTTCGTACGTATCCTCACAACCTCGGTGTTATTTTTTTTGCAGAAACGACACTCTGATTGGACCTCGGCAACTGAGGCTGTACGTTTTATCAAAATAAACAACATCGCGACCAGTAGGTATCTCGCCGTAAACTTGTCAAATTGTTCAAAGGAAGAAAAAAAAAGAGAGCGCACTAGAAAAACCAGTTTTCACGGCCTACTCAAGTTGCTGCACAACGAAACGCGAAGAGCGCAAGCAAAAGGTGGAGTAAACGCGGCGCGGATGAGTCACACCAACACTTGCTGTCGCTCTCTCCCGCGCACACAAACATACACACTGTGTGATGGACGACGACGACGACTGTGTGTTGAGTTGAGTTGAGCAGCCACCAGCAACTACGCTGGGATGGAGCTACTCGCTCTTCCTTCACTCCTTTTGTTTGCAGGGTTCCTTCGATGGTGCTTGCAGCCTGCCGCCAGCCAGCAGCAATGCGTACGTTTGTTTGTGTGCGTGTGAAGCCATCGTAGCAAACTGCTGCGGAAAAAGGCAGCAAAAGTAGAATTTCTTGTCTTCACTCCGGAGCCTGTTACGGAAGGTTCTGCAATATTATACACAATTCCAGCACCACTAAAGCACTAAAACGACCCTAATGTGCTCGTTTTTCGCTCGGACACTTGTTTTAAGCAATTTCCAGCCGGATTTACTTCAGTACACACCGATTGCAAAGGATTTTTGCTTCCTTCTGGCAAGCGAAAAACACGGAACAAACCGCACGGACAAACTCGTCGGGATCGATTGAAGAAAAGACAGACAACCAAAGAGTGGAAAAGTTATGATGGCTGCTGCTCTACACAGAGAGCATGCATACCATCGCAGGTGAGTTCGTCCTCCCGCTCACTCCTACGCACTTGCACAAGTGCCGTCCCGCTCGCGAGGTGTGAGTGTGCGTGCAGTGTCGAAATTGTCATTCTGTAGTTATATCGTGTTTATCGTTTATCTGACATGACAAGGGGTACGCCGCGTAAATATTTTGAAGCATTCAAGTCACGTATCAGGGAGAAAATTGTATGGTTAGTTTGATATAAATTTGCACGGTGATATTGAGAATATACACAAGAACAACATCGAATTCCTTAAAAGGTTAAATACTTTGACCTATTACAACCTACTACACAAACCCTCCATACAACCTATTAAACTCCACGGCCAACATGCAATCGCCGCAGCAGCCCGCTCCGCAGTACGTAGAGACATCATCCCTACTTGTGACAGTACGTACATGCGGCAGCCGTAATACGTACAGCTCGCTCCACAGAACGTACAGGTGCAGCCCGCTCCGTAGTACGTATAGATGCAGCAGCCAGCTCCAGGAACGCAGTACATACAAATAGTTCGCTCCGCAATACGTTAAAATGCAGCAGACCAACCGCAGAACATTATTACTCAGAACGTGCCAAGTGCAAACGCAGTTATCGTTGAGCTCGTATCAGAACCAGCACCTACGACCGAGAATCCTCGGCCTCTCCCCGATTCAGTCCAGGAGTACGTTAACATCGGAAGCCATGCACAACTCGTTTTTTGCACGAGGCATTTATGAATACATGGATAGACCGGTTGTCGTCATCTTCGATAGCACCGAAGGTTTTTAAACTATCACAGTTAAACATGACATTTTAGATACTTCAATCTTACGTCCCAAGTAGGGATGATGTCTGCAACGCAACAGTTTTCTGTGGCGTGGAAGCAATAACATACCGTGCGATACTATAAAGCTAACAGAAAGCCTCTGGAGAATTTAGTGTCCATCAGACTTGCATCAAAGACGGATCTTACGTTGGGAATTTTATTGCTCTCACAAACATACAGTCCATCCTAGCATATTCAACTCATATGAATGTTTCTTATGCGAAGCACGCATAGGGGAGCTGGGGGTAAGACGGCCAGGCGGGGTAAGACGGCCACCCCACTGTTTTACTAAGTATACTAATGAATATTACTAAAATGTTTAGCAATACTGTTCCTCATGCTAAATAATGCATATGGAGTCACCTTTGCCAAAAATATTGTTTGAAATAGTATAAAAATAGATCAAAATAAACAAATAATTTTGAACTTGAAACTGGATGTAATTTTCATGAATTACAACTTAGGCATTTTTGTAAGATAACAATATGTTTTCCTGTCTTCAAATATTTTTCATGTTAAATTGAAGTTTTCCTAGATTATGTCCCTCGAAAAGTTTAGAAAATGCGATGAGCTATTTACAAAAATTGTTTAAAAAATAATTTATTTGGGGGCAAGACGGCCACCTCCTCCGGGGGTAAGACGGCCACCCGTAATTTGTAGATTTTAATTGATATAGGTTATATTTTTGACGGTTTTTGACTATTATGACATATTTGTAGATAAGGAAACGCATTTTCAATAAAACTATCCATTTTTAATCAAAATGCTGTTAACTACCGTTTCGACAACATTCTTTACTGTGATATAGCAAAACTCATTGAATAGTATGAAATCCTATCAAACTTTTCATAAAAATCGCTAATTTAATATAGTTTACATAATTTTGATTTACTTATTCTAATCAAAATACACAAACTAATTATTTTGCATCAAATTGTGTTTGTTTTGTAGTAAAAATTCACAGTTTTTCATAAAATGTGGTCGCAATAATATGAAATTCACTGAGCCAAAATATGAAAATTTTTAAACAGCATTTTTCTTCACATTTGAAACCTGATTTTTCAACCAAAATAGTTATGATGTTCAGAGAAGTCTGTTCAACCAACCTTGTAGGAATTTGGGTGGATTTAGCAATGTTATTAAGTTAATTTATAGCACTGGCCGTCTTACCCCACATGGGTGGCCGTCTTACCCCGCGTATTTCATATATATACGATTTCAATTATATTTTTAAAATTCCTGAAAAGTATTGAAAATTGGTTTTTAGACTAACTAATTTATGTCATTTCTATAATGGACTAGTAGTAGAACAATATGTACGTAATTTGAGATCAAAATAATCTGTTGTGTAAATTTTATTAGACTTCTCCCTTAGGGTGGCCGTCTTACCCCCATCTCCCCTATGAGATTATGAAAATATGGGAGACATGGGCTATATTTTTATGAAAAATCATCTTAACTATAGAAATTTATAGTGTTTTGCAATCGTTATGAAGTCAGCTACACAAAATTATCATGGTTTACGATGTCTAGGTAATCCGAAGCTTCCTTAAGTTACGGCTTATGTGTTCATCGCCGTACTAGTATGAGGAAGGCGTTTTTCGACCTTGAGGTCATGCTCGCGTAGCTTCAGGATGTCTCGGGATATGCTGAGATGTTCTAAGTTATCCACAGATACTATATTGTTCATGTTGAGATGTTTGAAGTTGTCCAAGAACTTCGGGAGGTTACGGCCGATGGGTCCACCGCCGTAACAAGACAGAGGACGGTGATTTTTGACCTCAGATCATATCCGGATAGCCTCAGGGAGGTTCAGGGACAAGTCTAACGATATGAGTTGATGTTCTGGGTCTTCTGTAGAGTCTCGGGAGTTACGGGCGATGGGTCTACCGCCGTAACAAGACAGAAGTCGGTGGTTTTTGACCTCAGATCATATCCGGATAGCCTCAGGGAGGTTGGGGAAAGTTCCAAAATTGTCTAACTTACGAACCCAATCCTGCAATAACGGGATTGTAAAATTAATCAAATTTTGTTGTACTTTCTGGACAGTACTTTAGGGGATGAATACAAAAATATCTCGACAGTACCCGTAGTTTTGAAGATACTAAAATGTCTGTAACAAAAATCTGGGTGCAAAAGCTCTGGTTGGTGTGGATGATTTTTCATAAAAATATAGCTTAAAATCCCATAAGCCCTGTACTCTAGCTAAACCGAATCAGGTTTAACCACTTCCGTGGTTTAGCTGTACACGCATAAATTGAAAGACACAGTTTGGCACCAACCTTTCTCCTCAAAATTGCCAGAACGCTCATCGGAATACCGAAACGATTTGGGGCAATGGGGTTGGGACCAATTTGGTTGAATTTTGGCCACACCCTGGAGTGACCGGTGCCCTCTAAAGATCCTAAATAAGGAGACTGGCCAAAGTGAATTTGATGTACCCAAACAAACACGAGTTTGGCGTATCCAAACGAGCATTTGCATTTACGCCCATTAAAACTTATCAGTATTGCCTTTGAACACCCCTTCCCGCCACAACTGCGTTACGCAATAAAGTACGCTCCTTACTGCAGGGGAACAACATGTAATTCCATCGTGCCTGTAATGTTGGCATATCAGCACTTTTACATCCACGTAACAGAAAACCTTTGCGTTGCAGACATCATCTCTGCTTGGGACGTAAGATTAAAGTACCTAAAATGTCACGCCGAGGGCATGCGATAGTAATGCAACCAAATCAAATAATTGGATTGACACCGCAGATAAAGCTTAAAGACAAAGTTCTTTGTTATAAAATTGCGAAATTCGATGCAAACCTATGACTACAGTACAATCTATTAACTCTTCGTCATCTATCAACACTTTGCCATTCATTTGCACATCCGGCACAAATCCGATGCAATCTATTAAATCTTATCGACCAATCAAATCCTGTGTAATCGGATATCATCTAAGAAAATGGCATGAAATCATCACAATTAGAGCTCAATGGATTACTGTCGTTCCCCTCGGGCACATCGTCACCTATCAGCGCTTAGTTTTATATTAGCAATTCTACAAGCCAACATACAATCTATGTAACCTATGTAATACATCACTGCTCACTGGCTAGTGAGTTGACGTTTGGCGTCGTGTTTTCCATTTATTCACACGATGCTTAAAAGTTCCGCAGTATGCGTTGACCGTTAAAACTGAGATTTGGAAGAATTCCGGCGTCGCCGGATGGTTCGGCTTTGCGCAAGCTCAGGGTTGAACGGATGACCATGAACCCTTAGAGAAAAATGTTCCTTAGAACACCCGGTTTCCGGTAAATTGTAGGTAATCGGTAATTTAATTACCGAGTACTCAGCTAATAACCTAGTGTTTACTGAAAGCTCAGTAAAGATTTACCGAGTCTCACAGTTGAAACTTATGTCATTTTGTAGCTGTCACTTTTTGTATTTGCACGCTGTTGTCGGACTGTTTTCTGACTACCATCAGAAAAAGTAACTTAAAGTAGTTTAATACTTTAAATTGTGACAAAATAACAGGTATGTGTCGTTTTATTAAAGGAAATTCAATTATTTACTATTAAGAATTATCATTTTTCTTTCAGCTCACGTCGAAGCTTCATCTCCTGAGCCGTTTATAGAAGAAGCTGGTTTATGTCGTCATTTGCACAAATCAAGGAAAAAATAAGTTGTTATGTTATTGTGAATGTATGTAGATATTATTTGAAAATAAATGTTGTCTTCTTATCGAATAAATAAAAAGCAAATAAATTCAATTCATAAAAAAGCATTACCGTAAGCACCTCGGTAAGCACAGTAAAAATTCAGCATTTGTACCGAGCAAACGGTAATTTTTTACCGAGGTCTTCTGTAAAAGTTTAAACCAGCTGTCAGATTCGCGTTTACTGAGCTCTTGGTAGTTTAAACTTTTACCGAGCTGAGTACCGAGCACTCGGCTGTTGAGATTTCGGTAAAAATTTTACCGAGTACGGTAAAAAAATCGTAGTGTGTATAGTAATACATAAAGAACCTGGAGCTTACACACTAAGAATTTTTTACAGTACTCGGTAAAATTTTTACCGAAATCTCAACAGCCGAGCGCTCGGTAGTCAGCTCGGTAAAACTATTTTTTAATGAGTACTCAGTAAAACATATCTTGAACATGGAAGGAACGATTTGCCGAACACACTGTAAAATTTACCGACAGCTCGGTAAAATTTACCGAGCATTCAGTTAAAGTTATTTTGACAGAAACTGGGGAATTGTACTGAAGACTCGGTAATATTTACCGAACTCTCAGTTATAATTCATGATTGTTTACCGTGTTTTCAGTATTTTACAGATTTAAAGATATCGTCTCTTGGGTGCTATCTGGTGACATATCCTAACTGATTACATCCGACGTGTCACAAAATAGCACAAAAGCGACGATATTGAAAACAGGACACTTGGGAAGAAGATACAATTATTTAATAATTTTTCTGCTTTATAGGGGAAAATATACCCATTTTAATCACTCTAAGCCGATCGACCAATTCTCATCACTTTTGCCGTTTTCCGCTATAAAATCAACATTTTCAGATGTATCAACAATGGTGAGTTGCTTGCTCACTTTTATTTTCGCTATTTATTACTTTGGAACAGTAAAAAACACAAGCTGTAATTCATGATCAAAGTGCTGATAGGTCGATAATAGAAATAGGCTGAGAAAGGGTGTAGTTCCCCTTTTGTGGATAGAGATCGGATCGAATCGTTAACCTGACATAGGGGAAATTCTGATATGTTTGGCCGGCCAAGGAATCAATCTTATTCCCATCCAATTTGCTGTTCCTCACTACTTGAACCAATTATTTGGCAACATTTTTGATGGAATCTTGCTTGCTCACTCTCTAAAGAGCTTTTTAGTAGTAGTATACAGTTAAAACGCCTTCAACAAGCGGTAGCTGATCGTCTAAGTGCTGATATGTCAATATTAGGTTCACCTGCAGTCCGTATTATTCTCGGTTGATGGTGATTATTTTTGGAAATATTCGGAATTTAGTTATCAGCTTTTACAACTATATGTAGTACGTTTTATTAAGTTCATTTAATCTTAAATAGCAGTTTGAGTAACAAGTTACGGTTCAAAGTAAAATAAACATATTTGAAAAATCAGTTGAACGTGCGCAGAAACTTTTCACCAGTGGTGCTGTAATGTCCAATACCAAAAAATGCAGTTTGACAAAACAAGAAAAATTGCTTGTCGCAAGCTTTTGGTGTGCACGAGAATACGAAAAATGTTTCGCACAAAAGTTTGAACGACTCGATCAAACTTTTCTCAACCGCGATTTCCTTTCCTTTTCAAAAAATTACCCCTCCGGTCGAATCCGTGAGCTTCTCACCTCGCACATACAAGATGGGATTATCAGACTTGATCAGAGGCATCGGTTCACCGACCTGTAAATGAAAAAAGAAAAACAATAATTATTTATTATTTTTATTAAACAGAACTAACTCTTAGTACCTTAACCCATTCAACAATGCCATGCAACGGGTTGTCAGCAGAGCTGTTTCTGTCCTGCTTCGAGTTTGCGCCTCGGCTAAGGTTCTTCTGGCGAACAATCGCAAGCGTTCGCACAAAATCTGTAATTATTAATCAAAGTTAGTTATTAGTTAAGGTTCTTTTTTTATGAATACATTTTCCTATTCACCATTTTTGATAAGACAGTGCAGATGTTTAAACGCTGATAGGATTTTAGGTTGCATAACCGAAAATTGTGCAAAAAAATCTGACGCTGTGGGGTACATGAGGTTAAAGTCCATATCCATAATGAAACTATGCGTCGAATTTCATCAACGCTTGGTCCTTGAGGTTGACTTTTCAAATCTTCATCAACGAGTGGTTCCGAGACACTGGCTGTCATTTCCGGTTCAAAAATCAATGTTTCAATTACTTCCGATTCGTCCACAGTTTGCGGCACTGCGTGTTTTTCCCCAATGTGACGTTTTAAGCTCGAAAAGTGCAAGAATCGTAAGTTGCACTTTGAAAAGTGCAATCGTAGAAAACCATCTCATCCTGAATGTCACCACCTTTAAGATGAAGTGACATGTGGTGGCTGAGCCCCTCCAAAAATCCGGACACAACTCGTCCACAAATGCAACACTTAATGTCTGCCATCTAAAAAACAGTAAAAAAAAAGGAGTTTGAAAAACTTACGCAAAACATCCACTTGAGACTGGTCGATTTTTCGAAGATCGTTCAATATTCCATCCATTTTATTCACCTTCACTATAAAATCACTTAAAATATTGCGCTGCTATTCACTTTCACTTCAAAATCACTTTAATTATACTTTAAAATCCGATCAAAAACCACGCCAGCAACCGAAGCGTCGAAGATTTCGCTGTACAATGGCGGTTAATGGCAACGAAATGTCAAAATAAATTTCACTGAGTACTCGGTTAAATTTTACCGAGTGCGTTGTAAACATATAAAGTTTTACCGGGTTACCGGTATTTTTTTACCGAGTTTGAATGAATTACCGGAAAATTCAGTTTACTGAGGAATTTCGGTAAAAAAACAACCGAGGTACGGTATTTTATACCGATTACAGTAAAATACTCTACATTTCTTCAGTAAAATGATTTTTGTTTACCGGTTGCTTGGTAAAAATCAAGTTTTACTGTGCAATTTCGGTAAAAAAAATTACCGAGCAACGCGCTCCTGATTTAGTGTGTATAGAGTTATCTACGTGCGCATGTATTGAGTGTTTGTACACGAAGGGTTTTTAGGTTAAAATTTGTACCCGCCAGCAAAAACAAATGGTAAGCTAGTGTGCGTGAGATCGGGCTTAGATAGCTCTATAGAGTTATCTAAGCCCGACCTCACACACACTAGCGCACCATTAGTTTTGCTAGCCGGTACAAAATTTAACCTCAATCTTTTTCGTGTAAGTATACGCAATACATGCGCACGTAGATAACTCTATTAGAGAACGGCCATCTCAAACCAAAAGTACCAAGCGAAGCACGAGAACTGTCAAACGGAGGTACCAATCGAGCAAAAGACAAAGGAGGACAGGTTCTCTAGTAATACAGCCTTTGATTTTAAACCTATCCCTCCTCGCCGCCACAACTGCGTTACGTAATAAAAGAACGCTCTTGACAGCATGGGAACAACATGTAATTCAATCGTGCCTTTAATGTTGACATATAGCTTTTTGAAATTTAATTACAGAGTTTTCAACTGAAATCAAGTAACAATTATCTAATGAAGAAGTGAGCAAGCATGTTTTTGGCGAAAGTTAGCAAAATAATTGATAAGCATCTGGAAACTGGATGGTAATAGGATCGAAACCTTAACTGGACAAATATACGAGCCGTTTGGAATAATACAGAAATGTAGTAATGTAGTAGCATAGCGAGAGTTAACAGTAAAACAAATTTGGAAAAGTATGTCAACGTTTTTTTGCTCTCATTTTATTTCAATCGTCACTTTTTCAGCAGTACTACGATATCGTCCCTCGCTCTTGCAGAGCATTAACAAAACTTACGGTTTGTAAAACCCAAAAGGAAAAAAAAAATCATGTTAAACTAATACAATTCAGCTAGCCGCCGCGCCGCCTCAAAGTGTGAAATCGTACGGCTTGTAGCTCTCGCGGAACCGCTTCGCCATCGTGTCCTCCTCGTCCCGGTCCAGGTTGCACTGCCTCCAGTCGATCTTCTCCTCGCAGTTGAGCAGATTGTCCGCGCAGATTATCTCGCGCCCAAAGTGCAGCGGGAAGTTCTTCATCTGCTTGGTGAACATGATGGTTTCATCGGGGAGTTCCGCTACGAAGTAAGGCGTCTTTTGGGGAAGTTCTGAGGGGGAGGCTGGTTTGGGCATCGTTTCCAACTTGATGCCGTGCTCTTCGGATTTGTCCTCGAGCACGTGCTTGATTTTCCACGCGACGTTATTGTCGACACCGATGGCGTTGATCTGAAGGTGACCGGTTTTGTAGTTCCGCTCGTAGAGGAAGATGGTCTCTTCGCGGTCCTTGAAGAACTGGGTGAGGGCAAGTTTGAACTTTTTCAGTTCGGCCCACTGTTCGGGGGAGAGGAGGGACGCGTTTTGGATGTGGGTGATGGACAGGATCAGAATGTGGGTTTCGTTGACTGGGCCTTTGGCGAGGGCGAGGTAGAAGTGTTCGCCGACCGATATGATCAAATGCTTTTCAATCGAACCGGACGACAGACAAAACCAGCACTTTTCCTGGTCGAAAGTTGGTCGCTGGCGTTTCTGGTCGTTCTGGTTGCCGCTGATGCCGCGATTGCCCTGGCTGCGACGCTTCTGGCCCCGGTTGTCGTCGTAGCTGTTGTTCATGTCGTAAAAGTATTGATTTCCGCGGTCTTCTTTAGCCGCGTTGCCGTCCTCGCTCAAATTCAGCTCGGTATACGGCGAAGGTGTTTCGTCGGTAGTTTTCTGAATCAGTTCGATAATCCGCATCTTCTCCACCGGCGTTACGTTCAACGCATAGATGTTCTTCTTCTTTTCCGGATTGGCAAATTCGCCTAGTCCGATGAAGCGAGTGGCCAGCTCCATTTGCGTGTTTTTGTCGGTTTTGTTCCGATACGGAGGCGGTTCGTAGTACTCTCCGTTCAGGCCGCACACGTGGTACCGCGGCTTGACGGCATCGGCCAACCAAGCAACCGCCTTGGAACCGTTGCGGACGTCCTCCTTGAGATGAGCTGGCCACTGGGACGTAAGCAGCAGGTCCACCCCACGGTAATCGCCCATGTTAGACTTGCTCGCGAAGCAGGAATCGCGCACGGCCACCGCGTCCTCTTTGGTAAATTTCCAATCCGGAACTTTCCCGCTGGCCGAGCTTCCTTCCGCCTCCAGGCCACTCACATAAGCAATCTTCAGGCCGCTCGATGTGCTGAAGATGCCTCGTTTGCCGAGATAGCTCAAATTCGGACAGATGTCGCCTTCCGTGAGGGCGCTGAAATTTTTGGCCGACGCCTCATCCACAGGACCCAGAATGTAAACCGGAATGGCAACTAAAAATCAAGCTCATCAATCAAAAACAATTTCCCCCAAAAGCCAAATCACTCACCACTTTTACGACCAGCCTTAAACTCCTCAAGCACGGTCAGCTCTGGACACGGACCGAAAAAACTGCCCACGCAAAGAACCAAGTCGAACGGACCGGTCTTTTTGTTTACATTTTCAATGCGCGCGAAAAAAGCGCTGAACTTGCCGTTCACGTCGCCCACGATAAGGCTGCAAAAACAGACATAAATTTTATTGTAATGGCTTTTTTTATGCTATCAATACTTACATTTTCTGTTTGCTGTCCATAATTCCGCGAAATCGGAAAGAACTCTATCCGGAATGAACGGAATCTGCTGACTTCGAAACGACCGTGACCGTGTGTGAACGTTGTGAGGAGAGTAAACAAAATCGTAAACAAAACAACCCAAGACAGCAAAGGTGGTGACAGATTCGACTGCTTTCAATCGTGCACGCTTAGTTTTGATTGGCAAGTTTGTGCGTACGCTTTGGGCAAGTAGATTAAATATATTTTACTCAATTTTAGGCTGTTCGTAAAATTAAAAAGAAACAAGGATCTGATAATTTTTAATGTTTATTGTAAGGTTCGCACTTCGGAAGGAATCGGTCAAGAAAAATTTCAAATGGGCAGCAGCGGTAGCGAAAGCATGTCAGAGAGGGTGAAGAAAAGCCCCAAGAAAACATTTCCTCCCTTTTGTTCTGCCGTTCGTAAAGCTGTTTCTTGGCCCCCTTTCTTTTGAAGAGCATACCAGCCCTATACAACTAATTACTCATATTAACTATTTGAATAATACAATGATTTCGAATCAACAGTTTAAACTCGTCATTTTAACATTATGGTTTGGTTATAGGCTAGTATGGAGATCGGAAGGAAAGTGGTCAAGAAACAGCTTTACGAACAACAGAGCAAAGGAGAGGGAGCGTTTTCATGGTGCTTTTCTGCACCCTCTCTGGTTTGCTTCCGCTGCCGCTGCTGCCCATTTGAAATTTTTCTTGACCGATTCCTTCCAAAACGCATACACCGCTTATGGAAGGTAAGCTCAGGATGAATTTAAAAGATGAAAACTGTCTGCCTGTTTCTTTTAATATTTTAATTTGGTTTTGCGTTTGGAACAACGGAATTCATGGTCCAAGACCTCGAAAAGTTTTAAGGAAATATTTCTTCAAGAGAAATCACCACGAATTTCAAAAGTGAGGCGTTGTCATCACTAGCAAAAACATTGAATTTAATCTTAGCATAATTAAATTGCAGTCTTAATTCTATATTTCTACCAAATCATTCACAGCTTCTAAATTACCAATCTGAACTTTAAACATGACTTCAACATTTGGCCGGCCCCCTCGCGAACGCTTCGAAGCGGTAAGAGTGCGGGTACTTCAATCTCAGCTTAATGTTGGCATCGAAGCCCGGATTAGGAGTTAATCCTGGCCGCGTTTTCTGCCTTAGTCGGATGATATATCCTGGTATAACCATTTTGCCCCCAGCGGTACCTTGGGCGCCGTTGCAGTTAATTTGTCCATCGCCAGGAAGAACGCAGCGAACAGGATTCTCGGTAGGAGACACTTCGTCTATGTCCGGAACAATCGTACCTTCTTCATTGGGAGGGAACACCTCTTGCGAAAGTGGGAACTCTATCCCGTTAGGATCACAAGTCGTTGTGCTAGCCGGAGTTATGAAACTACTGGTAAATGAGTCAGATGAAGTTGTTCCTGTTTCAGCCTGAGTTGTTGAAATAGAATCCGGTGTTGGCGTTGCTGGTGTGGATTCCATATCCGATTGTGTCGTTGGATCTTGAGTTCCGGAACCAGTAGTTTGTGTATCCGAACTTGTGGTTCCTGAATCCGTAGGAGCGGTTTCCATGTCCGACAGTGTCGTTGGACCCTGAGTTACAGATCCGGTTGTTTGTGTATCCGAGCTTGTGGTTCCTGAATCCGTAGGCGTAGTTTCCATATCCGATAGTGTTGTTGGACCTTGAGTTCCGGAGGCTGTTGTTTGTGAGTCCGAGCTTGTGGTTCCTGAGTCGGTTGGCGTGGTTTCCATGTCCGACGGTGTTGTTGGACCTTGAGTTCCGGAGGCTGTTGTTTGTAAGTCCATGCTTGTGGTCCCAGAATCAGTAGACGTGGTTTCCATATCCAATGATGTGGTTGGACCCTGAGTTCCGGAGACTGTTGTTTGTGAGTCCGAGCTTGTGGTTCCTGAATCGGTTGGCGTGGTTTCCATGTCCGATGGTGTCGTTGGACCTTGAGTTCCGGAGGCTGTTGTTTGTGAGTCCGAGCTTGTGGTTCCAGAATCCGTTGGCGTGGTTTCCATGTCCGATGGTGTCGTTGGATCTTGAGTTCCAGAAGCAGTCGTTTGTGAGTCCGAGATTGTGGTTCCTGAATCCGTAGGAGCGGTTTCCATGTCCGACAGTGTCGTTGGACCCTGAGTTACAGATCCGGTTGTTTGTGTATCCGAGCTTGTGGTTCCTGAATCCGTAGGCGTAGTTTCCATATCCGATAGTGTTGTTGGACCTTGAGTTCCGGAGGCTGTTGTTTGTGAGTCCGAGCTTGTGGTTCCTGAGTCGGTTGGCGTGGTTTCCATGTCCGACGGTGTTGTTGGACCTTGAGTTCCGGAGGCTGTTGTTTGTAAGTCCAAGCTTGTGGTCCCAGAATCAGTAGGCGTGGTTTCCATATCCAATGATGTGGTTGGACCCTGAGTTCCGGAGACTGTTGTTTGTGAGTCCGAGCTTGTGGTTCCTGAATCGGTTGGCGTGGTTTCCATGTCCGATGGTGTCGTTGGACCTTGAGTTCCGGAGGCTGTTGTTTGTGAGTCCGAGCTTGTGGTTCCAGAATCCGTTGGCGTGGTTTCCATGTCCGATGGTGTCGTTGGATCTTGAGTTCCAGAAGCAGTCGTTTGTGAGTCCGAGATTGTGGTTCCTGAATCCGTAGGCGTAGTTTCCATATCTGATGGTGTTGTTGGGCTCTGAGTACCGGAAGCAGTTGTCTGTGAGTCTGCACCAGTCGTTGCTGAATCTGTTGGAGTTGTTTCCAAATCCGACGGTGTCGTTGGACCTTGAGTTCCAGAGGCTGTTGTTTGTGAGTCCAAGCTTGTTACTGAATCCGTTGGCGTGGTTTCCATGTCCGACGGTGTCGTTGGATCTTGAGTTCCGGAAGCAGATGTTTGTGAGTCCGAGCTTGTGATTCCAGAATCCGTTGGCGTGGTTTCCATGTCCGATGGTGTCGTTGGGCTCTGAGTACCTGAAGCAGTTGTCTGTGAGTCTGCACCAGTCGTTGCTGAATCTGTTGGAGTTGTTTCCAAATCCGACGGTGTCGTTGGACCTTGAGTTCCAGAGGCTGTTGTTTGTGAGTCCGAGCTTGTTACTGAATCCGTTGGCGTTGTTTCCATGTCCGGTATCGTTGGATCTTGAGTTCCAGAAGTAGTCGTTTGTGAGTCCGAGCTTGTGGTTCCAGAATCCGTTGGCGTGGTTTCCATGTCCGATGGTGTCGTTGGGCTCTGAGTTCCGGAAGCAGTTGTCTGTGAGTCTGCACCAGTCGTTGCTGAATCTGTTGGAGTTGTTTCCATGTCCGACGGTGTCGTTGGACCTTGAGTTCCAGAGGCTGTTGTTTGTGAGTCCGAGCTTGTTACTGAATCCGTTGGCGTGGTTTCCATGTCCGAAGGTGTCGTTGGACCTTGAGTTCCGGAAGCAGTTGTTTGTGAGTCCGAGCTTGTGATTCCAGAATCCGTTGGCGTGGTTTCCATGTCCGCTGGTGTCGTTGGGCTCTGAGTTCCGGAAGCAGTTGTCTGTGAGTCTGCCCCAGTCGTTGCTGAATCTGTTAGAGTTGTTTCCATGTCCAACGGTGTCGTTGGACTTTGGGTTCCGGAAGTTGTTGTTTGTGAGTCCGAACTTGTAGTTCCTGAATCCGTTGGCGTGGTTTCCATATCCGATGGCGTCGATGGATCTTGAGTTCCGGATACAGTTGTTTGTGCATCCGAACTTGTGGTTCCCGAATCCGTCGCAGTGTCCGATGGAGTCGTTGGACCTTGAGTTACAGATCCGGTTGTTTGAGTATCCGAGCTTGTGGTTCCTGAATCCGTTGGCGTAGTTTCCATATCCGAAGGTGTCGTTGGATCTGGAGTTCCGGAGGCAGTTGTTTGTGAGTCCGAACTTGTGGTGCCAGAATCTGTAGGCGTGGTTTCCATGTCCGATGGTGACGTTGGACTCTGGGTTCCGGAACCAGTTGTCTGTGAGTCTGCACCAGTTGTTGCTGAATCTGTTAGAGTTGTTTCCATGTCAAAAGGTGTCGTTGGACTCTGGGTTCCGGAGGCAGTTGTTTGTGTATCAGAACTTGTGGAAACTGTATCCTGCGTGACAGCAGTACTACTACTTGTTGGTCCACCGCTTGTAGTGAACTGATCATTGGCAGTTGTTTGATCTGTAAACATGAGACCTTGCATGATTAAGTGGCTTTTTTGTGGTTCAGTTGTTGACTCACGTCCTGTTGTCGAGGTAGTACTATCGCTAACTGTTGATGTTTGAGTCTCATTACATGGGAGTGACATCGGTGGGCAAGTTGTGTTTTGTCTTTCGTTTTCTTCAAGCCAATAATCTGGATTTATTCCATCAATAGTGTCAGGTCCCGTAATGAACTTGCAACATGTTCTGGTCGTCGTTGTCGTCGTCGTGCTCGGGATTGTAGTGCTTGTAGTTGGAGGATCCGTGGTTGAAGTGCTCGGTGGTTGTGTTTCAACTATTGGCTCAGGAGTAGTAGTCGTTATAGTCGTAGTAGTAATTGTAGTAGTAGAAGGAGAAACAGTGGTGCTCATTTCAGTACTAGGTTCGGTATTCAGAGTTGTTTCCTCCGTTGGAATCGTTGTTTCAGCTTGATCATCCATGAATGCGAACTGAACTAACGGATCTTCATGTTCTTCCGGTTGAGCCAAACGGGCTTCAAAACGGAATGGACCGAGCGTGATTGGATCAGTTTCAGCTTCGCATGGAGGAGTTGTTGTAGTGGGAGCTGTTGTCGTAGTTGTATTAGGAGGACAGGGAGCAGTAGTAGTTGTTGAAGTCGTTTTTGGCGGACATGGAACAGGTGTTTTGGTAGTCTTTTTAAGAGGACATGGAGGAGTTGTAGTATTTGGTGTTGGTTTGGGCGGACATCCAACAGTTGTCGGAGCTTCAGTAGGAGGTATTGCAACACAGGGAAGGTTATGTTTTGCAGAATAGTCTCTCAAAATCTGATGCAGGGGCACGTATTCACACTCTTCAGATTCTCGAAGCTGGCAACGTTCGGCTGGCACATCATAGTACATCGATGAAGGACATCTGAAATAATAAATTAAATGGTTATATTCAATAAATATATTCATTCTATCACTTCTTACTCAAATCGTATTTGAAAGTAGGATCCGTCCAAGTTCGGAGTGCATTGGTAGTACAGATTACAATCCTTAGCCGTACGAAATTGTCCTCGCATTATACATTTCGGGAAGTAGTCATCGTCAAATCGATTTAAGTAATCGTCCTTGTTTTTCTGAAACCAATATATTCATATAAATTGTTAAGTTGGATCAATTCTAGTACTTACTTTGCATCCAGCTTCCGCCGTACAACGCTTCAGCTCTGGGTTGAATTTGGTTTCATGTGGGCACCGATACACGTATTGATAGTAACCGTAGTTGTGCTCCTCGCAGTCGAAGTAAAACGAACGATTTGATGGCACAGCAAAGCGGCCTGTAATAAATGCCTGTGACATTACCTACTCTAATAAGCTATCCATACCTGATACTTACCGATTCCTTTGCAGCTGGGAATTCGCACGTGGCAATTTTCCGATTCGTCGTAAACCTTAATGGTTTTGGCCGGTTTTCCTCTCGTTTGATGCACCGTTGACTGGCTTCACAGAAATTCTGAATACAGAAATAGAATTCGTTAATATTTTTATCAGTTTTTTCTCTCGGTAAAGAGTTACCATATTAGCAGGACACATCCCAATCATGACACCACGTGGGTGACAAACGTAGTACATATCGTTGCGCTTCAGTTTATGTAGTCCACGATCGCCTTCGGCGCACTTGGCAGACTGTGAAAGTTTCGTTGATTTAGGAAAAAAAAATATCATACTTATACTTTTCAATAAAACAAAAAATACTTACATGGTCGATCATCACAAGATGTCCACCTCCAGGAAAATTCTTGCTTCGCTGTTTGATTCTGTCAAAATAGTCGTTCTTGCTGCATGATCTCTGCAAAATATTGTGTATTTAGTGATTTTTTTTATTTAATCTTGTTATCAAAAGGAAGCAATATCAATTGCCTTCAAAACATATCACCAGACTTTTTCAAAAAAATATGATGTTCGAGATATAGGCTAAATCTACACCCAGAACTGGACATCGGCATACGAGAGGATAAAGATCACGATTCGGTAGTAAAATGGTACTGTGTGCGGACTGAGAGGATAAATCCCGAAATTACCGAGTGTACTTTACTCATGGGTTCATCTTCAAAAAAAGTTCACCTATCAAAAAAAAGTACCGGTACCGAGGCTCGAACCCAAGACCTTCGGCATATTAAACCGTGCCTTTGACGTATGGGCCACCACGGTTCGGTGACTAAGTGGCGGTCATGTGTCCATAATAGGATCCACTCAATAGGATGAACTGTTCCAATGAACGAATGAACACGCGAGAGCACTTTACTCTCGCAAAATAGCACATTCCTCACGTTTCTTTTCGTGAGGACTATCCCCTCGTTATTTAACTTTGGGTGTAAAAAAATCTCAAATGCGTACTCTTGCCCCGCCCTTGGGGCAAGTGTGCGCACTGTACGGGACAAGAGTGCGCATTGGATTTTATAATTTGATTATGAATTATTTCACCTATTTAAGTTTTAGGGGTTGTTTTTCAGTCAAAATACAACAAATTCCACGATAAATCAAAAAGAAAGTTTTAAAAGGGTATTTGTGACAAGTAGTTTAAAGTTTCGATAATTTCAGTTTATAAAAACAGTCATATTTAAAGTGGTTTGTTAAAATATTTATGTTTTAAGCATGATGAATCGATGTGAACAACTTTTATATTTTATAAATTTGTAGTTGTACAATTTAGAGAAACAATTAAGTGAATAACTTTACACGATTTTACTAGAAATTACCATAACTGAAGTGCATACTAGGTTTTTTAAGATTAACCAATCTTAGGTATTGTAAACCTTGTATTTGAAACATGAAATTTACAAAAAAATTGGCGAAAAAATGATTTTTGCCCTCAAAATAACACGCTTACATTTTTTATCAATTTCTTTTTCACGGGCAATTAGCATACCCATAGACACATTCACCAGCCATCACTCTTGATTGTGTTTCAAAGGTTTTAAATGACGAAAAATACCAGCTTTTTTGACAAGTCAACCAAAATCATGATTTTTTAAAACTGGGCAAAATTGTCACAATAAACTTCAAAGGAGTTATTAGTATGCAAAATTATTAAATTAAATTATTAAAAAGTGAAAATCAGCTTATTAGATAGAGTTAGCAGCGAGTGCTTACCTGCCAAACATACGAGAAATTCCCGTATGCGATTGAGTTTCAAAGATAAAAACTTCAAATTTTATCGTGAAATTCTGATATTTCATGAAGATTTTCAACAAACTTCCTATGTATTTGAATTAAAATGTTTGTTTTTTGATTGGCTCTGGGTTACCGTAAATTCAAACTACATAGAATTTTGCGTGTCGCTCGATTTTTTTTAATCGTTAAGTAACGAGAAATGGGGTGGAACTTTTTTTATTTATTTTTTTCTTAAAGATTTTAAGTAACACGCTAAATCGAGAGTGCAACTTTGCGTAAGGGTAAGTAATAAAAATGACGTACCTTAAGTCAAACACTATATTTTCTTAAAGGTAAAATGATTCCATTTTGATCGGGATTTGAAGAATTAAAAAGGACAACAATTTACAGAGATTATCATTTTTTTTTATGTTCGTTTTTTTCGAAAAAAAATGAAGAATTGAGAAGGTCTTTGAATTGAACTGAACTGAACTTGAACTGAATTGAAAATTAAGTCATGAAATGCATGGAACAATTGTAGATTGTTGACCAAAAATAAAGTTTACTGTTTGTTAAAATAAAGCACACTTATTAAATTTGACATTTCATCACCTACCTTGGGCTTCTCGAGTTCAGTACTATTTTTTATTGCAACAGCCGAAATTACATTGGTCACCGCCAGTAAAATGCACACTTTAGCCAACATTTTTGCACTACCCAACTGTTCTTCTCCAACACCTACTCCGAATACAGCTTCCTGAACCACCTGTGGATCTGATGAATTCTATTGGATAACTACCATTAATATTACAAAATCGGTGCATAAAGTAATGGTCCAGCTGCAAGACCATTGGCATACCAGTGAAAAAGTGCTGCCCAAAGACACGTTCCAATCGCGTGCTCGCGTCACAGGTAAATCATGAAACGTGCATTTTTTTTTGGTTGTGGGTGGCCAGTTGAGGTTGCACAGAAGAACACATAGAAATTTTGTAAACATGGATGTTGTTGATGTTTTCGTGCCAAAATTCATTTTTTCTTGTAACGGAGTATTGACCTACATTTTAAGTTTTGGGATTTCTGTTGTGTTGAAGTAAAATCAAACAATTTATTTTCAATTTGATGCATATTAAATTTATTTCATGAATATAATGTAATCACTCCTAAGGACGAGCTGCAAAGAGATACGAAACACCTGGAAAAGTCTGTGTGTTGGCTTCTCGAAGTGCTTCTCATTGACTGTTGCTTATGATTGTAAATCTAATTTAGTCTAATGATTCGTACATTATGGTCTCCTTAATACATACATCCTTTCTTAGTTAGATGTCCATACCTTACTTGTTACGTCAGCAGGGCTAGTTTACTTAAGTTATCACGAATAAATTAAGAAGAGATTCGACGACTATACAAATACCAAAAGTGAGAGCTAGAATTGTAGTTCTTTGGTATAAAGACTGTATGTGTTATGTATTTGACCGTACTCTAGAGTTCCTAGTCAAGTTTAAGTCTATTCACATTCATGTTCGAGGATTCAAAATGATGATCCTTGTCCAACCACAAAATCTGACCCTTTCCTATCAATAGCCATCACAGTACCTACAAGTATGAGCTCTTTACTAGTATTTATTGTTGTTTTTATTTTAAACTATTTTTCCTGTTTATTTGATTTTATTGTTTTGCTTAAAAATTTTAAACGTTTAACTATCATCAGAGACATCAGCGCTCATCAAATACATCTTAAAAGCTAGAGATTAGCTCATAGAATACTACAAATGCTTTCAACTAAAATCTATTTTCTCTCTGTTTCATGTTCACTTGGCTTACACAATCAAAATGTTCAAACATTGTTGGCATCGGATTGGTCGACAGCGATGCTGCGCAGCGATCTACAAAAAAGAGTGTTCAAAGTCGTTTATATTCTGCAATTATAAAAGCGGAAGGAGGGTTGGGTTTAGAATTTCGTACAAATTTACTACCAAAAGTTTTTTTTTATTTGAATGGATCAAAAGAGCAATAGAAGCAACGCTGCGCGTTTAATTACCTGGATCGTTCGAATAGCGAAGGGTCGGTATAGATGGGTTCACTCGGGTCGTCAAAGTCGTTTTTGGCGCCATTGTTCCGGGAAATAGGGTTCATCACCGGAATTTGGCACATCCGTGAAAGGTTGCTGTCGGTTGGAAAATTAGATAAAGCGTTTTTTTAATTTATTTTGATGACCAAAGAGTCTTCTGAAGAAAAACACACGAACGAACTGCTTTTTGTAATGAAGTGTCATACTAAGTTTCACCGTGAATTTTACTAATTTTAATGAATAAACTAGCTAAAATCATACAGAACACTAGAGAATGGACACTTGTTGTAAGATGTTCTATGTATCTTAATTTGTTTGATATCACCTTCATTCAGATTATGTAAAAAATGCCTCTAAAGGAATACCAAATCACATCGACTATGCTGGTATTCACGTTGAAATGCCTTACCATATTTCGGTGTGCATTTAATGACAAAACAACGTAAATCATGCTGAACACTAGTATATATACATTAGGAAACACATAATCTCTTCTATTTGGTGCAATTGGTGGAACTTACCCGGTGGCAAAGGTCTTCTGCAGTCCATTCCCGAACAACGACAGTCCAGGTGCTCGGATGTTTCCGTCGCCCCGTGACGAGGTGGAATTGGTTCTACCCGACGCATGGAACTGACTTCCGGTGACCTGGTGCAGCGCCGATGGACTGAAAGAGTTCACAGGCGAGGTTCGGTCCAGGGAACGATTTTTCAGAAACACCTTCCAGTAGCGTCGGTACGCCAAGCCCGATGCAAACGTGATACTGATCAGCAGGATCATGAGCAGGATAAGCGCACTCAACAGACCGTAATACTCCGAATGGGTCAGACAAACCGCTTCCTGGGGAGCGACCATCTTGCGCGCCACAGTATCCTGTTGCATTTCCTCGCGTGACTGGAAGACCTGCAGCGTGTGGAAGGTACGAGACTTTTAATTACTTTTTGAACTGCACTAAGGGTATCGCTCCTCTCTCTTTAGTTTACCTCAATCATCTCCCGGACTTGCTCCGGCATCTCGCTGGCGTTTGCCTCCAGATCTCCCACCTCGGCATCATCCTTATCTTTGGTAGCATTTTTGTTCGGTTTCGTCTCGTTAATGACCGTTCCGTTCACCACGGAGACCTCATCTTCATCGTCTATGTCACTTCCAATCAGAGGCTCAGCCGTTCCATCAAATTCGGTAGCATTCTCCTCGACCGACCTCTTCCGACGGCCAAATGAAGGCTCCGAGCGTCCGCTTGGTCCTGGACAGTAAGCCTGGAAACATATTATTTGTATAAGAAAGTCGACATCGTCATCATGCTCAATGCTCACCGGTTGACATCCGCCTCTACATGTGCGAACCGTTGCCTCAAACACCAAGAAGTTCGACTCGGGAATCTTAAACGCGTTGAATCTGGCCTCTAGTGCGTCACTTTCCCTTGATCGACCCAACTCGGGGAACACCAAACTATCAACCGGACATCTAAAAGCAATTTTCAACCGATTAGTTTTACATTACAAACATCACGGTCATCCCAACTCACCCGTAGTTATCGATCAGCTGTACGCTCCTACCGGAGTACGGATCTCGCGCGACCACGTTCGTAGCGAAAATGTCCGTCGCATGACTGTACCCGTCCTGGGACTCCAGTCGGAACGTCAGCGGATCACCCACCGCAATGGTAGTCGTTGGTCGGTTCTGATACAGGATCATCAAGCGCACCTTGTTGCTCATCGAGTTCTCCGCCGGAAGATACTCGATCGGTATCGGACTGCCAGATCTGTCGATGTCATTAAAACTACACTCAACCAGTGGGCAAACTGTTGTCCTTTGTCTCATATGATCTTGTACCAGTATTGTAGAATCCAACTGTTGGAGATGGATTCTACCTGGTCATGGTACAAGACTCAATAGTCAAAGGATGATCATCAGCTGTATGTTAGTAGCTATGCTACCATAACTAGTGTAAGGCTTCTAAAGGAATCGCATGCATTTTATTCTCCCAACTAACATGCAGTGTCTGCCCCCTGACCTCGTACCACTACTTACCCTGCTCCGATGTAGCCAGAAGTCACCACTGCTTCACCCGGTCCTCGGAACATACACGTCAGGTTGAATCGTTTGTCCCGGCCTGTCTGTACATTGTCCGAAAACTGCACCACGATTATGTTTGTCATTGTATCCCCGTACTGAAATTATTGTTAGGATCAAGTTACATTCTAACAGCAACTCATTCAGTACGCACCCGTTGAGTTCCACACTCCGGATAACCCTGTGGGCCGCTGATTCTTAAAACGTTCACCGTTCCACCGTTACCTCGGAAGAAGCAACGATCGTAGAACCCGTACGAGTATATTCTGCCAATGAATCCTTCCGGCGTACGCAAAGTAAACTCCATGCCATCCTCGTTACAAACCTGTCCAACTGAAAGCACCGAATGTTTGTTCATATTCAGTCATAATCACAATCCGTTTTCAACTTACCATCTAAACACTCATCGTGACCACCCGCTCTTCCAGAGGATCGCTCGTAATAGTCCGAGTTATCCTGCTCAAACATCTGGCTGCTTGGAATGTCCAAATCCCTCGAGTCTCGATCGCTCAACTCACAGTTACCATCGGTCTCATACGGAGCCGAGTCCCGATAGTTGAAACTGCGGCACATAAACTCCCTAGCCGAAACGCAGTACTGTTGGCACAATCCCAGCGACGCAGCATTCACCGACTGCCGGATGTACTGCTTTCGCATCTTACGCTTCGACGCCATCTGCTTGAAGCTGTCCGAACCATCGCAGCGCGTTTCGTACGGTCTTTGTGGTCCGAACCCACCGAATCCATCTCCGCCGCCGAGCGTGTTATCGTATCCCGAGCTGGAGGGGCCGTACGGGATCTCGAATGGGTAGGTCGGAGGTCCCTGCTCGTGCATTCCAGGACGCCGATATCCGCGATCCCGATCTGGGAAGGCAGGCAGTGGCATTGGCGGAACGCGACCAGCTCCCGAGGGTGGGTAGTACGGACCGTACCGGTCGTCTACGTATCCACGCTCCGGGCCGTAGGCCGGCATGTACGGATCGTAACCTATTGAGGAAATTGTTTATTTGAGTTGGGGCGTAAAGTGATCGAAGCGTGCACAAACAAATGGAAACAGATACATTAGTGAATGAAATTAATTGAACGAATGATTACCCGGACGGCGGTTCATGTACTTGTGGAATGGTGACACATTCGGTGATGTCGGATAGCGACCTTGTGCTGAAACGGGTTCCATTGGGTATCGAGTTTCGGGTGCTGGATAACGATTGTTATCGATCGGCATCAGTGGTGGTGGGTACCGGTCTGTGGTGTAGCCACCACGATTTGGGGGTGTTCTAGGAGGAGGAGGATATCCGGGTTGATAGTCGGGATAGGCTGGTGCAGGAGGGTAACGCGATCCTGACGTTGGTGCAGGATAGCGGGAATCTGGATGGTGGGGAGCACTCGGGTATGGACGTTGAGGATAGCGTGAGTCAGGTGTGGGTACTTGTGGTGGATAACGGTTGTCTGGTGGATAGCGATCTGCTGGGTACCGTTCGGGAGGGTAACGATTGTCTGGAGGGTACCGAGGATCGCTTGGGTAGCGATCCTGTGGGTATCGAGTGTCGGGAGTAGGAGGGAATCGTGGGTCAGTAGGATATCTGGAGTCTGGAGGTGGGTAACGCATAGGATGACCACCGGGATATACATCTGGTTCTCGATCCGGATACCGATCTGTAGGTCCGTAACGATCCCCCGGGAAGCGATTGTCGTATACCGGAGGATATCTACCATCGTAGTCCGAAGGGTACCGATCTGTGCTATGACCTTGGGGATATCGATCCGTTGGTCCGGGGTATCGGTCTGTTGGGAAACCACCCGGATACGGTTCACCTGGAAGTGTGACAAATGCAGGAGTGCTTAACATGATGAGCACGACTTTCGGTGCCTTTTGGTTCATTGTGTTACTTGTTGGACTAGTGTTATGTTTAGGACAAATGTTTGTTAGAACGAACAGGCTCATGTAACGATCACTTACCGATTCCGTAATCTGGTCGTGATCCTCCTGTGGGATACCTTCCAGGAATACCATCTGGAATACGATCACGATCTGCAATAAGGTTGTGATGGCATGAATAACAAATTTGTGTTCTTCTAAGATCTAAATCATACCTGGATAAGGAGGTCTCCAGTCGGTGGGATCGGGCCTGCCGTTGCTTCCGGGATCCGAGTCTCCACCTCCACCGCCTCCTCCACCACCTCCTGCGCCGCCACCTCCGCCGACTAAATGTGCTTTAGTGATTAAACGAAACAAAATATCTTATTGTAAGACTATGCCAACTACGAAATACTTACGCATTAAGTTCTCATAGTAATCATAGTCTGCATCGTAGATAATGCGCATTCCATCCCGTTGGTTGTATCGACTGAGACGGCACGTTCGAAAGCGATCGCTATACACTGCCGAGCGGCACTGGAAGCTGGTCTGCCGGAGGCACTCGTCCAGACACTCACTCAACGACCTGCCAGTAATTTCTGAATGGAACTCTCCACCTAATCTAGAGTTTCGATACCTCTGAAAGGCAGTATCCGGACGTCTGCCGCTAGCGAACAAATGCGATGTTACGGAATTGTCCGGATAGTCGGATCCGCGCTCTAGATTGCGACAACGGAAAGGTGAGTGACTAACTGGACCGATAACAAAACTCACAACAGTCTCATGGTACGCCCTCCCGGAACCCCCGGTGTGTCCGGAACTCACAAAAATCGTGTGCAAAAAGATGTGTGGAACAAACAACAACACAATCAACAACCGGTTAGGGAATCGTCAGAAGAGTGGAGAATCCATACTATTTGGTTGGGAATATGTGGCGCGAAGGATGTGCAAGCCAGGTGGGAGTGAGCCTCTGAGTCAAATAACGAGCTTCTCGGCTACGCTTTCGAATCCGTCTCGAACTCGCAACAATGGCTATTGGGAAATATCGTTAAAGGGCGAAACGAGTTCGTTCAATGCGTGATTTGAGTATGAGGCGTGATCTTCTGACGACCTGACGACCCGGGGTTCATTGATGGGGAGTGAACCTTACTATTGTTTCGATATTTGTAGCTTGAGGAAAGCAAAAGCAGGGTGCGAACGATACTCACGGTTATCCAGACAAACGAGATCGTAAAAGTGGTGAGTCGGACTAGAGCTAATGCTGAGATCATCTTTTTGGGAGACGGAATCCTCCTCCGAGAGTATGCACTGTTTCGTTTGATCGTCAAACTCGATCGAACGGCAGAAGTACCTGAACAAAGAAAAGGTTAGGAGGTTAGAAAATATTCAGTTGATTATCCACCGTAATTGCATACTTTTCCGCTCTCAAGCAAAGCGACTGACACTCTTCCAGCGTCATGTTGTTGAAAATCTCCACCTCGAACGGTCCACCGAGGCGTTTGTTCTCCTCCTTGACGTACACCACGAGCCCATCGCAGCGTCGTTCCGCGTTCAGGCATGTATTCTCCAGGTAGTCCGAGTTTGGATCGTCCTCCAGCAGTTCCGGATGGGTGCGGCGCGTGAAGCGACTCATCGAGCAGCTGCGGAGCGTTGAGTCGTAGTTCGCGGACCGGCACACGAACGAGAACTCGTTCAGGCACTTGTCCTCGCAGTCGGAACGGTTGGCGGCCGTCACCTCCTTGATGTCGGACACGGGCAGCTTGAGTTTCTTTCTGGGGTGGCGCTCGAACACGTACCGGCGGCTGGGACACTCACGGTCGGGTCTGCTCGCTAGAAAGGGGGATGGATTGCGTGACTAGAGCGATGGGGATGATTCATTTTGATACCGAATAACGGAGTCTGAGTCAACGAAGTCTGAACTTATCGATAATTAAAAGTCTGAGTCGAAGTCATAATCTTTGTTGATGGTTTCGAAATCTGAGTCTGTGAAGTCCAAGACAATGATTTTTAAAACTGGGCTGAGAAGTCGGATACGAAGCCGGAGTCGGTGGCATCAGGTACTTTGTCGGAATAGCCAAATTCTGAGAACCAGTAGGCGGAGTTGGAGTCAGAGTCGCAAAATTTTCAGAAGCTGAGGTGTAGCTGGTGTGAGCGATGGAGTCAGATACCTGACTCCGCAACCCTAGTTGAAAAACTGGAGTCGGAGTATTAAAAATCTTACAGTACTCTACAGCCCTGCAAAATACAGAATTGTAGTTGGACAAACCGGACTTCTTCAGCGGTCTAGTAAGCGGAAACATTTGAATCACAGTCGAACAGTTTGTAGAAGCAAAATCGCGAATTGTTAGAAGGAACTCGAAGTCGAGAACTAGAGTCAAATTTTGAGAAGATGAAGTCATTGTCGGAATCGAGCGTTGTAATTAAGCGGGTCAAGCGGTTTATGATGACCTCTGACTGAGAGGTGGGAGTCAAAAAATGAAGTCGTTCGTCTATGTCGATAGTCGAAAATCTAATCTATAGATCTTGTCCAATGTTTTTGATTTGGTCCAGGTCATTTTCAACTTACACGACAGGCAAACCTCCGTAAAGTGAACACTGTTCGGCACCAGCATCAGATTGCCAATTCCTTCCGGAGCGGCCTGCTCGCGAGTTAGGTAGCACGTGGACTCCTCGTACTCGGCGCTGCCGCTGAACGAAGCAATGCGACTTCCCGGCTGAAAGTCGAAGCTCGTGCAAGCCCGTCCCAGATTGGTGGACGCCGTACGGTCTCGCAGACAGAGATCCTGGCACTTTTCGAGCACCCGGAATGGAGGCGCCGAGTCCCGGACCACATCGTCATCGAAGCCCTGCAGCTGTTGGTTTGGCAGTCTTTCGTAGAGAACCCGGCCCTGGCCGTTGTTGCATGTTGTTTGACCTAACACTATCACTAACCTAGCTAGCAGTACGATTACGGTAAGGTCGGACACCCCCGGCAGTTGCTTTTGTTTTTTACGCATCGTATTTTTCCAAATTTGTGCACTCCTTAAGTTTTACGTATTTTCGGGCGCACTGTGAATAAAAACTTCATACTCTACTCTACTTTAACGGTACAGGCTTATCTCTTCCCCGAGGCAGCGCACACACTCTTCTACCGGGGTCGTTATCCAAAGTTCAAACAGTTTCCAACACTTTTCGACCGTTTCATCATCGCATGGGAGGAATCACCGCGTGAGCGACCTGGAAATGAAAGGGAAATAGACATAGATCGAAAAAAGATGAGTTAATAACGCCCATGGTATCACAGATTAGCCGCGGCGATTATGCTAGAGATCAATACAATTTCCTTCCTTCTGCGCTCCTAATGCAGTTTGGGAAGACAACAATTGTTGTTGTTCGGCATCGCCGATTTCCCCCCTAACTCACCGCATTTTTGTGGCGTAACACAATGAAAACCTATTAGCATGATCGATGGTGATCATCGCGGGTGCGCGATCAATTTTGGACTTGGCTGCAGACGCTCTGCCGCGTGAAGGGAAATATTATTACCCATCGCAGTGTGCGGTGTGATTATTATTAGGCAATAAAGTGTGAACTATGTAGTTTACGTGCGTGAGTAGCGGAAACCGACAGTGGGGTCGACCTGCTATAAAGTTAGTGGGGTGTAAAATTATTAACCTGTCACGTGCTGGCGTCACGTGGGCTGAATTAGAAACAAGTGTTCTGCATCATTAATCTTCATAGTGAATTTTATTGCATGACAATGTAGTATAGCATAAAATGAGAAGAAAACTTTTATCAATGCATCAACAACACACCGCAAAGAGCTCCTAAAGAATCCACTGAAATTCACGATGGCATACATTATTGAAGAAACGGCTATTATCCACTTTTGGAAAAATCGATATTTTTACTATAGATGGTAGAGGATGTTCCAACACATCGTTTAAAACTTGTTTATTCTTGGCTGCCGATACGAAAACCCACACGGCTAATTTGCCATTCCTCTTGGAATGCGATTTTCTCTGAATAGGGTAGAGGACCCAGAAATCGCCCACTTTATAGAGGCAATCTTGGAAATTTGATGAGAATTTGATGGCAAATTATGGTTTTTGGTTCTATTTGTTGTAGAACGTTGATAAACTATTTGATTTTAAGTTTCCACAAGGTTTTTATCATTTACGTGTTAATTTTTTATAAAATTTTGCGTTTTTATAAAGTGCTCTGAAGAGCCTATTTTCGCCCCCCTAAATCCAATTTTCGCCCACCCTTGGAACCAGTTTTCGCCCACGACAAAAATTAAGAAATCAAATGAAATTATGACTCAAAGCTAAGCAAATATGGTCTCCTATTGATACACAACATGTTCCCGAAGCTAAATTTCATTGATGTGCACATATTTTGTCGTACATATTATAAATTGAGGTTCAAAAATCCCAGGAGTTTTTTTCAGATATCCTGCTTATTTTGAGATTCTCTGTCTATTATAACTAAAACCAAAACATGTTCTCACTCTCTCTCAAAAATATGACTGAATCAAAATTTGTGATAGAACTCATGTGTCCCTGTTCACCCAAGAGGCACACAGTTACAATTAGCTCCATGTTGTTGTTGATTTTGTTAGGGAAGCTTTAGCCCTATGGGTCATTTGCTCCCGAATTGACTCAAAAAACATAAAACATCGAGTACCGTAAACTGGGGTGATTTTGATAGCCCGGGGTGACTTTGGTAGGTTTTTCAAATGCCCGTCAAATAAGTATCTAAACATTTTTGAGAATTTAGGGATAGCTTATTATTGAACATATATGCAAAAATGTGACTGTTACATTGAATGTATCAAAATTAGTGGCCAAATCAAATTTCTATCAATGTCACCCCGGGCTATCAAAGTCACCCCAGTTTACGGTACCTCTTAATAAAAATATTAAAGTATTGCGCAATTCTCACTAACTTGGACTTCGCACTAAATTATTGCTATCGATCGCACTATTGCGACTTGTCAAACTGGCTTGGGAAATTTTAATTTTCTCAAAAAATAATCAAAGCGAGCCGATGTTGCTCAACTGTCAATCGCAATTTTAAAGTGCAAATGTCCAGTTTGGTGGAAACTGCGACTGGAAATGTAAATAAACAACTGCTGGTTGCCTAGTTTTTGGAAATGTTGTTGTCAAAAGTGCGAGAGAAAAGTGCGGGCCAAATCCAAGTTACAGTGCAAGGATCAATACATGTGTAACTACTTCTCCATCCTCTGCTTAATTTGTTATCCTATGTACCAGTAAACTTTTACAACATTTGAACCAAAACCCCTTATGAATGAAAGTAATTAAAATGATTATTTAACCTTTACAATTAATCTAGAATGTTCCACATATATTTTCAAGCACATTTCGCTGCGATTAGATTCGTTTTTATGGTAAACGAAAACTGGTTCTAGTTAAAATCTTAAAACACAATACTAGATTTCGCCCTGGTCGAAAATTGGATCGCATGTTTTTTCATGAACCCAGAAATCGCCCACTTTATTTTATTGAAATAACCTTTGGTAAACGTTTAAAACAGGTAAATCACTAGATTTTCATGAAATTCAGACATACAGTGAACTAATGAATTATTCATTTACATCATTTTCGGACAAAATGAGTTGTTTTCCTCATTAACATTATTACCCGCTGTAGTCTAAATTGACAAAATATGGCGGCTGCAGTAAGGCTTTTTTGAAAAGCTTATAAAACTTAATAATCAATAGAAATTCATTAGGAAAGTTTCAATTAGTACTAGAAATGAATGAATATGTAAACCTGCATAATAAATTCAACCAAAAAACGGTATGAGTTTGCTAAATACAGATTAAATCCAGTAGGTGGGCGAAAACTGGAGCAGGGCGAAAACTGGGTCCTCTACCCTACTTGATTTGGCAAAATAGCCGAATCTGCAATCAATTAAAGGAAGCGGCGCTTGTTGTGTCTGTCGCTTTTGCATCTGTCGCCATCTTTTATTAAAAATACTCAGATAACGTTGAAGCATTCTAGAGGCCACATTCAGTAACTCCGTATTAGAATAATTCGGATGGCTCACTTTCTGTTACAATCCTACATTGATAATTACTAGTGCCATGTTGGTCGCCATCTTGAATTACATTTTTTTAGATCATATTGGTAAATTTCTGTAATCACATTCGAATTCAGCGTCATTGTATCATTTAATCGGTACCGGAAACCCAGAGTATCAAAAGAAGATATTTACCAGTTATTTGCAAATATTTGAATGCAATTCTTTTCAAATAGTTTTTTTTTGTGTTTTTTTTATGGTTGAAAATAGATCATAAACCATTCTGGAAACGTTTAACAAAGTTTAGTCCATCTGGAATTGGTCTCAGTGTACTATAAGAATGGTGGCTTTTTGATACAACTTTTTTGAGAATTTTAGATTCAAGATTTTTTTATAAAGAATACTTTTCGAATTATTGGCATGTTAGTCTCAAAGTTAAAATTTCCAATATATTTTTATAGTACGGTTAAGACTATTCCACTACGAGTTGATTATAGAGCTTTTGATTTCCCCGAGTTACAAAAAAAAAACAGGAAAAGGTAATTTTTCAAACAAATCAAAAATGATTGAAAATTGTTGATCTTGTTCCTGATAAATAGTTCGTAGCTAAATAGTATAGAAGGGCAACTTTAAAGGCAATTAAAAAATAAACAAAATAATGTGCGATACTTGCTGAAAAAAACATCTTAGATTTTTTTTTAAACTTTTGCCTTCCTCTCCTTACTGAGGAAAGGCTATGAAATCACTCGAAAAATGAACTTCTCAATAAGACCTCCTAGACCCATGTAAACCTATCGACTCAGAATCAAATTCTGAGCAAATGTCTGAGTGTGTGGTGGGATGTTGATCATTGTCACTCGATTATCTCGAGATTGGCTTAACCGATTTTGTCCGTTTTGGCCTCATTCGATCCGTCTTGGGGTCCCATCAGTCGCTTTTGACAATTATGCAGTTTAGTTAAGTACTTCAAAAGTTATGCTAAAAAACGATTTTGACTAAAATTCGGAAGATTGTAAAAGGGTTGTTTTTGTAAGAAAACCGAATGTTATACATCAGGCCTGCCCAACGTTCGGCCCGCGGGCCGGATCCGGCCCGTGAAGTCATTTCATCCGGCCCGCGACGGCTTTTTAAAATATTTAAAATATTAAGACTGTTCATGAAGTATTAAATAAATAAAATTATTGTCTGAATTAAAAAAAAGCTTGAGATCAAATTTTAACATATTATAAGAACATTCTTCATGTTTGAATTTAATTCTTATAATTTTTATATTGATATTTTTTAACTGAAAAAATTGTGCAGGAAAACAAAAATATCCATTTCGTAAAATTGTTAAATTTATGAAAAAACTTGGATTGTTGTTTAAAATTTACAAAAAGAGACTAAATGTTATTTCTTTCAGTTTTGACTGTGTTTACTTCAATTTGAAGTTTTTTTTCTATTTTCTTTTTTTTAAACAAGGCCGTTGGAAATATTTTTCAAAGTTCATGTCGCCCTCCCCCTTTAAAGTTGGCCTGAATAATCAGGGGGCAAAAATATTTTTTTTTCGGAAAACTTCAAAATTTCAATAAAAATTAAGGTTTAATCAACTGAAAACTAATTAAAATGCATTTGCCCGCGTTTATAATCATATTCAGCATGATTGAACTCCTTTGAAAACATTTTAAATTTTCATGAAATACCAATGTACAGTCCCATAAAACAAAATTTTTTCTGCGAAAAAAAAAATTTCGTCAATACCTCGATATTTTCAAAACTAATGATTGGAAAGCAACTGTACGCCTGCAAAATGAATTTTAAAACACTTTTTTCATCCAAATGTTGAAACCTAGGCTTGTAATTTCAATTTTTATATTTTTTATTTTTTTTTTCAAATATTAATTCCGGCCCGTCACTGCTAAAGAAAAATCAGACCTGGCCCGCAGGGCCAAAAGGTTGGGCACCCCTGTTATACATTTTCAGAAAGGTATTTGAAAGAACTTTTTAACGCGTCCAAAACATTGAAGATCTGACAACGCTATCAACTGTTATAAGCACTTAAGTGTTATTTATGCACTTTTTGGAAGCTGGATCTCAGATATGTTGATGAAAACGTTGTCCGGATGGTGCGACCTACCTTTGGATAGGTAATTAAAAGACCTTTTCAACGAGCACGAATTGGATTGGAAATCTGACTATCCTATCATAAGCACATAACGTCATGATTCGAAATCCGGACACTTAGTACCATATTATTTTCGTTATAGCTGGCAAAAAATCATGTAATAAGTTGGAAATGTAGAAATATCATCAGGATATAGTATAAATAGTCAGTTTTAAGGGAATGCATGCAAAATATGTCTTTTCTAACAATTTTTCATCAGAATTTGAAAATTAAAATGACTTGTTGTGCTTCGAATTCCGGACACTGTTAAAAGCTGATTCGAAATCCGGACACTTTTGCTTCGAATTCCGGACACTCGATTTTACTTATGAATAGCACAAATTTGGACTGAAATGTTAGTGAATGGCATTCTTTAGGTCTCAAATAAACTGTTAACATCAAAACAATTGATAGTTTATATAAAAAATGGCTAGAATTTAAGGAAATCAAAACCACTAATTTCTGCTTTGCCTTCCCGGTGCTTCGGACGCCTATGAAATATTTCCGTTGAAATGTTTCGCATTTTTGTTAAACTTATAATTTTATTTTATTTAATTGTTTCGGCATTAACTACAGCGTTCAAACAATCTTTAAATGAAAGTTGATGTTAGAATTCATCAAATAACACAGTTTTGACATTCATAATGCGCACTTATATCCAAATAATTGATAAAGCAAGTTGAAGTGTCCGGGTTTCGAAGCGTCCGGGAATTCGAATCATGACGTTAAGTGCCCTGCAATATGAAGATCTGACTACCCAATCTAGTGGTATGAATAATGAGTCAAGTTGATAAAAGACTGAAAAACACAACCCTTTTGTGTCTATTGTGGATTGCAATCTTTAAATGTGAGGAAGGCACCAACCACCTTAGGGTGGGTTAAGTAACGTTTTTTTTTTGTATCGAATTGGTTGGACATTAACAAACATGAATTCATGCCCCACATCTATGAAATTACTGTAAAAGTCTCCTTTATCTGTTTGAGCGTGATTAAGATCAACATTGACACACTCATACATTTTTTCTTTATTCAATTTGTCCTGAAAATCCAGCAACATATTGCCAGGATATAAATTTGAGCATTTAACAATGCTAAACTTAGAGTTTTTGATTAAAAGGCTATTTATTACCCAATATGTTCCAACAATTATTTTTTCAGTCCGCTGCCATATCACACCTTAAATGTTTTAACCTTTTTCGAATCAATCACATTGTAGAGAACAGTTACATATGTCCAACATATGTCCAATTTCGTAAAATAAAATGTGACTTTCTCGAACATTTCTGTATATTTGTAATTCCCTTTAACAAGATGAACACCACCTCAGATTATTGTTATAATGTTAATATTTTGTAAAAATACAAAAATAGCATCAAATTTTGATGAAATTCATGGAAATTGTTCTATCAAAATCATTAAAATAAATCACGTTTTATTCTACGAGAACGGGCATATATCTACTTATATTGAACCAAAACTGTTTTTTAAGGGAACTTGTTCTGACAAATAAATAAATCTGGTAAATTTGGCTTGGAGGCTTTTTATTGAAGGTCATATAAGGTATTCAGAGTCTCCCGAGGCATGTTCGTAAGAAATCTGATGGATCTATGAATCCTTCGATTTTCAGTGACTTTTCTGAAGAAATATCTTATATAATCGAAGAATAAAATCTTCAAAAGAAAAGTTGCTCTAGACCCCCGACGAAAAATTTCGATTAACCCCGCAAAATGTCGGAAAAGAGCCCTCTTTTGTAGTGAAAATATCAGAACTGTCAAATTTGTCACCTTTATGTTCTTGGAAAAATACAACGTGACGCATAAAATTGAATAAAAAAAAGTGAATAAAAGACAGCCTCAATGATGTTTTCCAAAAGCAAGTCTAACTAGTTTCAGTTCTTGAACCAAATAGTAAAACCGTAATATTTGATGCCGAACAAATAAGAAAAAGATTTTTCAGTTTTTAATTGTTCAGAAATTTATATTATCTAAAATAAACCTTGAATTGACTTGTTTAAGTTTTTTTTAGAGCTGAGAAAAAAATTAAAAACATGCTACTAAAATGTGTACCTGACATGGATTTGAAAAAAAGTTCAACAAATTTCTATAGCTAAAGTTATTTTTGAAAATCTATGCAAACATTAAAACAACTTTTCAATGAATTGAACAAAAACCCATCCTGAAAAACCAAATCCACCATTTTTGAAGGCTACATCAGGAATAAGCCACCGCCACCGCTAGTGGGATGATGGAAAGAAGAACCGGAACCAACTTCCGCTGATTTGAACTGCTGATTTGTTACGGTTGGTGATTCGCGCTCTCTCTCCCTCCCCCAAACACACATGGCGTGGCATTGCGTGGCGAGGGCCAAAGGGAAAATGAATGCGTGAAGGCTTTAAATAGAATATAATTATATCATTTGTGGCTGGACTGTACCACCTGAACCATACACAAACTCTGTACAGCGTACCATCATCATCATCAGCCTCAGCCAGCGAGCGAGCGAGCGTGATCTGTTGGTTCTGGGAGCCGTGGCACGTTTGGTCTCTTGTCGCGCTACTGAACTGTTCCGAGGGTGATGGGTGGGAGGTACGTGATTCGGTGAAGGAAAATTGGCCAGATTGAGGTCAGCCAGCAAAAGTGTCGACGCTTTTTCGGGGTTCTGAATCGCGGAACGTGGGATGGGGAGAGGAGGTCGAGGGGTCTTGCGACCACAAAACACCATAATCATCGGGCTTTATTTGTTCGTCACCACCAGCAATCGCGGACTTCATTTGAAATTCATTAGGTTTTTGTGTGCGGTTTACCAAAAATTTTCTCGAATGGAAAATTAAGTCGCTTTTTTGTGGTGGGTGTTGCGGAAATAATACACTGGTACGAGTCAATTGTGCTACGCGCTTTTTAATAACTTTATTGAAAATAAAATCGAGATTACTAGCGGAGGGGACAGAATGTTTAGATACCGTAAACTCGGAAGTGTCACTGTGGGAAAATTTTAGAACTTGATAGTGTTTGGTGGGGAGAGGGAGGGGTTTAAACTGATTAATTATTTCTGTGAACAAATTTTAATTTTTCTGCAGATTTTTTTTTCATTTTGATGGAAGCATATAATGCACAGAAGTTTTGCACGTCATGGTTTTCTATATTTTATCTTATCTAGAATCTGGTTCAAATATCTCAATCATACATAAAGGAAACTTTTATGTTTTTGCCTTTCTTTTTTTAATAATGTTATATCATTTTACGGAAAGTTTTGTACAGACTAAATGTGTATAATTGCAGGAAGAAAATACGAAAATAATACAACTCGCTATTTTTGAAGTTGTGTCAGTAAACGCTTCAGTTTCAACAAGATTTCAGAAATTTTGGCTCCCTGAACACGCTCTATTTGACAGAATTGAATTTGAGTGAACTATTTGCCAATAAATAAAATTGTTGTTACAGTACAGCACATCCATTCGAGCAGTTTTTGCTTTTTCTACAATGTATTCCTTATGGGAGAACTGTCATTTCTACCACTCGAATCCGGTGCTCCATTCTAAGAACATTGTGATGGATTAATGGAACACCCGATTCGAGTGATAAAATGACAGTTCCCCTTAAGGAATACAATGTAGAAAAATCAAAAACTGTTCGAATGGAAGGGCTCCATTCTAAGAACATATCAACGTCGTCGTGCTATCTTGTCGCATCCGCCATTTTGGCGTTCTGAAAAAAAGCGCGTTTTTATGTTGGACCTTGAATAAACAAAAACGAAAGCACGCAATGTAAACAATGGAAAACACGTTTTGTTTGGCTGACCATTATGTGCATTGTCCCGAAGTTTGGTTGAAGTTGGTTGCTGGAGTCCTGAGTTATAGTTACAAATGTTTACGGTAGTCTAACTTGTACGTGTGTCAAACGCGTTCTGACCTGAAATCCCTTTGGCCAGTTGTTGCACTTACATTTATTTTTTAGGGAGTGACAAGATAGCACGACAAGATTGAAACTACTTTCATTTGTAAAGTGACAAAAATGCACGGATTTTTTCGGATTCCGTCGATTTTTTCTGGATTGAAACCAAATTTTAGGGATCTGTAAACGTCAAAAGGTGACGCATTGTGAGCTGCACAAAATGGCGTTCTTAACTCAATCCCAAGTAGCATTGGGCAACATGATAAAATTGACTAAGTCTAGTTTTTGTTTTGTTTTGCTGTAGAAACATAAAAATGACATATTAGCAACAATACGTTGCAATGTTGCAAGCCTTTCGAATTGAAAACAACTTTGCAACAATCCATTTCGTTTTGTAATCGAAACATATTGAAAACTTATTGGTTCCATTGTTGCAACATGTGACTTAGCCCAATTTGTCAAAATAAACACTTAATATTACACACTGCATGTACATTTTTTGCAAAAACAAAAAAAAGCAGCAACCGACGGGAATCAAACCCAGCACCAACAGTGAGGACTGGCGCCTTAGCCCACTCGACCATCACACCGATGAAACGCTATAAGGATAAACGCATATATGAGCTTGACATTTCGGTCAGATAGGTTTCCCATACTGATGGGCTACATATTTTAGGGTGTAAAATTACATAAAATTGCATAGGGACCATCCACAAACCACGTGGACACTTTTTCGGGAATCTCAACCCCCCCCCCCCCTCGTGGACAATTGTCCATACAAAAAAACTTTTATATGGAGCGTGGACAATTACCATACCCCCCAAAGTGTCCACGTGGTTTATGGATGGTCCCATAAAATAATGCAATATTTATTTTACACCCCGGCCTATTACACGCAGCTGGATTACTACTTTTTTAGCTGTGCGACAGGGGGGCACTTTAGTTTTTTGTTTAAAAAGATTTTTTTTTGTTTCGCGCAAATTAAACGACAACATAATGTCGTAACAAAGTTGAAACAAGCGGCTAAATGTTGCCAACACAAAATTTTCGTGCGAGTGTTCAATCTATGTTGTGATAGCACATTTTGAGTGTTACGAAATAGTTGCATTGGGAATAAGGCCCAAAATGCATGTACGACAAGTTAGCACGACGGCGACGATGTGGTGGATTGTCCACGCTCCATACAAAACAGAATTTGTTTATCCATTGGCTGGGAGGGACAAAAATCGCTCAATTTATTTTTTGGGTGTGCAAAACGAACTGAACTATTTTTTTATACCTACAACGTTGCCAAAGACACCAAATCGATCGGAAAATCTGTCAAGGTACAGATTTTTAAGTATTTTATTAGCCTTTATGTACGAACAAACAATGCAAAATGACTTCTTTGGTCATAGAAAAAGTACGAAACACAAGCTTGTAGAAGTAAGAAACACAAAAAAAAATCTAAAGAACGGAGCACCCGCAGTCGAGCAGTTTTTGACAGTTCGCTCCATAAGAAATACATTGTAGAAAAAAGCAAAAACTGCTCGAATGGAAATGCTCCACTGCTCATTGTTGGGAGAATTCGAGCCAAACATTTCATTAGGGCACAAAACCAAAAACCGCGATTCGAGAAAATCGCTTGCAAAAAGTGCACAACTTGTTTCAATTCCTATTTAAAAAAGAAGCTTGACTGATGGTATTTTTACTTATGATACGACAAAACACATCATTTTCCTCAGCTCTGCTTGAATGCTTTTTAATTTATGTTGATTTTCGCAATAAAACTCATTATTTAAAAAAATCTCGTTATTAGGCCCTTTTAGCTTTCCAACTGCTGTGCATAATGGGCCCTTTCTAAATGCAATTTCGAAGAGAATTGAAAGGGCACTAAAGTGCTGTCATCCGATTGTTGTGTTGAATGATGTTTATGGGACCTTTTGTTCAGTTAGAAATAATGAGGAATTCAGCGAACATTATGTTAATTGGTGAAGTTTTGTGATCGAATGGTGAGAATAAGGCATGTGAAACATAAAAATTCTTCAAATGTGTACTGAACAGCATCCGCGGGACCGTATTAAATATTGTGTTTCGGCGAAGTTTTTCTGCAGAAATCTTTGGTGAGACGTAAACCAAACGTTGTTTTGAAGTGAATTAGTGTTAAGAATGATGAAAAGTTCACTTTTAACGTAGAAAGTTCCTCAACTACGAAAAACTAACGAAAAAGAAAAGGGCACAATTGAACTTTTTTCTGGTTCGGAGTGAACATTCTTATGGGCCCTTTTGAGTTTTTGATTTTTTCAATAGGAAATTGTTTGTTATCAATCTGATTCTTGGAGGGCATGTAGGGAGTGTACTAATGAATGGAATAGTGGAATAATCCCGAATGTTTACTTTTTGGTTTTGTGCCCTAATGAAATGTTTGGCTCGAATTGCTCAATGGAGCACCCGCAGTCGAGCAGATGTTGACAGTTCGCTCCATAAGAAATACATTGTAGAAAAATCAAAAACTGCTCGAATGGAAGTGCTCCATTGATATGCTCCTTTAATTTAGGACTTTGATTAAAAATTTCGAGTTTCCTCAAAGTTTCATAACATTTTTGACCTTCAAGTAGTATTTATTAAAAGAAAACTTTGAACTCTGTATAAAATACGTGATCTAACTTGTGTTATGTGCCTTTGACGAAATTTTGAAGAACATAATTTTCTGGGAGCAACTTTGACCGTGTTAACTAATATCTCATGTATTTTAAGATAGAAAAAGTATACAGTATTTTAGTTTTCAGCTGCACTTTGAAAGCTATTGGTTTGATTAAATATCAAAAATGTAGAGAAAGTCAACAAATCAAAAAAAATTAAAACAAAAATAATAATTAAGAAAATTTGTCAAAAAAGTTATTAGAATAGAACGAATGCTGTCAGAAAAAACTGAAAAAAAATAAATAAACATACAAAAACAATTCAGCTTAAAACAAGAGAATTCATGTTTTTTTGTAGAATTAAAGTTGATCGTAATTAGCTTCTCAACATGGGATAAATGAAATAAATAACTCAGGTGTTTTTTTAAACCCCTGGCTCAAGGTGAAATAATATTCATCCGAGAAATAATATTCATCCGACAACAAAAATCCTCGGGCACCAAACTAAGTTGGATTTAGAGAGAAAAAAAATATAATAATGATCAAAAATGAAATTTGATACTTACACAAATGTTCGTCAGTTTTTTCACCAAAGTAGCCTGCCGTATTATCCTGTAGGCTTCTTTCGCAAAATTTCACAGACACCTTCTACTACTTTGCCAATCCAAACGATTTCTGCCCGTTTTTGGACAATTTCTTAACTTTTCTTGCTTCACACACCAAATTTCACTAAACCCACCGAATCTTCTTGCAGTGTGCCGTATTTCATCACTTGTTTTCATAATGTATCATCATTTTTCGACAGCACATCCCGGAAGATCGTGTTAACGCGCAATCACATTCTCTTCCGGCGCACACTCCACAATTTCAGAGACACTTTATCCGTTTCGACGCTGGACGGATTTCGCAAAATCCGTTTGGACAAACTTCCTGGTGCACGATGTTACAAAATTTATGCAAATTGGTTCAAGGGTTGTGCAACGACGATTCTACCCGTACCAACTCGGACTGACCACTGGAAGGGGATTCTCTTCTCCGGTTCTTCTCGGCGGATCGTTCGGGACAACCTGAACCTGTTGGTCTGTCCGCTTGGAGTTCTCGTGAAATACTGAGTTCCAAAAATGACAATATTCTGCCTATAATGCGTTTTTCCATATTAATTATATGTCGAAGTGAAAGAGCTTGATCTCTCTTGTCATGTTGGATCAACATGGGGCCATTTTTTGCTGTTATTGCTGGCTCATTCTTGCATGTGTAACAAAATGTGGCATCGTTTGTGTTGGTCAGTCAGCCGCCGCCAACGCGTTCTTGTTCCGATTTTCCCCTAAAACATAGCAGGCGATGATGTATGCGTGCCTGTGTTTGCCAAAAGTGGAGAGGGAAATTCTACCCACGGTTTGCTGCGATCGCGGTATTGTGACGGGTTGCTTTGGTATGAACGAGGGGAAGTCATGCGAGCGCTTGAACCTGGGGAGCTTTCATCGATCAGCGCGCCTACTAATCGCCGTTTGCGTCGGTTAATTTTATTTGAAAAGCGGAAGTTCTATTGTCGTCCACATCCGGAGAGTTTTTCATCTTCGTGCATACAAGCAGAGTGTGCAGAACACACTCATATAGGTGGTTTTGAGGGAAAACCAAATACAGAATGTTGGGGTTCATATCACGTGATGCCATAAGTTTGAGCAGAATGTGCCCCAATTGCCCTTGCCAGTGGATTAAATTCACAGCAAAAAAAGTGAACCGCATCGTGTGACGCAGGTGAAAGAACGCGCAAACACGGCTGACGGTGGACAACAATTTAAATAACTTTGGGTCGATGAATTTTTTAAATAACTCGTGCATTGTCTGAGTGTGGGTTCGTCGCCCATAGGCCGGCCAAAGCTCCGCTCCCGTGAGCACCGAAGCCAATGATCTTTTTTCTTTCAGTGTGAAGCCAACTATCGTACACACGTTAAAATTTGACGCCAATGTCGAACATCATTGAACACATCATATTGTTGATGGAGGAACAAATTGGACTGCTTTTGAACACTTTTGGTGGCCACAATTGTTCCCATTTTTGGTTCCGATTTGAGCCGAACAATGTGATGAAATTTGGGACGAGGTTGGGCTGCCCAATGAAATGCACTTAAAGGGAGCTTTCTGATTGTTTGCTATCTTGTTATCGGGCGATCAAGAATTTTTGTGTTCTCAATTTTTGTTTTAGAAACTGATAGGCCAAGCCCTGAACCATGAAAAAAATCCTTTAGTAAATGGTTTGTGAAACAGATATCATGTTCAAAATAGATAATAAACTATCTCTGGAAGATTATTACCTAAAGAGATATAGTAGTCTACTCCACAAGTTGCAAAAGAAGATTTTTGAAAGCATGAGTCGTACATATATCCAACGAGGTTTACCGAGTTGGATAAATAAAACGAGTGCTGAAAAAATCATTCATTGCAAACAATTTCTTTTGCAATTCCGAAATGGATTTTTTTAGTCAAAAGTCCATCTCCTTAGTCAATTCAACGTTCAAATCAAAATGATATTGAAAAGTAGGACTATTTGGCCGTTGTATTGAAAAATATTGTTTTTGCAATTCCGTCGTGAAACTACTTACTTTTCCTGTCATTCTTGAACGACGAAATAGCCTACTTTTCTGTACCAAAAATAACAGAATCGAATAGCAACACTTTTCAACACTTGTTTCGAAAAGTTACACTTTTCAACATTTTTTTGATTTAAACGATTTATTGACAAAATACATGAAAATTTGACTTAAAATTTCGCTTAATGAGTGTTTTCGGATTTGCAAAAAATGTTGTATGGAACTCGTTGCAAAACTTGATTTTTTCAGCACTCTTCGTATTTATTCAACTCGGTGAACCTCGTTGGATAAATGTACGACAATGACTGGAAAGTATATCGTTTCACAATGGGGTTACAAAAAAACTTTTTTCCTGTAAGTTGCATTTATACTGTGGTTTATTTCATGTTTGAAAAAGTTGATAATTTTTAGGAAATGATCTAAATTGGAATTTTTGTTTGTCAGATAAAATATTAATGTCAGCTTGAATACTGTTGTAAAGAAATCTAACAAAAAAATGTCGGAAAGTAAATACAACATGTTGTAGAACACGAAACAAACATTTAAATCATTGCAAATGTTAATCCACTCATTTTGTGCAAGTAACTTTCATTTTAACATCATTTCGAACATAGAATAAATCTGCATTCAATCACTTATGGTTCTGAAAAGTGTGAAAAAGGAATATGAACGACTCAAAACCTGTAAAATGAAAAACAGAAACTTATTATCAGCTAATTTTAAAAGTATCACCATATGTATGTCATACCGAAATGAATGTTTCATATGAAATCGGGAAATAGTTGTACACAATGAATCGGAATGGTTTTTGAGCGCGCATCATAACAAACTTGTAATCCTTCTTGATACTATTGTTTCCAACGATCCAGTTTGAACTGATCAGAGCGTTATTAATTTCAGTTGACTGTAAACGAGAAAATTTAAACAAATGAAAAACATTTTTTCTGGATTTTACCATGTGTGAAACTCGGTTTCCGTAATAGCACCAGTAAAGGATTTGAATAAGCACCGAAACGGCAAACATAGCGAATTTTAAAAACAACAAAGGATCATGTGTTGTTAGAGTGGCCTCAAAAGCCGTTAGGCAAATCATAGCCAAACTGCATATGAGCTGAGCCAGAAGCATCGGCTGGTAGAGAGCATTTGCCCGATGTCCAAATCTGAAAGTAAAAATATTAAATCGCAAGATTTTTTTTTTCAAATTGCACAATTGTGTACAGTATAAGCTCTTGATGTCTCTTTACTAATTTAAATAGGTCACACTTAATTTTGTCACTGTTACTTTTGCGTTCAAGAGAGTCGTTTTCAGGTGAATCAACTAATCCACTTCCAATTCGTTGGAAATCAATACAGAGTACGTGGAAATGTAGGGTCATCTGGCTCATTACTTGTCCTCCGATTCCATCGAAAAATACAATTCCTTCGATTAGGAAAATGCTCATAACAAATTGAAAGATTGTAACAGCAATGATTCGCTGATCTGTATCTAATTCTATTGGATATATAGCTCTGAGCGGTATGGTAGAGTCAAACAATGCCTGAAGTAAATTTAGATTAAATCTAGAAAACACAAGATGTAACCCTTACACTTACATGCCCATTTAGGCTCACAACTGTCGCAAGTCCCAGGAAAATGGTCCCAATAATCAGCACGTACTCCTCAATGTGATATTTTCGTTGCAGTTTTCGAATCGTTTCATCGCGTTGATTATTTTGCTCACTGTAACGCTTCAACTGTTCGAAAATTTGCTCAAACTGAACGCTGTAGTAGTTGTGATAGAATTTCTTATACATAACCAGTGCGACGCCAGAAACTACGCACATGTCATCGCCAAAAAGAATAATGTCATTGTAAACCACGCACAAATCCCACATCAGGGTGCACACGTGAAATATCATCGCACAATTCAACGCTTGTAAATATGTCCAATATCTTCTGGTTTGCTGCTGATGTTGCCACTGCCCTAGGAAACTATATAAGAAACTGTTATTTTTTTTTAGTAATTAAACCAAGATAAAACTAACGTTAACATTTTCAGCGAATAGGAAATGCAAATTGTGTCCGGATATTCCAAGCCCTTGAAAATGCGTTTCATCCGATCGAAATGTGGCCTCATTGTTGCTACCTCGTTATAACTTCTAAGCAGATACAAGTGACGATTTACGAGAAACATTTAAGTAAAGCAGTATTTATATGCAGCTTCTACTGATGGGACATAGTCAGGATAATTGTTTTGGCATTTTGTGCAACTGAACTACAATTTAGATAATAACAAGGATAGTGCAACTATAGGTTAGATAATTTACTATTCCTTTTGAAACAAAGAGAGCATTACTTACGGTTTTGTAATAGTTTATTGAAGAAGAACTGAAATAGTCCAAATTGATGAATGCTAGAAAACATCTCTGCTACTAATTAGTTGGAGTGATTGTTTCCTAGACCTTTGAAAGTAATGTTTTTTGTTATGAACCAGTTTTGAAATGAGTATAAAAACAAAAAAAATGCAACTTGTTACTACAATTTTGTTTTTTTTTTAAATTTTTTTTTGTTTTTTAACTAAAAACTAAAAACTAAAAACTAAAGAATCTATGACATTTCCCCGAAACCCACATTCCCGAAAAGACATTTCCCCGAATGCCACATCTCCGAAAAGACACTTTCCCGAAATGTCATATACCCGAAAATCATTTCCCCGAACAATTAATTTCCCCGAATAGCCACTGTTGAGTCGCGGGGGGATGTCGAACCGGGCACCGGTTCCGTGAGCGGAGTGGCGAAATAAAACTCCCATTTTCCACTCGCTACAGAACTGCAAATATTTATTATCTTAATTAATTACATTTACAGTTCACAACATTCTAAAATAACTTACAATTTCGGTGTTTTATCACAGCTGACCTGTCCAGCTGCGCCCGTGCTCCCGCTAACTCAATTTTAATTGTTCTTTTTGACTTCTTAGCGACAGCACGGGCACCACATAAACAATAACAATCACTGACACTACGAAACACAGGGGGTTGCTTCAGCGCCGTACGAGGGACGCGCTCCGTCGCAACACTCCCCCCCGTGAAACTACTGCTTCGCCGATGCCGGAGTTTTACGCCTCGTCATCGCGGAGCGTCCCGATGATGCATCGCTGGCTCTGCTGCTGCTGACGACGTCTGCAACGTGAAGTGGATGAGCGCGTTTTGTCCAAAGTTTGTCTTTTGACCTCCGTCTCCCACCCGTGCCCGACCTCTTTAGGCTCGATTTATGGGCCACGGGTGGTCACATCGTCGCAACCTCCTTTGGACTTCTCTGCCTCACCGACTCCATTTTGTCGCACTTTTTCAGCCGCCATTGCACCAACTCCAAACGGTAGGTCACCGGGAACCTCTCCGGACGAAGATACGTCCTGCCACTTTCGCCGCGCCAGTTCCAGCCTACGGCCGTGGGCTCAGGATCCCGGACTTCGGCACGACGTGTCGAAATTTTCTGTAGTGTTGAGTCGCGGGGGGATGTCGAACCGGGCACCGGTTCCGTGAGCGGAGTGGCGAAATAAAACTCCCATTTTCCACTCGCTACAGAACTGCAAATATTTATTATCTTAATTAATTACATTTACAGTTCACAACATTCTAAAATAACTTACAATTTCGGTGTTTTATCACAGCTGACCTGTCCAGCTGCGCCCGTGCTCCCGCTAACTCAATTTTAATTGTTCTTTTTTTGACTTCTTAGCGACAGCACGGGCACCACATAAACAATAACAATCACTGACACTACGAAACACAGGGGGTTGCTTCAGCGCCGTACGAGGGACGCGCTCCGTCGCAACAGCCACATTCCCGAATGGCGACTTCCCTTAAAAACCATTTTCCTGAATGGCCACTTCCCCTAATTTTCCACATCCCCGAAAATCATTTTCCCGAATGACATTTTCCCGAATGACCATATCCCCGAACGCCACTTCCCCGAACCCGGTCAGGCGGGTATGCCCGTTGCCCAGAACCGCGCGCGCGGTTCTGGACAACGGGCATACCCGCCTGACCGGGTTCGGGGATGTGGCGATCAATGAAGTATCATGTCCACAATTGAACGTTCAAAAAATTCCGAGTTTTTTACGAGCGTTTTATTCCAGCTTCACTTAAATTTTGAATATGTTCCTGGTTTGTGGAGTTAAATGTTTCGAATTCCGGATTCTGAGATTTAGTTACTAAAAAATCCTTTCAAAAAGAACTGACTCCACCGAATCCAACAAAAACTCCGACTATGACAAATGATGTAGAGAAGGAGAACATCTTGAGCCGAGTACATATTTCTAATGAACAAATCTAAATAGCTGCGTGCCGCTCAATACATTTGCCTATTTTTCTCATTTCGTCGCAGTCGAGCTAACTTGTCGTACGTCGATTTTGGGCCAAATTGAATTAAGAACGCCATTTTGTGTAGCTCACAATGCCTCATTTTTTGACCTACATACCCAAAATTCGATTTCAATTCTGAGATATTCAATATAAACCGAAAAATGTCGTCACGTGTTAACTTGACACACTCTGAAAATTGCTGTAAGTGCGACAATAGGCCAAAGAGGTTTCAGATCAGAATACGTTTGTCAAACACATACATGCCCGACTACCGTGAACGTTCGTAATTATAACTCGGGACCTCAGCAACCAAATTCAAACAAATTTCAGGACAATGCACAGAATGGTCAACCAAATAAAACGTGATTGTTATTGTTTACATAGCGTGCTCTATTTTTCGTTTATTCAAGGTCAAACACTAACACGCGTTTTCTCGGAACGTCAAAAAGCGACAAACGACAATATAGCACGACAGCGTCGATTTGCTACATAGATCATTTCGCTTTTTTTGCATTTAGTTGAAAATCAAAATACAGTCCAGACTCGGTTATCCACAGGCCTTGTCAAAAGTTTACTTCGGGTAATAACCCTAAACTACTTTAAAGTGATTTAGTAATTTTAAACCCCAAAATGGCGGTGATGAAATATTAAAAAATTTGAATTTTGTAATTCAATAATCAACTACCGTAAACTGGGGTGACTTTGATAGCCCGGGGTGACATTGATAGAAATTTGATTTGGCCACTATTTTTGATACATCCAATGTAACAGTCACATTTTTGCATATATGTTCGATAATAAGCTTTCCCTTAATGCTTACATACTCAAAATTCTCAAAAATGTTTAAATATTAATTTGACGGGCATTTGAAAAACCTATCAAAGTCACCCCGGGCTATCAAAGTCACCCCAGTTTACGGTATTTAGATTTAACTAAAAAGTTAAGCTAAATCTAGAACAAACTGATTCCTGCGTTTCGAGTCGTCGCTTAAAGATATCGTTGCTGTGCAATCCTTACCACGTGGATACCGTTTTGGAAAATAGTGGTTTGCTGAAAATTGCCCATACAAAAAAAAATCTTTGTTATTGAACGAGGATGTACTCAAAACCCCGCTTTCTTGAAGTTTCCGCGTGGTTTATGAATGGCCTTCTACGGTTATTTGTTTTTTTTTTCATATTTAAACACACCTAGGAAAGTTTAATATTAAGGTCATACTTTTGTAAAAATATCCCCAAACACAATTTAGTTTATATCTAAGTTAATATCATTCTGGAAAATGGAACTCTCGGGGAAATAACCATTCGGGTATGTGTAAACTCGGGAAAACGATAGTTCGGTAAAATGGTCATTCAGGTAAATGACATTCGGGGATATGGTATTTTCGGGAAAATGATTTTCGGGGATGTGGAAATTTCAGGAAAATGATTTTCGGGGAAATGGCACTTTCGGGGAAATGATTTTCGGGAATGTGGAATTTTCGGGGAAATAATTTTCGGGGATATGGGATTCGGGAATGTGGGATTCGGGAATAAGGGATAAAACCAAACTAAAAACTAAAAACTAAAAACTAAAAACTAAAAACTAAAAACTAAAAACTAAAAACTAAAAACTAAAAACTAAAAACTAAAAACTAAAAACTAAAAACTAAAAACTAAAAACTAAAAACTAAAAACTAAAAACTAAAAACTAAAAACTAAAAACTAAAAACTAAAAACTAAAAACTAAAAACTAAAAACTAAAAACTAAAAACTAAAAACTAAAAACTAAAAACTAAAAACTAAAAACTAAAAACTAAAAACTAAAAACTAAAAACTAAAAACTAAAACTAAAAACTAAAAACTAAAAACTAAAAACTAAAAACTAAAAACTAAAAACTAAAACTAAAACTAAAAACTAAAAACTAAAAACTAAAAACTAAAAACTAAAAACTAAAAACTAAAAACTAAAAACTAAAAACTAAAAACTAAAAACTAAAAACTAAAAACTAAAAACTAAAAACTAAAAACTAAAACTAAAAACTAAAAACTAAAAACTAAAAACTAAAAACTAAAAACTAAAAACTAAAAACTAAAAACTAAAAACTAAAAACTAAAAACTAAAAACTAAAAACTAAAAACTAAAAACTAAAAACTAAAAACTAAAAACTAAAAACTAAAAACTAAAAACTAAAAACTAAAAACTAAAAACTAAAAACTAAAAACTAAAAACTAAAAACTAAAAACTAAAAACTAAAAACTAAAAACTAAAAACTAAAAACTAAAAACTAAAAACTAAAAACTAAAAACTAAAAACTAAAAACTAAAAACTAAAAACTAAAAACTAAAAACTAAAAACTAAAAACTAAAAACTAAAAACTAAAAACTAAAAACTAAAAACTAAAAACTAAAAACTAAAAACTAAAAACTAAAAACTAAAAACTAAAAACTAAAAACTAAAAACTAAAAACTAAAAACTAAAAACAAAAAACTAAAAACTAAAAACTAAAAAAAGCTTAAACATTCAACTATGTTTGGCTGATAAGGGTATTTTATCAGAAAAAACTCTTCGAATCATGCCAAGTGTTTTAAAAAAATATTTTAAACCAGAATTTTTAAAATGTTGGGGGTAATTTGATCCCGCTTTCAACATTTTGAAGAAATCGTAAGCAAAATGTTTCTTATTCATCAAAACTTTTAATTTTCCAGAAGTTACAGTAATTTCACATTAAACATGTACGTTTGTGGTCAAAATATAACAAGTTTAGCGTGCAAAATATTTAAAAACTTAAAATTTTCTTTTTTAGACAAAAAATGGGCAAGTTTACAAAAGCTGGTAATTTTTGTTTACAAAACTTTTGCAAAATGGTTCAAACTGCAATATGTTATGTACAACTATACTAATGGAAACTATGTACGAAAACCCAGCCCAATTATTCAATCTTGAAGCTGATTCTAGTGACTGTAAAATTGCAGGGATCAAGTCTCCCTAAACACACTTTTTAAACAATTGATTGTAAAAATAGAATGACGATAAATTTAACGTCAAATGCGTAAGGGTTTTGGAGTTGATATGTTTATCAAACATTTCATGTATAAAAAATATTTTTTTGAATATTTTTTGAGTGTTTTCTATACTTATCAAAACAAAGAAAAAAGATCTCTTGGAAGTTTTTTGCAGCACTTTTTAGAAAAATGTATGTAACTCAATCTTAACATTTTTTAATTTTTTTCTTTGTTTTCTACAGTGAGTTTTAGTTAATTTCGCACATCTTTCTAGAACAAAGCTAATTGTTTTACCCACATGCTGACGAGATACAGGCTTGGGATCAAGTCTCCCCACTCTCCCCTACTAAAAACTAAAATCTAAACACATTTAGAACGACAAATTCCATTTTGAAATTTTGTGTTTTTTTTGTAACTTGTCAGAGTTTTTTTTTTTGAGTGTATCAATTTTCTACAAAGTTGTAGAGCAGACAGTTATATTATTCAAAAAAGCATTTTTTCTGAATGAGCGTTTAATTTGAATTTAGTTTGGTAGAAAAGATATTTTATTGGGATCATCAAGGTACCACGTTTGAAATCTGTGATCATTATCAAAAGTTAAAAAATATTAAAAATTAAAAATATCGAATTATTTACTTTTTGTATTTTGAGCACGGACGTTTTCCACAATCTGTTAAAATTTCCTCATGAAAATTGCAATTTTCGATGTGAGACATCACTTATCTTTCAAATAACGTTATCCTGGATATAGCCTTCTTAGCAATAGTCTCAAGCCCAATCTTGTCAAACAGTGGATGAACTTTACGTCATCGCAGTAACAGTTGCGCACCAGATTCCAGAGCTCTGTGCGCGCGTTTACTTTCACTGAATTAATTTCATTAAAGCTAAACGCGTCGCAGTAAGCTGCGCCACCACCCATTGTGATGATGATGATGATGACACCGAGTCAAGTCTCTATATCTGCGACGCCTACTATGCGCCATTTTCCCCCTTGCGAAGAAGGATGGTTTGTTGTGAAACAGTTTTCATTCATTTTGTACCGTTCGTATCTTGTTTGCGGTGACGCGAAGATGCTGCGAAGATCTCCATTAATTATCCACGGTTTGGCGTCGAACGTAATAACCGACAGTGCATTCGATGATTAATGGAGTTGCGTTAGAATATATTAAATGCGCTCTCCTGTGCGCCTACCAGCTTTAACTTCAACACTTTGGGCGCATTCCGGGCGCGATGGTACTTAAGTGTTTGCCATCTCTATTAAACACGGATTTGCAACTGGCGAAGGTATTGAGTAAAACGCTCTCCTTTTGGATCCGACGAAACTAGTTTTTGGACTGCAAACATGCAGTAGTAACTGTACTTAGCTATGCACGCGCTTCTGTACTTGGACAGATTTGCAATTGCATGCAAACCGTTTTCAATGCCGGTTGGCCCCCAAAGGCAATTTGTCCAGGTCCAAAACGGCCAAAGAAGCTGCTGCATCTTGCGAGAAGAGGAGGAGAGCTGTAAACAAATAAATTATGGCCAAGGAATGAAGCGACAGCCCAAGCAAATGAACGTAATGCATATTTAATAGCATGCACAAATAGACAAAGTGGGGAATCTGGTCGAACAGGATTCGGGAGGTCAAAACTGAATGCACTGGAAAGTGTAGCTGAGCGGACAATGATGCTCTTTAACTGTTTGCTTATTTTTTTCAGGTGGCAATTTTCTTTATCACGTTTGGAAATTCAACAATGATATTTTTCCAGGAATGATACTTTTTTGCACAATAGCTTATTTTGCAATTTGTTTCAAAATCATTGGCTTGAAAACTAGATTCCAAAAGCTACAAACGCAACGTTAATGTTTTTTATCGCAAAAAAAACCTTTGTACCTGTAAAATTTAAAAAAGGGTTTAACACATACAAGTGATCTGAGAATAAAAATCCAAGATGGCCATGGAATAGTGTGAACAATTGTTTGGTGATGGCTATAAACCTCTGAACCGAATATTAGCCGCCATCTTGGATTGCATATTCTCGGATGCAGCTCAATGACAACAAAAACATACATTTTTTCCTTTGTGCGATTATTGGAAGTAAATTTTTTGTAAAGTGTTCGAATAAACGAGTTTGAGATTATCATTAGGGTGATTTCGTCGTCTAGCCCACATTAAATGACTCTTCATCCAAAATGCTATTCGATCAAACAACCAACAATATCCGAACAATCATCAACAACCGTCACGCCGCCGACATTGGCCATTGTTGAAGGCTCTTTTGACTGACTGAGTGTGCGAGCTGGTGTAGTGTCGCGCTCCGGCCGGTCCGTCGATTTTATCGCGAAAATCGTTGTCAGCCGGTACATCGCGGCGTGAAAATCCGTTGAGACTCTCCGGAACCTGCAGTGAACCGGTGGACATTAAAAGCAGTGCTCGACGATCGCGAATCCGTCATAATTCTCGCGAGTTTTTGTGCCGATTTGCGGATCAGATCGAGCCACAACAAGAACAATAAAGTGCTTCCCGCGTGGCAAGTACAATACCGTCGTCGTCGTCGCCTTCGTTCTTTCGCACCGCGATTGTGTTGTGTGCTGGTATCGTCGTCGTCGTGAACGAGCTGGGTGTAGTGCTGCTTGGAAGTGTGGAAGAAATTTCGACACGCACAGTGGGTCGGAGTGAAAAAGTGTGCGGCAGAAAAAATCAACAAAAGTTTTAAAAATTTAAAAGAAATTTTTTGTGCTAAAGTGGAGTGAATTAAATCAACCAGATCGTACGTGCACCCCCTCCGCCATCCGTTTTGGGCGGCTGTACCCCAGGTTAGGGGCGGCCCAAAACAATAGGGGTTTCGACGCCTTCTACCCGTGAGCGGCTGTTCCCAGGTTAGGGCGGCTCCTATAGAGGCGAGTGAACCCCCCTTCGAGCGTCTGTTCCCCAGGTTAGGGGCGGCTCAAGGAAACCGGTGTCCTGCTCCATCGTCGAGGTAAGCGTCTGTTCTCCAGGTTAGGGGCGGCTTACAGCAGATAGAGTTAGGACCCCCCGAGCGTCTGTTCCCAGGTTAGGGGCGGCTCGGAACAGCGTCTGTTCCTCAGGTTAGGGCGGCTGACTAACAGTCCCAGTGCCAGGGTGGGACTTTAAACAGTCCTGGTACGACGGTCCTCCGGCGAGACAGGGGGTTGGTGATGGCTACACGCACCCGCCGTAAAACAGTAGTGCAGAGAGCTCTAGATGCGAGCAGATCCAATCGCCGACCCGATTTTCGGGGATCCAGGGATTGGAAACTCGGGACGTGGAACTGCAGGTCTCTCAACTTCGATGGGAGCGACCGCATTCTTTCCAACGAATTGCGGGTCCGCGGTCTCGAAGTCGTGGCGCTGCAGGAGGTGTGCTGGACGGGGAAGGACCACCGGGTGTACGGTGACTACACTATGTATTGGAGCGGCGGCAATACACACGAGCTGGGGACAGCTTTTATAGTGTTGGGCGAAATGTCGAAGCGCGTGATTGGTTGGTGGCCAGTCAACGACAGAATGTGCCGGTTGAGAATCAAGGGCCGATTCTTCAACCTGAGCATCATCAACGTGCACAGCCCGCACATGGGAAGCGACGCCGATGACAAGGACGCTTTCTACGAGCTTCTTGACCGCGAGTATAGGAAGTGTCCAAAACACGACGTCAAGATTGTCATCGGCGACTTAAACGCTCAAGTCGGCCAGGAGGAGGAGTTTAGACCGGTTATTGGGAGGTTCAGCGCCCACCAGCAGACGAACGAGAACGGCCTACGACTCATCGATTTCGCTACCTCCCGAAACATGGCCATACGTAGTACCTTCTTCCAGCACACCTCCTATACAAGTACACCTGGAGATCACCAAACGACACGGAGACGCAAATCGACCATGTTCTCATCGATGGTCGGCACTTCTCGGACATAATCGACGTCAGAACCTACCGTGGCGCGGACATCGACTCGGACCACTACCTGGTGGTGGCAAAGCTGCGCCAACGCCTGTCTGAGGTCAACAAGATCCGGTACCGTCGCCCGCAGCGGTATAATCTGGAGCGGCTCAAGGATCCTGAGGTCGCTACCCAGTACGCGCGGGAACTCGAAGCTGCGTTGCCTGACGAGGGTGAGCTTGCCGAAGCCCCTCTGGAGGCCTGCTGGAGCCATATGGAAGCAGCCATCAACGCAGCGGCATCGAGCGCCATCGGGTACGTGGACCGAGTTCGACGGAACGGCTGGTTCGACGAGGAATGTCAGGCGATTTGGGACGAGAAGAAAGCAGCGCGGGACAAGTGGCTGCTGCACAACACCCGTGGGAACAAGGAGTCGTACAAACAGTTGCGAAGACAGCAAACCCATCTCTTTCGGGACAAGAAGCGCCGCCTGGAAGAGTTGGAGTGCCAGGACATGGAACAGCTGTATCGCTCCAACGAAACGCGTAAGTTCTACAAGAAACTTAGTCAATCCCGGAAAGGCTTCATGCCGCGGGCCGAAATGTGCCGGGATAAGGACGGAGGCATCTTGACGGACGAGCGCGAGGTGATCGAAAGGTGGAAGCAGCACTTCGACGAGCACCTGAACGGCCCAGAGGCGGAGTACCAGGGCGACGGGGAAACGACGTCAGCGGTATGGTGGACGGCGGGGACGAGCCAGCACCCACGATGAGGGAAGTTAAGGATGCCATCAAGAAGCTGAAGAACAACAAAGCAGCGGGTAAGGATGGTATCGGTGCTGAACTCATCAAGATGGGCCCGGACAAGCTGGCGGCCTGTCTACACCGGCTGATAGTCAAGGTCTGGGACACAGAACAGCTACCGGAGGAGTGGAAAGAGGGAGTAATATGCCCGATCTACAAGAAGGGGGACAAGTTGGAATGTGAGAACTATCGAGCCATCACTATTCTCAACGCGGCCTACAAAGTGCTGTCGCAGATCATCTTCTGTCGTCTGTCGGAGCGAGCAAAGGATTTCGTTGGGCCGTACCAAGCCGGTTTTGTGGAGGGAAATCGACGACGGACCAAATCTTTTTGCTACGCCAAATCCTCCAAAAGTGTCGCGAGTACCAGATCCCGACGCACCACCTATTCATCGATTTCAAAGCCGCGTACGACTCGGTCGATCGCGATGAGCTATGGAAGATCATGTACGAGAACGGCTTTCCCGGGAAGCTGATCAGACTGGTGAAATCAACGATGGATGGTGCACGGTGCAGCGTGAAGATTTCGGGAGCGATGTCCGACCCGATCGAATCGCGCAAGGGACTGCGACAAGGCGACGGTATCTCCGGCCTCTGTTTCAACATTGGGCTTGAAGGTGTCATGAGGCGAGCGGGCTTCAACATGCGGGGCACGATTATCAACCGGTCCAGCCAGTTCATCTGCTATGCCGACGACATGGACATTGTCGGCAGGACGTTCGAGGAGGTGGCTAAGCGGTACACCGAATTGAAGCGGGAAGCGGATAAGGTTGGATTGAAGGTGAATGTTGCGAAGACGAAGTATCTGCTGGCAGGAGGAACCGAGTCCCTTAGGGCTCGCATAGGACCGAGCGTGACGATCGACGGCGGCGAGTTCGAGGTCGTGGAGGAGTTTGTGTACCTCGGATCATTGGTAACGTCGGACAACAACTGCAGCAGAGAAATTCGGAGGCGCATCATCACCGGTAGTCGTGCCTACTACGGACTCCACAAGACCCTACGGTCTGGTCATCTTTCCCGGCGTACAAAGTGCACCATGTACGAAACGCTGATAAGACCGGTCGTTCTCTACGGGCACGAGACGTGGACGATGCTCGAGGAGGACTTGCAAGCGCTTGAAGTTTTCGAACGGCGAGTGCTTAGGACGATCTTTGGCGGCGTGCGTGAGAACACTGTATGGAGGAGAAGGATGAACCACGAGCTGGCGCAACTCTACGGCAAGCCAAGTATTCGGAAGGTCGCCAAGGCTGGCCGGATCAGGTGGGCCGGACACGTCGCGAGAATGCCGGACGCGCTGGATACGCGCCAACCGAACCAGACTATCAATCCGGTGAAGTTGGTGTTCAATTCGGAGCCGGTTGGAACGCGGCGGAGGGGGGCGCAACGAGCAAGGTGGTTGAACCAAGTGGAGGAAGATCTGGAAAGTGTGGGAGTTCCGCAGCGGAATTGGAGAGAAGCAGCCCAGGACCGAGTTAGATGGCAACGCATCTGGAGACAGCTCATGACCCGGAGGTTGTACGAGCAGTAAAAGTAAAGTAAGTGAAGGCTCTTTTGGGATAATTAAAGCAGCGATGGATACTTTTAGGTATTTGAAATGTGAAAAAGCTTTTTATTTGAATAATAATAATACTGAACGTTCCAGAATTTCAGTTTGTTGCTGCCAGGTGGAAAAATCGAAACTGGTAGCAGGCAAATCCATTTAATTTGTTATGGTTGAAAAATGCGAATCTGATTGTCCCTCGGGCCAAACACCACATCAGTGGTCAAATTGTTCCATTGTCAACCTTTTTGTTGTTGTTTTACATTCGTCATTTCGCATTGCCATTTTTTTCTATATTTTTTCGGGACATTGCACCGAGCCCATGCATGGCTGGTTCATTTTCATAGAGCAGCACACAAGTGGCATGTGTCCGATGATGGTAATGATACGTTTGTTTCAAATACCTTGCATGAGGGTGACACATGGTCATAATTTGACCTTCGAACTAATGTGACGGTGGTGACGAATCGTTTATTTCAATTTGAGTATGAATTAAACAATCCTATGATGATGCAGCATGACAATACATTACCATTTTGAATCTACTCGAGGAATTAAAATTGGATATGGATGAAAAAATCGCTTTTCAAAAATATTTTAAATAAAGATTTCATTAGAAATACTATTACCTACTAAAACTTAACAAACTTCTCCAAAACAAAGTGTTGGTTGGTATTTTATTGCTTAAAAAAATCTAATTAAAATCGAAAAAAACCTACACAGAAAAATTTACAATTTAAGGACTCCATTTTAGTATTGAAGTAAACGTTTTGTCAGTCAATATAATATGTTGTAAATAATGAAGCATAGAGAAACGAGTTTACGGCTTCACTGCAAATGGTCACATAGAATGTAGCTCTCTATTTATCAATGAACGATAAGTTAAAAAAAAGGAAAGATATTCTACAGCGCAATAAAAAATCAATAAAACCAAGTTTGAAAGGAATCGAGCCATTAATAAGTCACATCTATCAACAGCGCCAACGAGGGTTAATGATGGCAGGGAGGGAAGGCCCACCCAATCAATGTGCCAAGTTCAAAGAAAAAGGAGAATAAACGATGACATCGAGAATCGTTAGGGCATTCCTTCCAGCGGAGCTACGACAAGTGAACTCTTGCCGGTGAGGGACCTGCTTTGGGGAGATGGCTCGTGCCCCAAGATTGGCACTGGAGCAATTTCAATTGATAGTTTGGACGTTTATGGGCTATATTTTCCTTCATGTCAACGGGATCTTTTTACTTAGATTTTCGTTCGGATGGCTGACTTGATACTTTAATTTTAATTGACGAGATTATCCCTGCAGTTGATGTCAGTAAACGCTTCAGTTTCGTCAAGGTATGATAGATTTGAGCTCCCTGAACACACTCTAAACAAAAGTATTTATGGCATGGTTGCTCCATAGCATTTATACCCAACATTTACAATTCAGTGTGTTCACGGATCTCAAATCTATCCTACCTTGACGAAACTGAAGCGTTTACTGACATCATCTTCAAAAATGTCATAATGACATTTAGTTATGATTCGATGGTGTAACAAGCTAGAACCCAAATATAAACTTGTTTGGTTGAGACTGGACGTGGCGCTCTGACTTTGATATTTAAATGGGATCTAATCCGTACAAGTTGTGCGATTTGGGTTTTGAGCCTGAAGATTACCTTTGTAATCTTGATTCGTCTACCATGAAGAATGTTACATAAGCCGTCAATTTTAATTGAAAATGTACCCAATATCTTTCCTACTGATTTCAATCCTTTCAATCTGTTGGACGCTAATAAACTTGCCAATTCGTCAAAATTGCTAGTTCTACTTCCTTTTCCGAACAGTTTGGAGGCAAAATGCATAATTTTTGACCATATGTTCATTTTGATATAAGCCAACCTCCTTGCGATGATTTATATATTTCAAATTCTAACAATGTCAATAATGATACAATAAAACTCTAGTAATATCACAAAAAGATCTCAAATTGATCAGTATCATCCTCTGTCCGGGCACGAAACCCCTTTGGTCGAAAGTGTGCTACCCTAGATCATGGTCTGGGCTCCCCCTTGGGAGAAAATCACCCCGAGAACGTCTGAGGCACATTTTTCACAAATTTACCGCTACGCAACACACTTGTTGTGTCCAGTCCGGCAGATTATTGGCAGACGACGGCGGCAGCCTCCTTGACTAGCCGTTTCGAGTGTGCAAAATAGCTTTACGGAACTTGAAACATACCTGCCTAACCAGCTGAGTACGAAGATCTTCAGAGAGTGGTCATAATCGCGGTCGGACCCTCAAGTGGAGTATAAAGTGCTGCCTGCATCAGCCTCTGTGCATAACCGAAAGGGAAGGATGCTGCGAAAAGGGTGATTTGTTTGCGTCTCTGGTCCACCATGAGAAGAGGGACGGGTTTGTGTCTGATGTAATTAAAACATGCTGCTGCCGGTTTGGGTTGGCATCGATGGCAGCGGCTCCCACAACCATCAATACTTCGGTTGTGTGTGAGAGATTAAGCATTTCTTGCTTTCTCGAGGGGGATGATGCGAGCTGGGTAAACACAAATAACAATCTCAACAAAGTAAAGACCCACGGCAATCGATAAATAGTGAGTGTGTGAGGATAGAGAAAAACGCGGAATAACATCATTACGAAATGATCATCACTTGACTGTGCGAGCATCTTACCTCTCTCTCTCTTTGGCGTTGTTGATTTTGGGGGCCCATCGAACATCTGTGGCACCGATCCGTACTTCATTTCGCAAAGGTTCAGCGGCCTTCTCCGGCAGCTAGAACGCAAATTCCACCGTCATTACTCGAGTGGTTTAGAATCATTCACCACCGATGAGGATGCTCCCGATCGAATCGGCTCGAAATAATTTCGAGAGCAATTATCGCTATTTATCGGCTCTTCCTCGCGGGAAAGTTAACCTAACTCGGTTTGGAGCCCTACTTGTACGCGCATTCCGCACATCCAGAATTCCCCGTGTAGAGTTCAAGCGGGATCCGTTACGTTTGGCGACCTACATTTTCCAGGAACCAGCCAGGAATTAACGGCTCATCCCGGGTTCCGAATGCAATGGGCAGTGTTTTTCACGCAGCAGCCGGTTCACAAACTCGTCTATCGTCCCGGGGTTCGAGTGTCTATCCGCAGTGGGATTCAAATGATGCCATCATAACTAATGGTGGAATACCTTCCCGGACCGGCATGCATGCGGATCGGAACACGTTCTACGTGTGGCGTGAAAATTGAATGACTTCACTTGGTCGCTATGGCTTTTCCACGTAGAAAATAGCAATCAAATCAGATTTCTTGGGTAATTCTGGGACACTTCTCCAACCTCTTCCTTGTGGTGACCGAATTATTTTCGCTGAAAAAAGGGAAATTGCCCTAAAACAGGAAATTTTAACAGCTGAAATTCCCTATCAGCCTTATATTTAATCTGGTGCGCGCTCACTGAGAAAAACTTGGTGAAAATGTAACATTTTATAGATTTATAGGAAGACACAGCTCAATTTTGGACAAACAAATATAGTCCATATTACGAATGACAAGGAGATATAAAAACTCATAATTTTTGTCTATTTGTTATTTTAAGTTAAAACCAATTAGTTTATAGCTTCAACGCAACAGTTTTTCGAATACATGCACTAGGCCACAAAATGAAGTTTTTCCGAATAAGTATGTTTCATAAGGGCTTTACAAATGCTTTGCACATGGTTATTTTTAAATTCGGAATGACAATGTGATCTCTGTTTGTACAAAATTTTAAATTAAATGTGTGCCAATTCAATTCCAAACGTCGAGTGGAACGTTAGTAAGAATTAGTTGAATGTTGCATCGGAAAATTGTCAATTAAATGTTTGTTTTTCTATGCGTCTTAGTGCTAAAATTGTATCAGAACAAGATGGATTTTAATAATATCAATACCAAATGACATTGTTACCATTTTTAAAGCATTATTTCAAGAATAATGAGATAAATAAGATATTGAAACGAATAAAACTGCCAATAAATTTGATTTTATTCGACCCATTTTTTCAGATAAATTTTCATTTCAACGACTTTTTGATTTTTACAAAATCAACCCTTTCAATTTTGACACGTATTACTGGATTTTAATGCAGGATACATAGTGTTTGAAGAACGAATTGTTTTTGGGATTGCTCTAAAATTTTGGAATAGCAATGTTTTGAAACCAAATTTTAAAAGATTTCCAAACCCTTTTTCGATTTAAGATTTAAAATTTCTACACCCAAACGGCGGTCGCATGATTGTGATGCATGGCGGCATGAAAGTATATCAGAATCTGCATGAAAACTGTCCTCATGCATTTTTTTGCGATGTAGGGGTATGACATTTTTGCCCGTTACCGACAATTATCGACATTACCGACGGCTTTTTTGTTGTATTTCACAAAAAACCCTTATCAGAACGAGAATTGAACCACCAACTTCTTGATAATTGATCCGACACGCTACCACCACGCCATGGTCGCTTGATGAAATGTAAGTGAAAGAGCGCCAACATATTCTTATTTTTGGAGTGTTGCTCGGGAACGGGCCAGCATTATATGTGTTGGTGAGAACTGCAGATCGTTGACATGTTTACACGCGGGCTAAAATGATCTACGGGCTTGTTGTAAAAAATGTTATAAAATGTGACATTTTCTGCAGCAAATCCACTGTTGCAGATTTTGAGATATATTTTTCCTTTGGGTGTATCAAAAAGTAATTGTGATATTTTTATTAAGTTCACCGTTTTCAGCATATAACTAATTTTAATAATTTTTTTGAATTTCAAAATGTCGATCCTATTTCATCATTAAAAAAATGAATAGTTGAGAGAATTCTAAAATACTAATTTCTTTTTAAAACATTTTAAATCCATTCTCTGAGATACAAGACTAATATGTCAAAAAAATTGGGATTAGAAAATCTCAGCAAAAATTTTGTGTAGAGAAAACAATGATACAAAAAGCTTCTTTGGGCAAAAGAAAGCGATAGACACGGTGTCAAACCAGTAAAATAATTAAATGAAAAGTCGAATTGCGAGAACGAAGAGGCTTCAATACTTATTCAAAAAAAAAACCCGATTTAATATCACCAGAGGTGAAATAGAGCCTTTCTTACAAAATGATGAAACTCCGAGATATATTTTGGTGCAATTATTTTTTCAAAAACATAATTATACCATCCAGTGAGAATTTTACCGAAAGCTTCGAATCTTTTAAGGGTTAACCTCAAATGCCATTTTTTTAATTTCAGAAGTACATTATTTGTTGCAAGACATTTAAATTTAATTAAGAAAAACATATTGGATTGACATTATTAGAAAAAAATAAAGGGTACTCAGTCTATAATGTCGCAATTGCACTTTGTCGATCAATTATGAGAAGCCAGAAAGAACACTTTCACGCGCAGCGTAAAACGCGCAAGCGTAAAAGCGCTGGCGTTGAAGCTTCGACTTGACGACTTGTCGAGTTTTCGAGCGAGAACGAGCCGGGACTTCGAATTGATGTTCAGTATATGATTTTGTATAAATCCAAAAATTTAATAGGAAAAAATAGGGTAAAAATAAGACGAAAAACACTAAAATCGCTATATCTCTGGAAATACATTTTGGAAAAGCTTCAAATTTTGGGCCCAAACAGTTTATGGCGCATGTTTTCGAATGGCTTTTTGTTTGAAACTGAATTCTTTAAATTTGATAGTGTTATCTGTAAAATAGTCCAAAAAAATACCTCTAAAAATGGCTTTGACCACATTTACTGGTCGAAAATTGTGAATCGAAAAATAAAATGTTCGTCTCCGACCCCACGGCTACAGAACTGGCTTTTAAAAATTGTGGGTTTCACGAGCGGTTTTCCAGTGATGGAAGACACAAATTTTTAAGAGCGGATACAGACATCGACCGTGTATTTCAGAAAAAGAGCTCTCAAAATTCAGACTTTGAGTTCCGGGTTTCGGGCCAAAATTCAATCGAAAGAGCGCATCTAAACCTTCAATTTAGTAATAGGATTTTTTCCTGGGACGAATCCTCGCCGTGCACGATTTTTTTTTTTTAGATTTCTGAAAAAAGCGTTTTTCCAAAAGCAAACCTAAAACCTTTCTTTTGTAAGAAAGGCAAAAAACTAACAAAATCCACCCATGTGGTTGGTGCTCTGTCACATCAAAAATAAAAAAAAACCTTCTGGAATATTTACTCCTGGAAACCAAGTGTTTTTGTCAAAATCAAAAATCAAATTATTCGCTCTACATAACGCTTGACAACAAGAGACAGGGTCGCCAGTTCTTTGAAATTTAAGACTCTTTGGAGAGATTTTTTGATTACCAAACTAACGATGTCTCATTTGTTTCTGGTCATTTTTTTAACACTTGGATATTTGCAAAAAATTCAAAAAGTTTCAACTCAATGACCCTAAACCATGTTGAATGCGTCCGATTAAAGCAGGATTATAGCCTTACCACCCCAAAATGATGCATGCTATAGTATTTTTGTTTTGAATATTTATTTGTACGCCTTATTCAATAACCAGTTCGATTTCCTCCAAGAGATCAATAACATTGTGTGCGTGTCATTGAAACTTTGTTTTTTCTCCTGAACCTCACGCACCGGATGTACATTGCCATAACCACGTTCATTAACGGTGTCCCAGCGCGAGCTAATTACTCATACCCAGTGAACTTGTCACGTGTCTTGAGTGTTGTGACGTTCAAATTCCAAACAAGGTTTTTCCAACTTTTCTCAGCAAAAGTCCATCGCCCTTTGGACCGCGCACGAGAAAGCCTTATCACATGAACCACGTGCGAGACCTGCCTTTGGCGGGCGTCGTCAAGGGCGCATTATGGCATAGCTGCACGAGAAAGGGCATCGTCATCGGCGTCGGCGTGTATTTTCCATAACGGAGCAACTTCTGTGGGGCCCACCAAGCCCGAGACAACCGACAACACAATTGAAGAAATTGAAAACATTATAAATATTTCATTAGCTGTGAAGAACGTGGCGTAAGGGCTGCCATACCGGTGATGGTGGGTGAGAAAATCCTTTTGAAACTGTGGATGCTGATGCCATTGAGCTCATCGCTCACATGCCAGGCTGAATTTTTGCCATTTGTCTACGACACAAACCCCTCTCGGAATAAGATTGTGTGTATGTGGTTTGATGGGAGACAAGTTTTCATAAGTTGCATCTCTTCTGTTTTTTAACTTTCAAATTGGGGTGGTTTTTGTTTCGCTTCTTCCTTTGCTGAGGGGGTAAAAACAATGACTAATCTCAATAAATTATGAGTCTGGGGAGAGACATTTCCAGACAGCGTTTTTCTTCATCTTCTTTAGACTTCAATGCAACTTGTTATCATTCAAAATTACTAAAGAGAAAAAAATGCGAAAAACAACACCATTGCATAGTTTTGGAGATAAACTTCATTGGCAGTGACGACAGAGCTTTGTTGGTTATTAAGTTGCACATTGTGCTTTGCAATGCTCTCTTGTATTTAAAAAGATTTTTTTCAAGTTCATAAAAGTTTATTTTTCAATGCTTATTTATAATAGAATAGAATGATTTTTAAAATTAATTTGAAAACAACTAAATTTACTGGAATTATACAATATGAGTAAAGGATTGATGCGTTCCTAGACTCTTCAAGGATTGATGTATTATATCACAATTATGCTATGCTTGGTGAATATTTGTTGAATGTATTATACGATTGATTGATTCAAAATTTGATGCAATTCTGAAAAAAATCATGGTTTTGCATTTAGTTCAATAAATTACACTTATTTATTTTCCAACATGAACTCACTTTAATCAACGATTCATTCATAGAAAGAGATAGTCTGATCACTCATCCGAACTCAATGAGTACCATACTGGGTGAGAAATGTTTTTTTCTTCAGGTTTATTCCAAACCTCTTTTTGTTCTCAGCTTGTGCTTACGCTTTCGACACTTGAAGAGATCCTTCACAATCGCAAACACCTGACATGCTCGAGTTCCATTTAGAAGAACCATCAACGTCGTCTACTGAAGCCGATGTCGTCGTCGTCGGAATAGCTCCACGATTCAATTTAGCGCGGTGTGGACCCACTTTGCGCAGAGTTACTTTTGAAGCGTGCACGGAGCCAAACTGTAGTCGCTCGGCGGCCGTAATCAGGTGTAATTTATGGGATGATCTTCTTCTGCGATCGTTGATTGGATTTTTCAATGTCTTTTCATTAGGAGCGCGCGCACTGGCTTATCCGCCTCTTCTTGGACAAGTAGGCGACGACGCCTGCAGCAGCTGCTGAGATGCTTCTTTCAGGTTGTTTTTTTTTCTGGCCGTGTGACGATGCCGATCTTATGCAATCTAGTTGGCGTGGAAGTTAGTCGCTTTCAAAGGCGTTCAACTTTTCCGAATGTGATTTTATTGACGTGAAAATCGTAGTGATTGGATCGACGCGATGTTGCTCTCTGGGATGATGTCCGTCGAACGGTACCTATCCGGACGGGGGATGCTGGTAGAAAAGTAACAGAGCTACTTTATTGCAGTGATATTGCGGCTGAGAAATAAGACAAGTTTGGTTGAGACAGAATGTGATCTTATTTAAAATGAATGAACTATTTTGAAAAACCCCCTGAAGATCTCTGCTTTAAGTCAATACCGGCGCCCCCCCAAAGAGATGCAGTTCAACAAAGGTAGGAATGTTAGTCCGATAGTTGAAGTTGCAGACTCATCAGACACAGAGTTTGTCGCTCTATACCTGTTGACACCGCATGAGACCGTTGAATCCACAGCATCTCCTTCAAGCATCACGGGAAGTGGGGGAATTGTGTTAGTAGGGGAAGGAAGGGAAGGTCAGGATTCATCTTGGTAGATGATATGACCAGAATGTGAACCATAATCGTTGCCTTATGAGCTACGACGCTATAGGGACGTGGCGTTACATCGTGCTGCCACCTGGTTTTTTTAAGCGCAAGAGTGGAAAAGTGCTGAGTCATCGTCTAAAAATAGACGGCGTCCTATCTCGCCCAGCAAAATGAAGTCGATAAAGTAGTCGGTTTCGATGAGAAAAAGTGGAAAACGTGATCTAAAAATAGCGACGCCATCCCCCTATGAGAAGGGCTTATCATTCGCGTTTTTTTACTTCTTACCGCCGGCGTGCCATCCGAGTAACGATGCTTTGGGATGGGCTTTCAAAACGAAATGAAATTTGAACTAACGCATTATTCGGTAACGTACAAACTGGCTCCGTGGCTTAATGGTTATGGCTTCTGTCTCACAAGCAGAAGGTTCAGGGATCAAATCTCGGTCGGTACCTTTGAAACTTGGAATCATGAATTTGAACTTTGAATATGAACAAAAACGAAAATGTATCAGGTGGGATTCGAACTCACACCTCTGGATTGGTGGTCTGGGACGCTTAGCAGTCGGCCATCAGAAGGTTTACACTCTAGCAGTGAATTGATCCGTAGTGTTGAAACATGTTATCTTCTCATATTAAATACGCGCTGATCCCTGATTTGCCTGAGGGGATCGGAAGTCTAAATATAGATCGAGTTTCCTTCAGATGCTTGCTTCTATGTTTAGGCGGGGCCGAACAATGCCCAGCGACCTCGGAATTGGACCGCAAGGAGCTCTGTCATTCTGAAATGGGTCGTTGGAAGCAGCGCGAGGGCTATCACCACCTAATACCCGGGACTGAGATAAATTGTATCAGCATTCGGCATATACAAAGTCTGATACAAATTATACTTTCCCATAATTTCGCTACCGGTTAGCGGGTATTGGATTGGACACACACACACACACAACGCATTATTCGGTAACGTACAATTTAGAATAGATCCGGATTCATTATTGTTAGATGATATGACCAGAAAGTGAAACATAATCGTTGCCTTCCGAGCTTCGACGCTATGAGAAAGACTTAATTATATACTCAATCCCGTAATTTTTACTTTTTACCGTCGGCGTGCCATCCGAGCCACGATGCTAAAGGAAGGACTTTCAAAACAAAATGAAATTTTTAGCAACGTGTTATTCGTTATCATGTAAACATCAAATAGTGCTGATACACCGAACTGTTTCAATCGATTTAATGAAATTCTTCGCGCATGACTTCTTTGCAACAAACTTAACCACGAATTTACCCAATCCGGACCGCGAACAACCGGCTCAACAACAGAAAGACAATATATACACGACGACGCGAAGCCTCCTATCAATAAATTCAAGAAACTTCATTACTTTCTCGCGGATTCTCGCGCGTCGATTTTTCAACCGATTTCCCCCACGAGCACCACACGACTCTCGAACTTCGGATAATCAAATCTTGACTAAAAATCTTAAGAAAAATATATTGTCCGATTTTTTACAGTTGACAATTGGAATATGTTAAAAAAATAGTTTGTGAACTGAAGATCAAAATTAACCAGCATGAAATCTATTGGTTAATTCTTGTGCATCTTTTTAAATAAATTCAATAATTTTTATTATTATCATGGAAAATTGATTATTTTTGGACGTAAGTGCCATTATGAAGAAAAGCATTTTAAATAAAAAGCTAGAAGTACCTACATCAAAGATTATTTTTTCATTTTTTATAACTGGTTTGTATGGAAAAAATATTGTTTAAATTCCAATTCCATTTGAAAAGAGATTAAACCGAAAAAAAAGTTCTCCGAAAGGGTTAAACAAAATTCTGAGGGTTCCTTGGCAAAAATATGATTTTTTTTTCGTTTAGCCACAAACCGCCGTGCTGAAGTAGTCCCAAAATTGGTAATGTTCGTCAATTTTCGCAAAAAACACCTTTTTCAAAAAATCAAAACATTGCGCCATTATTACTATCTTGAATGTAAATAAATGTGATTAGTTTCAAGAACAAAAAGTTTCTTGTCGCAACAATTAAGCCAATCACTTGAAAAAGTTGTATGAAAACTTGAAATTGCATTTTGACCTTGTCTGAACCAAAAAATCTATATCAAAAAAATATGTTAATCGACTTCCTCGTGTAATTTCACAAAACTTGTAAAAAATTGAAAAGTCGACCTCTACTTTCCCGTGATCTGATTTTTTGAAAATAAAAACTGTTTTTTTCAACAATTTTTGACGCGCCACGGGCAAAAACTAGAAAATGACGAAAACGAGAATATTCAATTTGTTCAAAAGTGATTTACTCCTGAAGTTAGTTCATATTCAGGATTGTTGCTTAAATTTAACCATTATAATATATAGTCAAAGATTTTAACCAAATAACAACCTAAAAAATCAACACTGTCGGCTCAAAACTCAAGAAATGAACCCTACCGGCATTTGTGAGTACCAAACAAAGCACGTGCTTCTAAAGATTGAAATTTGAGAGCTAAAATCTTTCTCTAGCACTCACTCTCTTGAGTCGAGTTTGAGAGCTCAACTCCACTTTGAGAGCTCCCCCAGGCGGCGAACATCCACCCAAAAGCGGAACTACCGAAGAAAAGGGGGCTCGCGCACACCGTCGAGTTCTCCTCTATGCTCCGCTGAAGAAATCAGTTTATTTTCCTCCTTTCTTTCTTCTCTTTGCTGCTCTTCTTCGGTGGGCGATCGACGCCGCCGAGGCAACACAACACTCTCGGTATCATCATGCCAAGATGTTCGGCGCATTCGCCGTTTGACCAGCGGCCTTGACGGACTTTTCTTCGTCCTCGTCGTGCTCGTGCTCGGTGGTGACTTCTTCAACATTCTTCTTGTTCGTGCGTGATCTTTGATTTTTTTCTTTTTTGCTGCTGTGCGGGTTCGTTTCTTTGAGCGCGCGCGTGCGCCCAAGTCTTTTTGAGTTTTCCTTTGATTTTCTCGTGCTGCAAGGACACTTTGGTGGGGGAAAAATGAGTGCAAAATTTTGAACGTGGCGTTGAGTACTTACATTAAAAGTGTCAAGTGTGTTGTTCGGCAAAGGGCAAACAAGTTCAAAGTGCTCTCTCTCACGAAATTCGCCAACGAAAGTGACAAGATCTTCGCCCGTGCAGGCCTGGAAGAAAGTGAAAAGCGAATGCATAAGTAAAATATAGAACAGCTCGTGTGAAAAACAGACTGCCGATCAGCCGCCGGCAGTTTGCCACTTGTATTGTTCCAGCGCCGTTTGCCATTCACCGTTGAGGTTGGTGGCTTAACCCTATGTCTGCGTCGAGGAGGTTCGTCGTCTTTTGTTTGGGGCGGTTCTTCAGTGCTTCTAAGCGATTTACCTTTTATTTTCCCATCACCTTGGAGCGTTTCGCTCTGCCATCGCGAGGGTAAAAAGAAAATGTCAACGAAAAAGAAAGCAAATAAAGTGTGATTAGATTGATAAAAGAGAGACGTAACGATCATCGCAAGTGAGGTCTCCGTGAAAAGAATAATGAACAAGTGAATTTACATTTGAAAACAAACGGATGGCCTCAGGGGGGTGTTTGAGTGGCTAATTCAATTATCGCACTGTGCGGTTTTCGAGCAGGCACTTGCTGTGTTGCGGTCTGAAGAGCAAATGAGTCTGAAGCAAATGAAGTGTGATCGAAGCTAATTTGTGACGGAAAACCCCATGAGGAAGCAGCAGAGTAGCAACTTTATTGGAAAACATTGCAAGTGAGGCCCCACCACGTGTTGAGGAGAGCAATTCGAGCCCAGTTGGTCAGTGTTCGGTAAATTGAACTACTTCGAGTGTTAAATTGTGCTTTTTTCCTGAGTTGTCCAAACGAGGGCGTTTGATTGGGTAAGTTTAGTGTTTTGTTTTTAAGTTTTTGGAGTTTGATGACGTGGTGACGAGCGAGATTTTTTTTTAATTTAAATATCATTAATATCATACCGTACGACTCAAGCAAAAATTATAAAAAAATGCAAATATTTTTCAAAGTTTGTAAAGAATAAAAGTTATCATTCATGCCTTAGGTTAAAAATATTTGAGCAAATATTTTAACGAAACAGAATTGACATTCAAATATATATTTCAAAATTTTTTCTCATGCTGTACAAGAAGTTCAATTTTTATTTAATTACATCAGATTTTTTCAGGCTTTTGACTGAATAATTTTTTTAATAGGCTAAATACAATTTTGTAAACAACCCTTTCTTTCCCTAAAAAATTAATGGATTTTCCGATCTAAGGCATAAATTTTCAAAAAAGTTGGGTGGGGGGGGGGGGTGAAGATGGAGCATAAATAGGAAATAAAAGATGCCTAAGACGGTTAACAACAGTTTGATGAATGAAATTCATCTAAGTTTTTTTTAAATGTCCTTCGAACTATTGTTTAAAAAAATCGGCTGAAAAAATACTTTTTAAAACCTTTGATTTTTTGCCAAAATATTGAGGATTATTAGTATTTTCCACTTAGAGAAAAAAAAAATTACATCCCTTGATTTCTTCTGAATCATTTTAAAAATAATCGAATCGAGCATTAGATAATGGAACTTTTTATTGAATTAAATGAAATAACTATGGTGATTGAAAATTCAAAATTTTGTCAAACTATTTATGTTAACAAATTTTTTTTTGCTTCTAAACGTATAAACATAAAACCATTAAAAAATGTTTTAAGTCTCTATATTATTATTATTTTATTTCTAGGGGAAATATACCTATTTTAAACACTTTAAGCCGTTGGACCAATTCTCATCATTTTTGCCGTCAACATTTCAGATGTATCAATAATGTAGCGTTTCTTGCTCACTTTTATTTGACCTATTTATTACTTTGGACCAGTTGAAACACTTTATGAACGCTGTAATTCATGATCCAAGTGCTGATAGGCCTATAATAGAAATAGGCTGAAAAAGGGTATAGTTCCCCATTCAATTTGGAAACATTGACAATTTATAACAAAAATAAGAGCAAAGATCGGAAAACACGTAATATTTCAGAGTAAATAGAACGAACTCAAGGATACATCGTGAAAGTTTACTGTTTTAACACTTGTAGCCCCAACGGGGTTCACCGGCTCTTTAAACCATTAGAAAAAAAAAGTTTGAAATGACTTTTTCATTGACCCATCTGTTTTGGATCTACCTAGTTGGAGGTGATTCTTGACATCCTTCCGGATCAAATGTAACAAGAATCATCCAAATCGGTTGAGTTTTCTCCGAGATACAGCCGGTTGAAGTTGCATTTCCAACTTTTTTGCCCCCTTGGTGCTTCGCGTATGTTTTGACCGCGTTGGTGCTACAAGTGTTAATTGATTAATTTTGCTTTATAATTTTGGAAATAATGGCCAATCTACTATCGAACGAAGTTGACTTTATAGCTGTCGGCCACCGTTACTAGTACCAACCACTAGTGTCTTCCTTTTATCTAAAAGGACTTCGCCGCCCTGGGCTCCTAAGTGTATGAAAGTATGGCACGGAGCGACGGCGCCGAATACCCATATTTACACAAAGACTTTTAGAGCGCCCGCCGCGGGATTCGAACCGGCAACCTCTGGATTGTGAGTCCAGTGCGCGGTCCGATTGATCCACACGGGCGGGACAATCTACTATCACTTTAATTAAAATAATGTTCTTAGCGTAGGCTTTTGAAGCAATGTAAAAGATTCTGTTCTTCTACAATAGAGCTTTATGACGTTTCGCGTACGCACACTAGCGCACCATCTGATTTTGCTGGCCGGACAAAATTTAACCTCAATCTTTTTTGTGTACGTACACGCAATACATGCACACGTAGAAACCTCTATGGAAAAGTATGCAAATGAGTGACATGACGAATGGTTAGCAAAATCTACGATAAGTTGACATTTCCATATCAAAGTTGAACGAACAACTGCATAGCAACGTATAACATCCCAGCTAGTTTTGCAAGTTGATTGTAGATAACGGCACTTAGTTACGTACTTTGTCCATACAACTTATCTATTCTATTTAACAAAGCTTTTCTAAATTGAGTGATTGTAGATAGCCCATAAGGTTTGAAATGTTAGTGGAAAATTGTTTCCGTAAGAAACATAAATAATTTCAAGTTTGGCTAAACTAGAAAAGACACACCAGGCTTTGAAGTTTACAAATTTTGCAGTGCACTTATACACAGCCCATGATCGCATAAATGTCCCATAGGTAAAAACAGCAAGCTGAGAAAAAAGTTGGGCAAGTTTGTCCCACACACACTGTTAAACTTGATATCTTCCGAGTTTCTAAACCAAAGCACTGCATTTTTTTTTGGAGGATCACACGATTTTGAACCAAACTGTATCCATAACTCAAAAGTAATGAAAATGAATACGGGACATTCAAGTGAACAGAAAAAGTACAGTTCGTATAAAGCTTATGCCTAAGGCTACCAACTGTACGGATTTTTTCCTTACCATACGGATTTTCGACCCTCTTCGCGGATTTTTAACAGGCGGGAATTTTTGTAGGATATTTCACGCATAATACGGATTTGTATGGAATTTAAAAAAATTTTGAACATTGAATTGCTTTTTTGATTTGGTCAAAGCTTTTGTTAACTAGACATTTTAATTTAACTGTGCGTTTTTCTCAATTCAAACTTGATTATTTATTTATTTTTTCTTTTATATGTTAATAGAACCTTAAAAAAAACACTCTAGGATTGTTCTTTTGGACATTCCTTACTAAAATATTTATCCATTAAAAGATCCAAAGGCTTTCTAAAACTTGTGAAAACAAATAAATCAACAAATCTAGAGTTTTTTTAAAGGTCCTATAAACTGTTGTGTTTCACATGTTATAGGACCATTTCAATGAAAAGTTATCATTCGTAAAAGCAAACTTGACATTTCGTAAACTTTTAAACGTTTTACAAAAAAATGAGTACCATAATGATTTGAAACAAATCACGGTTTATTTTATGAATACTTTTAAACGTGCAAGTCATAAGCCCTCTGATAGAATTTTGTGAAAGTTGTTAGCTGTAAAAACGACACAGTTTTATATTTGTAATTCTCAAATTTATTTAATTTTAAATCCTTGACAGTTTTTCTTATACAGTAGTTTTTCGGTAACTGGGCGTTTTTTCACTGAGCTGTTTTTTAACTGGGCGCTTGATAACTGGACGGTAGCCCAGTTAAAAAGTAGACGTCAAAAAACCAAAACAAACCAAAATGACCGAGGGTTTAATGGATGCTAAAATCATATTCAATAAACAAAAAAAAAACTTTTTTCGAACTTTTGTTTAGTTTCAAGTTACAATTAAAGAAATAAGAAATGTAAGCATTGTAAATAAATTTGAGTAACTTTTATTTTTATATTTCATCTGGAAAATATTATGCATCGGTGGTCCCCTCGTTATTTTTTGTTCAGCCCAGTTAACGAGCAACTTTCGGTGATTGGGCTGCGTTCTCAGCCCAGTTACCGAACAACTACTGTACTATGGTGTCATATCGGCAAAGTGTAAGGATTTTTGCTCAGCAAGAGTTGGTAGCCTTGCTTATGCCTGAAGGCCATAATATGAAAAAAATTTCATTGGTTTCCTTGGAGTTGCATAAATCAAAAAATGGCCTAGTTCCTACCTTATGGCTCCGAGGTATGATTTTAAGAGAATAAAAGAGGAACTAGGAATTAAATAAAATCGCTTCAAGCGAGCATCCTCGGCTTAATATGATCATTTTAAAGAATTTTTCAATTTCTCAGACCAGTTTTATAAGTTTTTTTCAAAAAAATGTTTCATATTTGAATATATTTTTCTACATTGATAGTACTTAAATTATATTCACAAGTGCAAACTCAATCTCAACCTTTAATAGAAAGAATAGTTTGAACAACAAAATGAAGACATACATAACAGCCTTTCTTACCATACTAACCAGCACTCAAAATTCAAATAATACAACTCGGAATAATTCGTAAACTGGCATCGTACGTTCCACTTCAAAAATCAAACAAACACTGCACTTCTAAGAACCAATGCAACAATTTTCCAAGAATAGCCAAGTTCTCACGAAAAGTTGAGCGAATTATAACTTGATTAACCGTAGCCAATCAAACGCATTAGCTTCGCGTTATGAAACACGAATAAAATATGTTTGTTTCTAAATTGCCAGTGATTATGAATAATATTGTCGACTCCTGTAAAACTGTCTTTCTCGCTCGCTCATCTTTCTTTCGTTTGGCAGCAAAAAAGCACGTGATGATAATATATTCGTAACTGCTGCATTTATGCCTAATTAATTCAGCATTTGACAGGCACCATAATTTCCCGCTGTGCAGATTTAAATTTTGGAAATACGAAACCTTTGCCGAAATTACAATAAATGGTTATCAGTTGGTTCCTATTAATGAGTACCAATCAGGTGTGGGTTTTGGCTCAGACCTATTTATGCATGTTATGTAGAATACTTTCGTTGTGGAAAGTTCAAACACGTGAGTCCGATGTTAATTTTTTTTTTGCAATAAATAAGTCACACCACATTTGCATGATACGATCCCGAAAATGCAAAAAAGGGAAACCATAATCCTGGAAAAAATGGCGATGAATATTTTGGATTAGCTACACTCTAGTTTTGAGGCAAAATTTCGCGGAAAGATGCCGCACAACCTCAAAGAAAGAAGCTTACCGTACGATGCTATATCCATTTGTCGATGGCCTCACAATCAATTAAATTGATGGTCACTCGTTAGCGTATCAGGTTATCCAACTAGAAGAAATCACTGTTTTCGGTGTCGCATTGGTGGACAGTGGAACAGGATGAGAGGTTATTTATGTATGAAATTAGTCCTAATGGACAGTATTTAATATTCACATTTGACCTCTATAAAGAATTGTTATTTAACCCAAAAACGATTAGGACTTAATATTGGTACTGAAAATATAATAAATAATATGACAAATCTATTTCACAACAGTTTGAAATCAATATTAAATTAAATTAATGGTCACTTCTGTTTGATCGTAAAACCAGCAATCAAAAAGTTTAGCATAAACTCGCTCGCTAAACCACTCACCTACCAGAAGCGTTTGTTTAACTCACCCTGCCTCCTGTCTCATCCCAAGCTTAGAAACTAGATAATTCCTACGTTGGCTAGCAGATAATTGCAGAACGTTAAAAAGTTCCACCCGTTTTAAATACTTCGATTGCCATAATTACAGAGAGACGTTTTTTCCAGCACACTCTGTCTTATCTGCTGGCATTTTTCTTCTTCACAGCTTTATTTCTGTGTGTCCACGCTAACACCACTCCTGCCGCAGCATCTGGTCCGTCCGGCAAACGGTGTTCAGCACCGCTGAACGGAGAGGTACCTGCTGTCCAGTGTGGTGCCGTTCGTCCATTTGTCGTCGCGCCCCATTTTATATGTATATCGGCCAGACTGAGTTAGGGGAAAATTATCGAAAAGAAATTTCGCCAACATTTTGAGCAGACAGGTGTGACTTTTGAAACACTGATAGAAAGTCTGGGAAAATTATGAGACTAGAAATTATGATTAACTAGATTTAACTGCTTGTTTATTTATATTTTTAATGCCAATTCTTTAATAATGATTCATTTGAAAATAATTAGAAATTTGATTAAAAAAAAAACATTGCGCTACCAACCTGTGATTATCGTGAAACTCGACTTCGACGACTTGTTGTTTTTTTCACGGCAAGACATGGCGCGGGGCGTCAATAATAAGGCTGCTGCAAGCATTGTCATATAGCACTGAGTTAAAGAACTCAACTCCAACAAAGACTATCATTGGAATTGAAGTTTTATAAGTTTGTTTCAAGTCAGTTTTTAAAACTCAACTAAATAACTTTCTCATAACAAACCATTTCAACTATCATTTTGATTACCACACCACGAAGTAATATTGAAAATCGGAATGATTTCAATTTGTTATTTTCTCTATCACAAACTCCATAAGCTGATAGTTGTTGTAGATTCTACAGGCGATTAGTATACAAACTAATTGGTCAAAAATTCATGAATAATTAAACTTTTCTCATAGTTTTGCATTTTTTCTATAATACACCTTTTACAACATTTTTTTTTTGCCCTTTTTCATAACCCTCGGAAATTCAACGTAAGTTTGACGTATTAAAATTTTAAATTCGTTTGGAAAAGGCTATTTAGAATGAATCAAAATATTTTGTTTGATTATGGGTGAAAGGTGATTAGGGGTCCGTCGGTGACGTTTTCAAACTCGGCGGAAATTCGTATCAACGATCAACGTTTTGCTGTTTCAAGTTTGTCGAAGGATCTCAATTTCATCAAATCGGACCACACTTGATTCTGAAGATGAAGCTGGTGTTGAAGAAACATAATTTGGTGAGCCCGTTCTTGTTATGAAACAAAAAAATCTTTCACTTATACACTAACATTCAACATTCTCTTCTGATGGTTCGACTGAGGGGACATGTTTATTAATTTCTCGTCGCTCCATACCTTTAGTGACGTGATGGGAGCAAGGGCGTCTATACGAAGTGTCCCTACACCCGCTACAAATTCCCGGTGCTTGGGGAGGGAATAGGGATTTTTTTTATTCTTTGCGCAGGTATTTATGCACGTGGGTGTACAGCTGATGGAGTAAAATATGATCGAATTGTAAACCTCAAAGTAAACAAGATATATTTTTTTTCAAAAATGTTTTATTTAATTATTTTGGAAATCAATTTTCAACTCCAATACTCTCTTCAAATGTTGCTTTCAAATGTTCACAGGAAAAAATAGTTTTTCAGCTGGGTGTAAAATAAATCTGATGGCCGAGCGGGCTAAGGCGCCATCCCTTACTGTTGCACAGTTAAAAAAGTAGTAATCCAGCTGCATGTAAAAGTAATTTATGTAATTTTACGCCCTAAAATATGTAGCCCTTCAGTATGGGAAACCTACTTGCCGAAATGTCAAGATTATATATGCGTTTATCCTTACAGCTTTTCTTCGGCCTGATGGCCGAGTGGGCTAAGGCGCCAGTCCTTACTGTTGGGTTTGAATCTCGTCGGTTGCATCTTTTTTTTATGTTTACATAAAATTGTACATGCAGTGTGTAATATTAAGTTTTTTGACGAAGATGATGTGCATGCTGGGTCTCGTGGCGCAGGGGTAGCGGCTTCGGCTGCCGATCCCGATGATGCTATGAGACGCGGGTTCGATTCCCGCCTTATCCACTGAGCTTCTATCGGATGGTGAAGTAAAACGTCGGTCCCGGTTTCTCCTGTCTCGTCAGAGGCGCTGGAGCAGAAATCCCACGTTAGAGGAAGGCCATGCCCCGGGGGGCGTAGTGCCAATAGTTTCATAGTTTCGTTTTCGATGTGCATGCTTTTGCATGTGATTTTACCATCAGATTACTTGCTGTGTTGCTCAAGACATGTAAAATTACACGAGTGTCATATGCATTGCATTGCATTGTACAACGCACTCGTGTAATTTTACATGACAACGCAATATTCAACAGCAACATTTGAAGAGATTGCAATTTTACATGTTTCTCGTACACGTGAAGTGATGTTTTTTTTTCTTTTTTTTCTGTGAGCGTGCATATTTTGACGAACGATATCTCGACGAATTTAAAATGTCAAAAATTAAACTTTTTCAAAAAAGTAAATATCGAAAAATGCCACAAAACAGTTATTTTGCATAATTCGTTCCTAATTCATGTTAATGTCCAGTGCCCAATATTCACCCCCAATCTGTACTATCGGTCTAGTCCGCCAAAGCCGCGCACGAAGAAGCGCGAAAATTTGCGTAAAGAAAGCGGTCGTCGTCTACGACGAATATCTGTGGCACTTATTCCGCACCCCATCTTCTTTGCATATCTGGCCTCTTTCATCTCTCGGCAGCTCTACTTCGTGTGTAGTCGTCCTTCAGCACCCGTGTTTGATACGATGACCCGTTGTGTTGTTGTTGTTGTTGACGGCGGTGGCGCGCTAATAATCATGCTGTCAGCCGCGAACGCGGGATCCGGCTATTGATATTCGGCCGATTTGACATGATTGAGTTGAGAGTTGGTCTTTATGGGTGCCTGTCCAAACACGATTTCTTCATTGGTTTGATTGGCGCTGTTTTATCTTGGTTGGTCATGGGTCAGCGGGCTTCTTGAGAATCAATTGTTCAAATTGTATAGAAATTTTGCAACTGTTGAGCAGGGAGCTGTCATCGTGTTATAACAGTTGGAAAAGGTCTAGTTTTTGCGGCAGTTTGGCTTACTTAATTGCGAGTGCTAAACTGCGAAAAGTATTAACGAGGCCACGTTGAAATAATTACTCCATTTGTACAGCAATCACCCGGATCTGAATTAGCATACCTTACCACATTCCAAACACGCGTGATGCAAAGAGGACACTAAATTCGTGCGCCAGGTTCGTCGCTGCTCCATTCGTTCAGCTCCCTGCGTAGCTTTACGACCAGCATGTTCTCCGTGTTCCACCCGCAACTAACTAATCTTCAGCAGATCCGGTTCTGCCAGCTCGTTGGCTTATCGGATTCCCAGCTTCACAGTTCATTAGTTAGTTTTAACACTGGAACAAGAATTCCCTCCTCGCAACGACGTCAACGACGACGACAACTCTATTTGCGACTAATTGAAAGAGGTAAAATTAATTAGTACTGGTAAAACGCATTTTTTGTCCCGCTTGAACCCCATGCTGTCCTTTCGTCGTTACCACATTCCATACACCCTGATGGGTAAGAGCCCTAGACTCTATAGGCTTAACTAAGTTGCTACCAGCTAATTCAGAACTGCCGTGTCATTACTGGTCAATGATTTGCTGAAATCGTTTCCCTTCCACTTCTGAAGCATAGTAAGCAACCGGCAATCGAAAAGGGGGCGGACGTTCGTTTAATACAAGTTATACTCAGTTGAGGTGAGAAACACATTTGAAATTTTGAAAAATATTCAAAATCATTCAACTTCTTAAATAATTGTTTGAAACTATTGATGCCAAAAAGCGCTCTCTCCTACTTAAAAGTCAACTGAACATTTTCCAACAACTGAGTGTACTGAGAGAGGAAACGGCACCGTGTGACAAGCGGACACTTCGCAGCATGCGCTCCCCTATTCGAAAGGGTGGTGCCCCGGGAAACGCCCGTCGGACTCTTGTAAGAAGTCGATTAGCTGGTTCGTCCCCTGGGAAGAAATTCATCAGCGCGGACCGTTCGTTCTGACGGTGGTCGGGGTTTCCGGAGGTTCAGTTGTCGATTCATTGAATGGAAAAGTAAAGTTTGTTTAACTGATTGAGGTGTCGGTTTTTCATCCCCTCCCTGCTGGGGATTCATTTCCGTCCTTTCCTTTTCGGAAGATTTGCTTGAACACCCTCGTCATCATAGCACTGCTGGTTGTGTGGTAATCAACGAAGGTATCCAATGAAAACAGGAGGCAGGGGTTCCGAAACAACTAAATAAATTACGGTTTTAAACTGCAATGTATAAACTTCAATCTTAGAGTAAAGCAGCTAAAAAATAAATCCAACTCAAAATTTTAAATCCGTTCATCTTTCAAGTGTTTGGTTTATTTTACACTTTGTTTGGAGTAAAATGAGCAACAATCTGAAGACTTTAGAGCTTGTTGAAACTTTTTAACTGTATTTACTTTCAATCAGATTATGATTTGTGCCTTCGCAAAGCTAAACATAGCCAGTAAAAAGCAAAATTCCAAAACTTTTACACGTCACCGAGAAAAATTACTGATAAAATTAAATCAAAAGCCTTGCTAAGCCCAGCTTTGTAGGAAATTCAATGGTTGTTCCAAAAATGAAGAAAAAGTATTTTTAAGTTTCTGGTACTCAAAATAAAATTAAAAAACATATTTTTGGAAAATTTCACTAAAAACACATTCAAAAGAAATGAGCTAACTTAGTTTTTGAGTTTAGCCCCCCGTTTAATATTCACCTCAATTTGTGTAAATTTACAAGTTTATTTTAGTATGTAGTGAAGGAATGATTTCAATTTAAAATTTTGTTTCAAGTTTTTGCACCCCCTTCCCTCCTTTAAGATCCATCCGAAAAAATCAGACGGTATTTGTTGCGTTGAGTCCAAGGAAGGTTCTTACGCCAAAAAGTGACAACTTTGGCCACTATGGAACCGATTCCGGAAAATCTGTAGATTGAATGGGAAAAGTTCACAGCTAAAAAAGTAGTAATCCAGCTCCGTGTAAAAGTGCTGGGTGTAAAATAAATATTGCATTATTTTATGCAGTTTTATGTAATTTTACGCCCTGAAAGATGTAGCCCATCAGTATGGGAAACCTACTTGACCGAAATGTCAAACTGATCCTTACAGCTTTTCAACGGTCTGATGGCCGAGTGGGCTAAGGCGCCAGTCCTTACTGTTGGTGCTGGGTTTGAATCTCGTCGGTTGCAACTTTATTTGTGTTTGCAAAAAATGTACATTAAGTGTTAATTTTGACGAAAGTAATGTGCACGCTTTTGCATGTGATTTTACCATCGGATTTTTTGCTGTGTTGCGTAAAATCAAAAATCATCAAGAGGCTGAATAAAGAAACAAGTTTAAAAGACAAGACGAAGTTTGTCGGGTTTTAACTTGTTAACTATATAATATGTTAAATTTTTATGAAAGTTGCTAAATCCTTTTGCAAACAAACAATCACTTTTTAATGCATGCACTGGATGTAAAATATTTCAAATAAATCTTCACACAAACTTTTGAATGAGGACTTTAAAATTTATAAAAAAAATCAATCATTTTTCATTTTTCACCGATTCACCCCACCCTCCCTCCCTTTGAATACAGATGAAACTTTTTTGTTTCTATCAACACTGACTCCAGCCAGCTCGAGATAAGCTTATAATTATTAAAATATAATGAAGTAATTTTCTTCGCTCTAAATGTTGCACAATTCAAGTTCGGTCCGATCCGACGGCTGATTTGCAAAGCTGGCAGCACTGAATGCAGTGATGCCAGCGGGTGTGTTGGTGTGCAGCATGAGTTGGCGCTAATCAACTCAGATGAGGCAGATTCATGAATTTGTGATAGAAAGAAAATGAAACAATTTTCCTACGCGCACAGTCAGTCAGTCAATGCCGCCGCGCCAATTTTGGTGAAGGTGTTGGGGAAAGAGAAAGAGATTGAGAAGATGCTTTGAGGCAGCAGCATCTGGTGTGTGGGTGGTGAATTAATCGATGCGCGCAACAAGGTGTTAGCTTTCCGATTTTTACATACTTGTTTACAAGTGAAACTGTCTGTGAAATTTGTCGGGGAATCTTTTTTTCTCGGCACACATCGACGACCAATTTGATTGGGTGATGTTTGCGATGTTTGGAATTGATTGATGTTTATTGCTCTCTAGAGCATGTGAGGTACAATGTTGCTAATGAGATGATTGAATTATTCAAACCATCCAACTTCATTACACCTGGTAATGGATCTATTAAAAGAATATGATTATTTGTACAAAAAATACATTGAAAATCTCACTTAGTTTTGAAATCTCGGTATTTAGTACTTTGAACATTCAATTAATTAAAAATGATAGTTAAGTTGAGTTATAAGTTAAAAATGTTGAACAAAATAGAGGGCGTTCTGACTGCAACTTGCTAGCAGGCCTCCAAAAGATCCATCGCGTTGTGTTACGACGTATCATACAAAAGATCAATCACTCATCATTTTGCCACCGTCATGTTGTTGACTTGTTTTCAATTTTCCACATCGTTTGCACCCATTGAACGGTGATCCGCCCATCGTTGAATAACTTATCTATGAATAAAAGTCTTCACACGCTGAGAAATTCATTCATTTTTGCCTTCCACGCGGGCTGGGAACTTCATTTCAGATGAAAAAAATTAAACAACTCGTATCACTTCAAAGCCGAAGACCTTTAATGAAGATTGATCATTACGGAGCATTAGGCATAAAACAAGAAAAAAAAACTTTCATTGTCGACGGCGTCACACTTTGGGAAACTTTGCGCGATACCGTCCATTTATCACGTGACAATTTTCCATCTAATTATCAATTTCATTTTGCAGTGAGTCGCTTTGCCTGCCTGCGAACAATCGAAAGTGACGCTCTCAGCTCGAATTGCCCGATTTGATCATCATCCTGTGTACTCTCCATTACTTTCGATTTTTCGCTGCTGGTGGTCTGTCGAGCATAAATCAACCAAATTTTCACTTTTTGATGAAGGGAGATTTTTAGATAATATTTGATTAGATTTTAGTTTTGATTTTTTCATTACTTTTTTTTTTGTTTGGTTTCCATTTTTTCAAAACTCAGTCAGTCAAATGACGGTGGGAAACCAGTCGACATTGACTTCATTTCTCAAACTGTGCAAGACAAAATCAACCGCAAGTGCGCGCATACACGAAACGATGCAGATGTATCGAATTACACTTTCTTTGCAAATTTTCAATAAACATCATTACGGCATCAAGCGTTTCATTTAAGCGCGAGATGTGCTGCTGCTGCTGCTCTCGATTCGCTTTCCTCGTCATAATGTTGCTGTTGGATCGAGGTGGTGCCTTACCTGAAGCTGAGATTTCATCTCGTAGGGGAGAGTGGGGAGACTTGATCCCCGGGGACACTTGATCCCAAGCCTGTATCTCGTCAGCATGTGGGTAAAACAATTAGCTTTGTTCTAGAAAGTTGTGCGAAATTGACTAAAACTCATGGTAGAAAACAAAGAAAAAAATTAAAAAATATTTAGATTGAGTTACACACATTTTTCTAAGAAGTGCTGCAAAAAACTTCCAAGAGATCTTTTTTCTTTGTTTTGATAAGTATAGAAAACACTCAAAAATTATTCAAAAAAATATTTTTTATACATGAATTGTTTGATAAACATATCAACTCCAAAACCCTTACGCATTTGACTTTAAATTTATCGTCATACTATTTTTACAATCAATTGTTTAAAAAAGTGCGTTTAGTGAGACTTGATCCCTGAATTTTTACAGTCACTGGAATCAGCCTCAAGATTAAATAATTGGGCTGGGTTTTCGTACATAGTTTTCTTTAGTATAGTTTTATATAACTTACTGCAAATTGAACCATTTTTCAAAAGTTTTGTAAACAAAAATTACCAGCTTTTGTAAACATGCTCAATTTTGGTCTAAAAAGAAAATTTTATGTTTTTAAATATTTTGCATGCTAAACTTGTTATATTTTGAACACAAACGTACAGGTTTAATGTGAAATTGCTGTAACTTATAGAAAATTAAAAGTTTGGATGAATAAGAAACATTTTGCTTAAGATTTCTTCAAAATGTTGAAAGGGGGATCAAGTTACCCACAACATTTTGAAAATGCCGGTTTAAAATATTTTTTTAAAACGCTTGGCATGATTCGAAGAGTTTATCTGATGAAGTACCCTTATCAGCCAAACATAGTTGAATGTTTAAGCTTTCAATTCATGCAAAAAGATCATAGTTTTGTGAAAAATTGACAGAGTTATGTGCGACACAAAAAAAGGGGATCAAGTCTCCCCACTCTCCCCTATATATTTTGACTGAGCTAACCCCCCGCCATAAGTGTGTGAACTGAACTAAATCTAAATTAAGCGAGCTATTTTTCCCATTCGATTCATCTTCTCCAGCAGATCGATCAGCTGCAGCAAAATCAACCGCCCTGGTTCATCGCGCACCCATGAGAACGATTATTTCAAACACTGTTAGCCACAACTACTACTTCGCCTTACCAAACTAAAAACTAACATTTGCTGATCTGAATGATTTCTTCAACTCATTACCTTCCTGGTAGCTGGTCGATGGTGGCCTCTGGCAGCATGTTTTTGCTTCACATCGTGCTCTTTCCGCAACATTACGGATTTGGGGAGTGAAATCGGCTAACTGTAAGTTTTGTTGGATGTTTGCCCCAAACTCGCAGTATTTGTGTTGTTGATGTTGCCCCCACATTAAAACGATACTGAATCTCGTCTATCGAAAATTTTTGAAGTAAAAAGATCGAGAAGGTTCACCTGATTGGAGCCTGAACGTTATTGAATATTGTTTACTGCGTTCATGTGGAAATTGATAAGTGGGTAGTTAGCGTGATCCGTTTGGCAAAAAGTTTCGAGGATCGATCTGATCATTTAGTGGTTTATTCTACACAGATAAAAAATGATGGTAATATTCATCAGGAAATGGTGACAGGTTCTGTGTCTATAAAATGATGAATTTATTCTTAGAAATGGTGAATTTTCATCAGTTTTTGATGAATCAGGTTCACATTTTTACACATTTTTATGTAATATTACTAAAAAAAAGAGGTAATATTCAACCTACCAAATTTTCAACATTCCAAAATTTAACTTTTTTTTCGGTGTATTGTCATTAATAGGCAGATGACCAAAATTTTTACAAGATCTTGTATTTTAGCCAGAAATAACAGCAAAAATAACAAACTTTAAGTTATCAGCGACTGCAATCATCATTTCCTGAAATTCATCTTCCAACTTTCACTGCCCGTTCGTCTCCTCACTCTTTCTCGAGATTATCAGCATTCTCTTTTTGTATTTCACTCCCACATACACAATCATCCCCCATCAACAGAGCGTAGCCACAAAAGGCGCCACATAACAAAATTTGCTAACGCAGTTTAACGGGACGTAGGGCGTGGTCGATTCCCAATCCCCCTCTCGCGTTCTTTCATTGCAGTTTCCTGAGTAAACAAAAGAATCTTCGCCGAGTGTGCGTGCATGAGGAAACGAAAAGTAGTGATAAAAAGGGAATGCTCTTCTCCAGTCGCAACGTTCTAGCAGGATTCTAGCAGAGTTTTCACAGAGCTGGATATTCTTACAGCATTCTAGCAGAAATGGCCCACCGTTCTAGCAGGATTCTAGCAGAACCAGCCCTGCTAGAATGTTTAATGATTTGGTGGTGGTCGCTATACTCTCTACATTTTGATGCAGGAATCATCAAATGATAGTTTTTTCTATCACTCATTTGCAACACTGTCAATATCACTAAAGAAGCAAAGTTGCCAATTGCCTACCATCAATCAAACGATGACAATGTCTGGTCGCTTACCTAAGTATGTTTTCCTAAAAATCCTCAAATTGTTCATATTCAATACCCTCACGCTCTAGGGAGGAGGTGGAGGAGGGAATCTGAGCAACCATGACATTGCATGAGGGAGGGGGAGGGATTTTCGCTGATTTTAGTGTGACGTACTTTATGGACGAAACCCAAGTGCATATCTCGCTTTTAATTGAATACTAATGATACGTGCATACTTGTGGATGAAATATTTGTTTATATTTTTATTTTTGAGCAATGAAGAAGTTCTCGAAAATATACCAAGTGGGGACAAAATGGAAAAGGTTGACAATCACCTTAATGATCGTTTTATCAAACACAAATACAAAAAGTTGCATCCAAATCATCAAAAAATGTAGCTAAATAAAGCATTCTCTCCTTATTTTTTACTTTTTTTATGTTTGCATATTTTTACAGAACGTATGGAAAGCAAAACAAAAATACGCTTCAAACTAACAATAATTGGAAAATAGGACTCATCAGCCCCCACGACCTTCGGCGTTGAATTGCTTTTCTCTTTAAAACAAACTGAATTTTCACCATTTTGTTGTTCAGAGCATTTAAAGGTCGTGCAGATATACTATTTAAAGCATTTTAAAGGTTGAATATTCGTAAATTGATCTGAAACCGACCAAAAACGGTAATGGCGCTTAGGACCTATGGCGTACTAGCAAGAGAATTGATCTTGGCATGTGTGTGGACATGACATGTTTATATGAATTCAATGTTAAAACTGTTAAACATAGCGTGGTCAGATTACCTTGAGATTTATTTCCTACACGCAACCTGCAAAAAAACCCACAATCCCTCAAAAACTCACCTTGATCTTAACCTTAACCAACATTTCATGTGCTTGCCTCGTGACCATGTACTCTTGCTATTGTTCCGGTGCAACTTTAAAAAAATACAAATCTTCGTCAATCGTCAGCTCCAGAACCCCTCATACATGTCCATTTCTTCGTTTTCACCTGTCCTCAGACGCCACAGCTATCAATATGCCTCCTTTCCTCTTTCTCGGAACAAACACCAACGAGAGTAGGAGCAGAGGGGGCATTATTTGCCAAACTTCACGCCTCGAAGGGCACGCGCGCGCCTTCGGGTGCACTTCTTTCTTTACACACACTTGTTGTTTTCATAATTAATTTAAACATGATTCATATTCATCATAAGCACTTTTTCTGCGGTTGAAACAGTATCTTCACATGGGCAGGGTCTCCCCCCGAGCCACCCCTTCTTGAGTGTACGACAACCGAAGCAGTCTGCGTTGAAATCAGCAACACAGAAGCCTTGCTTTTGGGGTCTTCCACTACAGTAGAGCTTCGATGGTTGGACACTCTTAATATGAAGATTGGTAGTGACAAACTATTGGGCTTTTGCTGTACTTGTAGATCCCACGAATGGCTCCAGGAGCTTCAGGGTTATGTTCTGCACCGAGATCCGACCAGCTGAGTCGAGGGGACACCTCCTTCGCCAGCGATTAGATAATGCATTATACATGATCTCGTCCAGGGCCAAAGTAAAACCGACCAGAGCGAAACAGAACGTGGAAGAATTGAAATGTACGGCCGTAATGAGAACAGACGAGTAGTTAGAGTGAGGTGATCAGTGCGGAAGAGGACCCAGGGGTGGAATATGTGCTTTTTGAAGTGTTATGAATTGTGGCCAAAGTGGAAAAGTTGGACGCAGGAAGAAGGGGAAGGGAGGAACGCATTTCTCTTGTATGGTCATGCCGTGGTTCCTACTGTTATAATTATCTCTCCCCCCGTTCGTCTAGTGTAGTGGTGGTTATTTTTTATGCGCAACCATGTGAAAAATGAATTATAGCACGTGCGCGCAGCAGCGCCCCGGCGGAGATGGATGGCTTGACCGGTACACACACTGGCTGGTCGGTCCTTGCAAGGGGGACGCCCGGCGAAATCTGAAACGGAGTAGTGCACAAAAGAATTAAATTAAATTTTATAAACAATCTTTCGGCCGCCGCCCCCCGTACGGTAATGATGAAGAAGAGAGATTGCGTCCATTCCCTAAGGTCTAGGAGTATCCATAAGGCACACACAACCATGTGTGATGTATAACGAACTTTACGATGTGGCCAGAAAATGAGTTATTTGATGAATCTATGTTGCGGGTAGATTCTAACATCTATGCCGTAAATATGCAAATACTTTTAGCAGAGCAAGGGAAGAGTTCATAAATTGACAGCTCACATGTTGAGTGGCAATCACATTAAGCCATAACAGGTGTAAGCTTGATTTTTGGCTTCCAAAAGCTTAATCACAGTGAATCTGAAATTAAACGCTGATTTAATGCTCCATATGAACATGTCAAAAACAGCATTAAAGTTTTCTCATATTCAAAAATCTGTTTTGCTAACCTGTCGGTCGAATAATGTCATTTAGTGAGTTTAATAAAACATCTACAATTCTAGAGTTGAAAAAAAGGTTTTATAAGCTATTGTGTTTCATATATATGTTCTATATATCTCGGATTAATTTTCAAAAGGCCGTAAGAGCCATTGGTAAACAAAGTCCTTTTTGCATCGGTATTTGGCAAACTTACGAAAAACCAATTTCAAAAATGCATGAGATTGTTCATCAACTTGTCCTTCAAGTGCCCATAACAAAAAATAAATGAAATTTTGTTTCATTTTGGAGAAACACGAAAATTAGTGTTGGAGGTCACAGTGGCTCTTACGGCTTTTTGAAAACTCACCCGAGATATGTTCTATACAGGTCCTTTGAAAAAAAAAAACTTTAGAATTCAACTTCATATCAGTAAGATTCAACAGGGGTGACATTGGGTCTGGGGGGTGAAATTGAGTCATACAAATTTCAGCATTTTTGTATGGTTTTTTATCCTAAATTGTGATGTCTATTTTGTATGAGTGGCCTCATAATTTAAAATTTGAAACTAGCCTAACAGTACTCTATACCACGTGGTTTATGCACTACTGGGTTAGGAAAAATATAAAAAAGCAATCAATTTTATGAAACACACACATTTGATCGATTCTACGGCTCCAATAAATCTGAATTCCAATTTTTACAATAAAAGAAGAAATCCCCCAATGTTATGGTAATTTTGGAAAAATAATTAATTTTCCTTCAAAGTAAAATCATTTAGCATGAAAAAAAAAACGAAACTATTGGCAACTACGCCCCCCGGGGCATGGCCTTCCTCTAACGTGGGATTTCTGCTCCAGCGCCTCTGACGAGACAGGAGAAACCGGGACCGACGTTTTACTTCACCATCCGATAGAAGCTCAGTGGATAAGGCGGGAATCGAACCCGCGTCTCATAGCATCATCGGGATCGGCAGCCGAAGCCGCTACCCCTGCGCCACGAGACCATTTCATTTAGCATGAACGATATCGTAATTATGCTTCCCCTGAAATGAAAATGAAGTGGACAACATCGAAAAACTAGACTTATAAAAAGGCACACCAAAACAATTGCTACAGTTTTGCAAGTTTGATTTTTAACACTTTTGCTCTTCTACACATTATCACAAATTGAAAAACGAATCTCTTGCTTTTTGAACTGAACGAAGTGGTTAAAATTTGAGTTTGTTCCCCAAGAAAAGAAAAATCATCTGGGAAGGGGTACATTTTTTATGTCAGAAAAAATGTGAAATTTTACCTCTGGAAATGTGCAATTTTTCCACTGTCTAAATTGAGGTAAAATTACATCATTAAAGAGGTAATATTCAACCTTCCAAAATTGCAGCTTAAAAATTTACATTATTTTTTACTGTGCAGCCATTTCTTGGCGTGACGGCCATTCAATGGCTTGCAGAACTTATTTGGTCAATATTTTTGGCGTTTGAAGTAAGAAAACGCATTTAAAGCACATTGCAATTATTGAATCATAATGAAAATGAAATTTAATGTTTAAAACCAATCAAACTGTATTAAAACTATAAAAAGCGATAGAACAAGTTTTGAGTAAACTCATAAATAATGTTGGTCTTATTCAGACATACATACACAAGACGACATACTTTTGTACAATTTTTTCTAATTCTCAGTGAAAATGTAAGCAATCTTCATGCGCTTTTTGATTAAAAGTTCATAATAAGATTAGATTAGGGTCTGAGAAGTTCAAAATTAGAGCCAGATTATAGCTTTGAGAAAGGTAAAAATGATAATACTTCACTTTTTTCTAGTTTAAATTCATTAAAATTTCCAAAACACCACAAAACCTCGTGAAATAAGTCAATTGCACTCCAAAATTGCTGCAATCTTAAATTTATTATTAGTATTGCTCTGAAAAATCCAAATCACCCCAAGTGAGCACTCCATCCCACCCTATTTCGAGTCTCTATTTTCCAGTAGATGCTTCTAATTAAGCTCGGTTCGGTCCACACCATACCACCAGTGGCTGACAATCAGCAATCAACGCTCTGCTCAGCAAGCAGCATAGAGCACGATGACCAAATGAATCTATATAAACTCACTTCCAACAACTGATGACTGGTACTGGTGATCAGCCAACCGTGCCGCGGCGGTTTTCTCTCCGCGCTGGATGATTCTATAATGGGGATTGGGTACCCCACCAACCAAACCCAGGTGTGCTTTCCAGTACCTCAGCTGTACCACCACCAACAACACCAGGAGCACCCACCACAGGTGTCAATGATCGCACCAAGGCACATTTCATCACATACCGAAATGTGGCATATGAGTCTATAAATAGTTTTAGCGTAATATTTGTATAAAACAATGTATTCTCTCTTGAAACTCAAATAAATCAAGGTTGACAATTATGCTCCGTTAAGATTAAAGTAGAATGGTTCTTGTCAATTATATCCAATTTTATGCATAATTTTTATAACCTTCGGCATGAAAAGTAAACCTGTTCAGTGTTCATCCAATTGATAACCGCTAACGGCGACCATTCTGAACAGGTCTTCGAGCCATTCGTCAACGGTGGCACCACAAACCACCCGGTTATTACCGAGCTAGAAAGATTGTTATCAGCGAAAAACTATCTACTATCAGCTAGGTAAGGGGCATGGATCACATAAAGCAAAAATTGTTGCCACCGGGGACGTCCGTTCCAATCAAAGGAGGCAAGTGCAACACGGGGCACTAATTATGATCTGGCTTAACAAAGCTTGCCATGCGTGTGATGCATCAGCTGCTGCTCTGGGCTGTTGTGATGCAAGTGCCATTATGCCATCCGAGTAGGCTGCTGCGGTAGAACTGCACCTCTGGGAACTGGATCAGAAATAGGTTATGTTCCTGGACGCCCCTCGCCTCTCTCTTGCCGAACGGTTCAATTGAAATTCTTGCCGTTTTCACGACATCAGGAAAGGGGGCATTAACCTCCGCGACGTCACACTACCGGAACGCAGGCAACTGTGAAAACCGGAAGTGCATGATGTCCATCACGATGCGAGCGGCGGCGATGGAATCTATATTATGTCGCAGAACGTTTTTCTATACACATTATCAACACGGAGCGGGGCTTGTTACCTGTTTAGCGCAGATTTCTAACGGTACTTTGGCGTTTGATGAATTGTGGACAATCTTTTTTTTTTGCGCTATTATCCGAATGCACACACTAGTTGGAGCGATTAATGCAAGTACACGGTTGGGCGGAGCAGTTCATTGGTCAATGACTTTCTACACGCGTTTTACTGACTGAGAACCAACGGAAGTCTTTTTCGTGATGTAATTTTGTTCCTTTTTAGTAAAAAATAGATTGTTAAAATTACAGTCAACTCTCTGGTTCTCGATCTACGCTATCTCAATATTCCTCCACATGTCGATGGTTTCTTCAGTTCCTTCAAACTGCTCGCTTTTCTTCGATGCCTCTCTTTCTCAAAGAATCTCTTTCTCGAGGGTCCCATGGGTAGGATTTCTTGTTTTCTCTTTCTCATGGCTTGCATATTCTTTTTCTTTTGCAAATCGATACATTGAAGGAAGTTTGACGTTCGTTTATTTTTGTATGCCGAAAGTTTCGTTGATTCTCTATTTTTCGTCTTGTAATCCGATAAAAATGTTAACCTTTATTGACAGTAGTGGCGGTATACCTAATAACCTTTTACCTTCGGCTCTGCCACGACTGTCAATAAAGGTACACCCAAAACTGGCAGCGCTAGTCCGAGAGAATGATGATCTCGAGTCGAGAGAATAGTGGTACCATTCACGGACGCAGAGAACACAGCTCGAGATGGGCGATAGAACTATTCTCTCGAGGTTCATTTGCAAAAAAAAGTTCATCCGTCAAACAAAAAACCTAAAGTGTCGACAACGGGAATCGAACCAGAGACCTTTGACAAACCAACCCAATGACTTAGCTGCCTCGGCCACCACAGCTTGGTGTCCAAGGAGAAGTCAGAAGTTGATGTATGACACTTGTTGGAGATTTATTGATTCAACTAACGAATGAACTCATTTGTTATGATGGTGTGAGTTGGTACCATTATTCTATCGATTTTGGCACTGAGCCCTCAATAAATTTTGAGAGAACGATTATCTCGACTCTGAATTTTGGGTGTAAATATTACTGTCGAATTACTAGACGAAAAGTTGGGTTCCAAGAATCAATATTTAAATCCAGTCAAGTTTTTGCATCGTTCTGTTATCTGATCTTTGATTTTGATCTATGTAGTTTTTCAGGCTATGAGCAATTCTCTCAGATTTCGGTCATTCGATTTTTTTGTATTTTTTAATCCGGTCCGACTGAAACTTTTTTGGTGCCTTCGGTATGCCCAAAGAAGCCATTTTGCATCATTAGTTTGTCCATATAATTTTCCATACAAATTTGGCAGCTGGCCATACAAAAATGATGTATGAAAATTCAAAAATCTATATCTTTTGAAGGATTTTTTTGATCAATTTGGTGTCTTCGGCAAAGTTCTAGGTATGGATATGGACTACACTAAAAAAATGATGCACGGTAAAAAAAATTTGGTGATTTTTTATTTAACTTTTTGTCACTAAAACTTGATTTGCAAAAAAACACTATTTTATTTTTTTTTTTTTAATTTTTTGATATGTTTCTTTGAGCGAGTTATGAATTTTTGAATCAATACTGTTTTTTTTTTCAAAAAATCGAAAAAAAGGTCGCAAAAATTTTTCAACTTCATTTTTCGATGTAAAATCAAATTTGCAATCAAAAAGTACTTTATTGAAATTTTGATAAAGTGCACCGTTTTCAAGTTAAATCCATTTTTAGGTGACTTTTTTGAAAATAGTCGCAGTTTTTCATTTTTTTAAATAAGTGCACATGTTTGCCCACTTTGGAAAAAAAATTGAAAAGCTGAGAAAATTCTCTATATTTTTTATTTCTGAACTTTGTTGATACGACCCTTAGTTGCTGAGATATTGCCATGCAAAGGTTTAAAAACAGGAAAATTGATGTTTTCTAAGTCCCACCCAAACAACACACCATTTTCTTATGTCGATATCACAGCAACTAATGGTCAAATTTTCAATAATGAAATATGAAACATTCGTGAAATTTTCCGATCTTTTCGAAAAAAATATTTTCAAAATTTTTAAACCAGAACTAACATTTCAAAAGGGCCAAACATTCAATATTACGCCCTTTTAAAATGTTATTCTTGGTTTAAAAATTTTGAAAATATTTTTTTCGAAAAGATCGGAAAATTTCACGATTGTTTCATATTTTAACATTGAAAATCGGACCATTAGTTGCTAAGATATCGATAATGGAAAATGGTGTGTTGTTTGGGTTGGACCTAGAAAACATCAATTTTCCTGTTTTTAAGCCTTTGCATGGCAATATCTCAGCAACTAAGGGTCGTATCAACAAAGTTCAAAAATGCAAAATATAGAGAATTTTCTCAGCTTTTCAAAAATATTTTTTTTTTTCAAAAGTGGGCAAACATGTGCACTAATTTTAAAAAATGAAAAACTGCGACTATTTTCAAAAAAGTCACCTAAAAATGGATTTAACTTGAAAACGGTGCACTTTATCAAAATTTCACTCAAGTACTTTTTGATTGCAAATTTGATTTTACATCGAAAAATGAAGTTGAAAAATTTTTGCGACCAATTTTTCAATTTTTTGAAAAATCAGTATTGATTCAAAAATTCATAACTCGCTCAAAGATTTTTTGCACATTCTAGAAATTTCTGAAAAGGTGGCAAAAAACATATCAAAAAATAAAAAAAAATTAAAAATTGTGTTTTTTTGCAAATCATGTTTTAGTGACAAAAAGTTAAATAAAAAATCTCCAAAAAAAATTTTACCGTGCATCATTTTTTTTAGTCTAGTCCATATCCATACCTACAACTTTGCCGAAGACACCAAATCGATCAAAAAATTCCTTCAAAAGATACAGATTTTTGAATTTTCACATATCTTTTTTGTATGAACAGCTGCCAAATTTGTATGGAAAATTATATGGACAAACTAATGATGCAAAATGGCTTCTTTGGGCATACCGAAGGCACCAAAAAAGTTTCAGTCGGATTAAAAAATACAAAAATTAAAATTTAAGAAAAAAGACCGATTTCGTAGAGAATTGCTCCTATACTAAATTAACTGATAATGCTAATATTCAATAATGTTTTTTTAAGTACAGATTTCGGCCCAAAAACCAAAGTGTGTAGAAAGATAAAACTAAACACAAAACATGCTTGGGTGGCTCAAGGATCTCGCAGGTGTGCTTTATTAGAAAGGTGTTTTTCCAAGCAAACGAAAGGAAAGGGGGGAAATGTTCGAATCGATTCTAAACAGTTCAGCCTAGGCAGTGCAAATTATTTCCCATGATTTTTTACCTCTTTCTCATCGGTTTCGTTCCGCTCGCCAATTTTCCACCACCTGGCTGACTTGGTCTGACTCAACTACGATCGACAAGAATCGCCACACTGGCTAACCCTTTGCCGCGAGGGGTGGCGGTTGAGTGAATGAAGAAGCGTGCTAATCGAATCATCGCAAAAAAGCACGTTGACTTTGCCCCACACACATCTCGCTTCACCACCACGGTCGATGATCATCAAATAGAAATAGCCGCTAATCGATTCTTCATACCTTTCAATCCACCGATCGACTGGCTGTGTGATCTTCTTCTGAAGACCGATGAAGAAAGAGAGGTGACTTTTGAACCGTGTCGTACGATGTTGGTTAACCACTAACTGGCCGGCGTCGTCACTGCACGTGGCCACTTAAGTAATTGAGAAGTCAACGGCGCAGGTTTAAGTTCGCAGGTGGTTTTTGTGGTCCCATGGCCAGTGGTCCGAATCGAGCCATCGCCGGGCTCATTGTGGCTTGGGCAATAATCGGTTAAATTTTGTGCTCGATGATTGTGACTAATTCGATTAGCCAAGGAGTCGTATTTATTCTTCAAAATTTAATTAAAAGTCGTGTTATGCAATACAAAGACACACAGAAATAAATCTTCAGAATAAACTTTTGAAATTAGTGCACGAATTTGCAAACATGTAATCAAAAATATATCGCTTGTGTGCTACCTTATAACACGTCCTATTTTTTTACAGCAGACGTGTCACAAGATAGCACACGAGCGATTCTGTAAAATTTCCCGAGAAATTCTATAAAAATATTTTCAGACATAGGCTCTTTAGTTCAGACACCTTCAAAACGGCATTTAAAAGATCATACGACTGTTTCAAATGTGTCTAAGGCTAGGTTTTTGAACTCGAAACTATTTTTTGAAGCCAGACTAATCACCTTTCTTTTGCACACAGCAAAATTCCTTTGAAATTTCCTTCTCAAGAGCAAGTATGAATGCGCCGAAAAGATAAAAATTCATGATTGCTAAAACTAGATCAGTTGCGAATTGGTAACAGTCATTGGCCATCAACGGCGCCCGCCATGTCAGTTTGTAGATTTCAATTTTAAGGGACAGGAAAAATCGACTTAAAATTTTAAGATCAATGCGTTTTTATTGCAAACGGAATAAATTTGTGTACAATTGACATGTGTGTCTTGAATTCGACTCCAACTGCGGTTTCTGTAGATTAAGCGGCTCCTACTCCAACTCCGACACCAACAACAACCTCCATACAAAATTGGGGAAAATTTGAAAACTTCAACTCAGGCTTGTGTAGTTTTGGAAACTCTGACTCCAGCTCCTCTGATTTTGCCGACTCCAACTTCACAGGCCTGTTTTAAAGACATGTAGTCTCAAAAAGATTTTCTTTTTTAAATAGGCTCAATCTATATTTTGTATTAGGACATTCACTACCATACTAAATATTTAAATTTTTCTACAAAACGAAAAAAGTTAATCCATGAAATGTATAAAAGAGAATTATAGCAAAATTGAAACAAATGAGATAAGAAGAGTTTCATTAATTTGCATTAATTCTGAACAAATCTGAGTAAAATTTTGGTAAATTATCCAGTGCAAATTGCACAAAGGAAAGTGCCACACCGTCCGAAAGCGCAACCAAACCGCGCAATTGTGCATCGCCACCATCATCGGTGATCATTGCGCATGGTGGAACGATGCACTTTTGCACCCATAAATCGCCAACCGGTGGCGGCGTCAGTTGCACGACTCCCACGCGTGCTCTTAATTATGGATGAATTTTCAAACTATCGTGTGACCTGGATCTCGAGGGGTGGTCGGCTCAAAGAAGTGATAAAGCTTGCACGCTTCTGCCCGCGGCGGCGCGGTTTGCGTGGGCGGCATTTGGAAAATGAAATCAAAAGTTAAAGCGCTTTTCGATTGTGCGGGGTGGTTTGGTTTGAATTGAAGGAAAAACGAAAGTGAAAACTCGGCAGAGATATCGGACGGATTGTGCAAGTGTCATTGTATAGCAAAGTGCGTGATGATTTATGCAGAAAATTAATTCATAATAAAAGAGCATGCATTACATGAGCTCCTCTACTTCAGAAACAAGCCGTGAACTGCTTCTCTTCTTTTTAAGAGCGTAAAATTAAATACTTTTAATGTTCGTACTTTTTGGAAGAAACACAAAAAAAAACAATTTTCCAGCTATTTCCGGGTTACAATAGCAACAATTCAAATACTGCAGGTCACCCCCGTTCAACGTCGATGGTCACCATTCACCACGGTGACGTAGGTCGTCATTCTGCACTTCCGCGTAGAACCGATTGGCACTGCCGGGTCCGGTGGAAGGTTCATAACCCGGTTCACCGCTTCTTCAGCTCTGCTTTCATCCGCATTCTGATCGGATGAGAGTTAATTTGTTTAAATGAAGCCCACTTTTCAATCGATTTTCCGTTTATTGAACTTTATTTCCACTGCCGATTGAGCGCGAAACCGGAGGAGCCCTTCGTCAACACCCCCACTCCACTGGATTTCCTTTTTTCGCGATACACAGTGAAATTTTGTGATTAATTCTCCTATAAAAAATATCGTCATTTTATATTATTATTTGTTAATTTATATAAAAATTTTGGAAATTCTGGTATTATCGGTTAAATTAAAAAAAATGCATACACCATTTCAAAACAAATTTTACAGTGCAAACTTCCAACAATATCGGAAGCACGTGAACCGTTTTATGATATCTGGCCCCGCCGCAGCAGCCACGTCTGGCCTGAGTTGGTATTGGATGTTGATCTGCTCGCAGTGATGCTGCAGAAATGTATGGCAAAAGAGCGAGGTGGAAAAGCGGCTGCGTCTGCAAAACCTTTGGCTGAGCCTCGCAAATATCTCTCTCAAGGTCGACGAACTGAGTCAATGCAGTGGGAAAATTTGTGCAGATGAGGGAAAACGATTGCTTTAAGATTGAATCAGGTTGAAAAAAATATGTGAAATTGATTTACCTACATATTTATTTAAAAAAATCATAATTTCAATTGATCACAATAAAATGTGTAAACTGGTCTACTAATCGTATTATTCTATAAAATGCAATAACTTTTTTTTTTATTTTGAATAAAAACCAATACCAATCCAACAAACAGCGTGAAATTGCTGTTTAGTCACAATGTTTCAATTTGTGTTTGCTGTTCAAAAATGAACGATCTTTTCTAAGACATTCCAGAGCCCATTTAATGTCGATTCTAGTTATAATGAAGTTTCTTGATTATCAAGATTTGTCATAAGACATAAAAATGATTGCAATTTACAACACGTGTTTTTTAAAACGAAAAAACACGAAATTTTAAAATGAAAAATAGTTTTCTAAATGAAAAATGACTTTTCTGGGTTAATGTTGAAACGAAAAGTACATTAAATTTCTCTTAAAATAACATGTTCCAAAAAAAAATTTCTGTTAAGTAACGAAAATGGCAGAGTTCAAAAAATATCTAAAAAACTTTTAAACATGTTGCAAATTATGCAAACAAAAATCTCAAAAGCACGTGTCAAAAGTGTGTTTCGAAAGTAAAATTGTTCTACGTGTCACAAGTGTGCACATAATTCCCATACAAACTAAAATTGGCTTAAATCAATCAATTAACTGACTTAATCAGTATATTTTCAAAAACAAAAGATTGCATTGCCTTTAGAAAGTGTGTATCAACATAAATTTGTGAAAAACAAGACGTATTTTTCACATTTTCCAACAACATGTATGACGAGTCACAAGTGTGCACAGCCATTTTGATGATAAATTGGTCTATGTCTCAAGTGTGTTTTGTACACGGATAGAAATCCGGTCCGCATAACCGAAAACAAGTTGCGATAAAATCGAAAACTACGATTGTTTTCGATTTGATCGACAATGTTTTCAAAATCGACAACATTCTCTTCGATTTTGAAACATTTTGTTCTCAAAATTGGCAACCGTCCCCTACGATTTCCCCGAGCGTAACAACTGTCAAAACGCAGCCTAAATTAATCAAAACGTCAACCGAGCGATCGTGGCAGTTTGTGTTTTTTTTTGTCGAAATCGGCAAGGCGTCCTCCATCTCCACCGGAGTGACCCCGCCGCAGCAGCAGCAGCAGCAAGGCCAAGGCCAGACGCAGCAGTCGTCAAATCAACAGCAGGGTGGGCGTCGGATCAACAGCAAGAAGACGGCCAGGGCAATAACGAGGGCACGACGCGGCGGAAGATTGAGCTGCGCACGCCGATGGACTTTTCGTAGGCGGAAACAATCAGCTCCGGGTTCTCGGACAAGATCAGCAGCAAGACGACGCAGATGGACGAACGGCCGAGGAACTTTTTGTGCAATCAGTTGCCACTGTTGGACGACCAGAATCCGTTTGTGGGAGGGAGCGGGGGCAAGGCTGGAACTCCGAAGGTTCCTCCGGTAACGCCTGCTGGGGAGGAACCACCGAGCGAATTTGGGGACGACACGCGGAGCGTCATCTCGTCGGCGGTTTTCGAGCAGTCGTTTGTCCGAGTGCATCACCTATTCGAAGCGCAAGGAGATCGCCGGTCAGCTCCTCCAACCTGGTCAGCACCTCTTCATCCAACTGAACGGCCAACGCCGAGTAGAACGGGACCTCGGGGACCATCCACATAGCCTCATCTCGCCAACGCCCTCCTCACAGCAGCAGCAGCTCCGCACTCCCGCCTGTGGCCAAAGTGGTGCGTCCTCCTCCTCCTCCTCCTCCTCCTCCTCCTCCTCCTCCTCCTCCTCCTCCTCCTCCTCCTCCTCCTCCTCCTCCTCCTCCTCCTCCTCCTCCTCCTCCTCCTCCTCCTCCTCCTCCTCCTCCTCCTCCTCCTCCTCCTCCTCCTCCTCCTCCTCCTCCTCCTCCTCCTCCTCCTCCTCCTCCTCCTCCTCCTCCTCCTCCTCCTCCTCCTCCTCCTCCTCCTCCTCCTCCTCCTCCTCCTCCTCCTCCTCCTCCTCCTCCTCCTCCTCCTCCTCCTCCTCCTCCTCCTCCTCCTCCTCCTCCTCCTCATCAACCAATACCCAAAATTCATAACCAATCGATCTAATCGACCTTTATTCCACCACAGACTGCGTCGCCGACCTTTTCCACTGGATCTTCAGCCACCTCGGCAAGGAAAGCGGCCCGGCCAACATCATCCGTACATCTTGGTCAAGCTTCGGTCGGTCGTGCAGAAGGCGCTGTATATCCACACACACACACACACACTTTGCTACACTCTACCACCACAAAACTCTAAACCATAATCCATAATTCCAAAATTTTAAATTCTTAGATTCTAAATTTCTAAAATTCGATAATACTGTCATTTTTTTAAACAACACAAACAACAAATCTTAAAACACTGAAATTTTCTAATCTTAAAAATCTTTAATTCTAGAACTTTGAAGTTTTTTAATTCAAGAATTCTAAAATTTCTTAAATTTTCAAATCTATACTATCAAAATTTTATATTCAAATATTCTAAGTTCCAAATATTCTAAACATAAACTAAAATTTCAAAACCTAAAAATCTTAAACTCTAGAATTAGAGAGTTTTTAAATTTTTTATAAAAAAAAATCTACAGTTCTAACATTTCAAAATTCTAAAACTCTGACACTCCAAAATTTTAAATTTCTGAAAATCGTAAATTCTAAAATTTCAAAATTCTGTAATAAGTAAATTGTAAAATTTTGAAATTATAAAATTGTAAAATTCTGAAATTCTAACATGCTAAAATTTAAAAATTCTCAAATTCTTAAATTATAAACTATTATTTTTGAAGTTTATAATTTTAGAATTTCAGAATATTAATTCAAAAATTATAAAATCCTGAAATTATAAATTTTTAATTTTTGAAATTCTGAAACAGTCGACATAAGTGCATTTGCACTGATTCTGAAAGAATAAACTTAAAAAATATATAGTTCAAAAATTCTAAAATCCTGAAATTTATTTTTTTTATTTATTTTTTTTCGGATATTCTAAAATTGTTAATTTCTGAAATTTTAAAATTGTAAAACTGTGAAATTCTAAGGTTCTAAAATTTAAAATTCTCAAATTCAAAACTTATAAACTTCATAATTATATGATTCTTAAATTCTGAAATTCTAAAATTATGAATTTCTGAAACTTTAAAATAGTAAAATTTTGAATTATAAAATACCACGATTCTAAAAAATTACAATTTTAAAATTCTTAAATTCTAAAATTGTAAATTTCAATTATTCAAAAAATTTAAAAATCCTCGAATTCTAAAATTATAAACCTCAAGAATTATATAATTCTATAAATCCAAAATTCTTAACTTCTAAAATTCTAAAATACAACAATTCAAAAATTTTAAAATACTGAAATCCTAAAATTGTTAAATTCAAACATTCTAAAATTTTCAAATTCTCAAATTCGACATTAGAAATATTTTAAAATTCCAAAATTCTAAAATTCTAAAATTCTAAAATTCTAAAATTCTAAAATTCTAAAATTCTAAAATTCTAAAATTCTAAAATTCTAAAATTCTAAAATTCTAAAATTCTAAAATTCTAAAATTCTAAAATTCTAAAATTCTAAAATTCTAAAATTCTAAAATTCTAAAATTCTAAAATTCTAAAATTCTAAAATTCTAAAATTCTAAAATTCTAAAATTCTTAAATTCTTAAATTCTTAAATTCTTAAATTCTTAAATTCTTAAATTCTTAAATTCTTAAATTCTTAAATTCTTAAATTCTTAAATTCTTAAATTCTTAAATTCTTAAAATCTTAAATTCGAAAATTCGAAAATTCGAAAATTCTAAAATTCTAAAATTCTAAAATTTTAAATTCTAAAATTCTAAAATTCTAAAATTCTAAAATTCTAAACTTCTAAACTTCTAAAATTTTAAAATTTTAAAATTCTAAAATTTTAAAATTTTAAAATTTTAAAATTCTAAAATTTATAAATTTAAAGAATCCTTAATTCCTTAATTTCGTAAATTCCTAAATTCCTAAATTCCCAAATTCCCAAATACCCGAATTCCCAAACTCCCAAATTCCCGAATTCTCAAATTCCTAAATTCCTAAATTCCTAAATGCTCAAATTCCCAAATTCTCAAATTCTCAAATTCTTAAATTCCCATTTTACCAAATTCCCGAATCCTCAAATTTACAAATTCACTAATTTCCAAATTCCCAAATGCTCGAATTCCCAAAATCCCAAATTCCCGAATTCCCAAATTCCTAAACTCCTTAATTCTCAAATTCTCAAATTCCCAAGTTCACAAATTCCCCAATTCCCAAATTCCCAAATTCCTTAATTCCTAAATTCCTGAATTCCCAAATTCCCAAATACCCAAATTCCCAAACTTCCAAATTCCCGAATTATCAAATTCCTAAATTCCTTAATTCCTAAATTCTCAAATTCCCAAATTCTCAAATTCCCAAAATTCCCAAATTCTTAAATTCCCATATTACCAAATTCCCGAATTCTCAAATTAACAAATTCACTAATTTCCAAATTCCCAAATACCCGAATTCCCAATCTCCCAAATTCCCGAATTCCCAAATTCCTAAATTCCTAAATTCTCAAATTCTCAAATTACCAGGTTCACAAATTCCCAAATTCCCAAATTCTTAAATTCCTAAATTCCCAAGTTAACAAATTCCTCAATTCCCAAATTTCCAAATTCTTTAATTCCCAAATTATCAAATTCCCAATTCTTATATTCCCATATTCTCAAATTCTTAAATTCTAAAATTCCCAAATTCCATAATACCCGAATTCCCAAACTCCCAAATTCCCGAATTCCCAAATTCCTAAATTCCTAATTTCCTAAATTCTCAAATTCCCAAATTCTCAAATTCCCAAAATTCCCAAATTCTTAAATTCCCATATTACCAAATTCCCGAATTCTCAAATTTACAAATTCACTAATTTCCAAATTCACAAATACCCGAATTCCCAAACTCCCAAATTCCCGAATTCCCAAATTCCTAAATTCTTAAATTCCTAAATTCTAAAATTCTCAAATTCCCAAGATCACAAATTCCCAAATTCTTAAATTCCCAAATTCCTTAATTCTTAAATTCCTAAATTCCCAAATTCCCAAATTCTTAAATTCCCAAATTCACAAATTCACAGGAACCCAAATTCCCAAATTTCCAAATTCTTAAATTCACAAATTCCCAAATTAACAAATTCCTCAATTCCCAAATTCTTTTATTCCCAAACTCTCAAAATCCCAAATTCTTATATTCCCATGTTCCCAAATTCTTAAATTCCCAAATAACCAAATTCTAAAATTCCCAAATACCCGAATTCCCAAACTCCCAAATTCCCGAATTCCCAAATTCCTAAATTCTCAAATTTCCAAATTCTCAAATTCCCAAAATTCGCAAATTCTTAAATTCCCATATTACCAAATTCCCGAATTCCCAAATTAACAAATTCTCTAATTTCTAAATTCAAAAATTCCCCAGTTCCCAAATTCTCAAATTCCCAAATTCTTAGATTCCCAAATTCACAAATTCCCAAATTCACAAGTTCCCAAATTCTTAATTCCCAAATTCTCACCGAGCAATTCGTGTATGAAACATAATTTAAAGCAAAGAAATATTGTTTTCTACTTAATCCGAGATCTGCATTCACACACGGCTGGTGACATTATCTTATTTCCTTAGGTGGTCTCACAAGCTCTTGTTCTATTTTAAATTTTAGTTTGTTAAGCCTGAAAGTCGTTTCTCATCTGGGTCATCTCGTTAAAACACTATTTCTTCCGCAAGGAAAACACTTTAAAGTACTGTCCTTCGTTCGTTCCCTTTCTGGACCGTATCTAGGTCTTCTCCGATTACTACAAAGCACGCGCTAAAAGGTTTGATTTATTTTACGGACTAGAACAAGAATTTACTGCTATATTAACTGGAACATGTTGAAAAGCCGGAAAACTGGTCCTCGATTAGGAACATGAAAAAGCCGTGGCGGTGGTGTGCCGTAATGTACTCACTGCGTAGGATCCTCCCGGTGCACCCGGCATTCCTCGAAGTGCTGGTTTGTCTATGCAATAATGGGACCCCAGACCATCAGACAAACCCGTTTTATACCGTTTTCCTCATTTGTCTGCATATTTGCAATTGCCGCTTTTATTAATGACTTAAATTTGTAATAATAATTATCAGCACGAATGGAATGAACCTCCTGTTTTGCCGGTACGAGAGTGTCACTCAACCGGATAGATACCAGCTTTTTAAGTTTTTTATGTTTCTTGAGGGACATCAACGAGTCCGGACATCAAATTGTTCCTCCCTGAGTCGTGGCCAATTGCGTAACGTGGTGGCCGGTCATTAGTTCTCGCGCCAATCGTCAACAACCCCCGAAGCGATTCCTGAACGACCATTCCGAAGGGCAGCGGAACATTCCCGCAAAGACCCTGCTGTTTGAGTCATTTAAATGGAAATCAAACACGCCGAAGGGAAGAATTTTGCTTGCAGGTGGACGCGATTCCTTGCGCGACAGCAAGTGTGATTAGCGTCCTCTTTTTTTCTTCTCACCGCCAACGGAACCTGACCTTGATCATGGGCAATGATCAGCGCAGGTGGCCGTCCGTCCAGCTATCGGCACTTTGACCACGAACCTAGATAAGCAGTTTTATTGCGCGCGAGTTTTCGAGCGGTAACGGATTAAAAAGCTACACGGATAGAAATCCTGTCCGGGAAATCGACAACATTGTTCTCGATTCGTTCTGAAATTCGTTTCAGTATGTTGTCGACCAGTCGTCCGGTAACATTTGCAACAATATCGAGAACAATGTTGTCGATTTTGAGTCGTCACGGTTGGTGACGTCTGGCAAAACAAAAAGCACGCAGCCATCCCGAACGGTTTAATCGGTTTTTGAATTGACCGTTGGATATTTCTTTTGGATCAGTAAAACAGTTGATTCGTTTTTTTTATTTATTGAAGCAAAAAATACATCATTCATTAATAAACTAATCTTTGTGTGTGTGTGTGTGTGTGTGTGTGTGTGTGTGTGTGTGTGTGTGTGGGGGGGGGTTTGTTTGGAATATGGAAATACAAGAAATTAGTGTTTTTACAATCAGGAAACATGGGGATCTGGGGATTGAAGAATGTGGAGTTTTTGGGAATATGGGATTTTCTGAATCTGGGAATCCCGAATCAAAATTAGGGAATTTGTGATTTTAGGAACTTGGTATTATGTTATTTTAGAAATTTGGGAATATCGAAATAAGAAAACTTAGAAATTCAAGAACCTGATAATGTGGGATTTTGAGATTTAGGAATTAAGGAATTAAGGAATTTGGGAATTTGGGAATTTGGTAATTTGGGAATTTGGGAATTTAGGAATTTAAGAATTTAGGAATTTAAGAATTTAGGAATTTAGGAATTAAGGAATTTAGGAATTTAGGAATTTGAGAATTTAGCAATTTAGGAATTTAGGAATAAAGGATATTAAGAATTAAGGAATTCATGAATTTAGGAATTTAGGAATTTAGGAATTCAGGAATTTAGGAATATAGGAATTTAGGAATTTAGGAATTTGAGAAAATTTGTGAATTTGTGGATTTGGAAATTTAGGAATTTGAAAATTTAGGAATTTGGGAATTTAGGAATTTGTGAATTGGAGAAATGGGGAATTTGGGAATTTGTTAATTTGGGAATTTGAGAATTTGGGAATTTGGGAAATAAGGAATTTAGGAATTAAGGAATTTGGGAATTTGGAAATTTGGAAATTTGTGAATTTGTGGATTTGGAAATTTAGGAATTTGAAAATTTGAGAATTTGGGAATTTAGGAATTTGGGAATTGAAAAATTTGGGAATTTGTTAATTTGGGAATTTGGGAATTTAAGAATTTGGGAATTTGGGAATCTGGGAATTTAAGAATTTGGGAATTTGAAATTTTGGGAATTGGGGAATTTGGGAATTAGTGAATTTGTTAATTTGGGAATTTGGGAATTTAAGAATTTGGGAATTTGAGAATTTGGGAATATGTGAATTTGGGAATTTGGGGATTTGAGAATTTGGGAATTAAAGAATTTGAGAATTTAGGAATTTAAAAATTTAGGAATTTGGAATTTAGTAATTAAGGAAATTATAAATTTAGGAATTTAGGAATTCAGGAATTTAGGATTTAGGAACATAGGAATTTAAGAAATAGAGAATTTGGGAATTTTGGAATTTGAGAATGAAGGAATTTGGGATTTTGGGAATTTGAGAATTTGGAAATTTGAGAATTCGGGAATTAAGGAATTTAGGAATTTAGGAATTTAGAAATTTAGGAATTCAGGAAATGAGGAATTTAGGAATTTGGGAATCTAAAAATTTGGAAATTTGTGAATTTGGGATTTTGGGAATTTAAGAATTTGGGAATTTGGGAATCTGTGAATTTGGAAATTTGGGATTTTGAAATTTGAGAATTTGGGAATTTAGGAATTCAAGAATTTAGGAATTTGGGAATTTGTGCATTTGGGAATTTAGGAATTTAAGAATTTTTGAATTTGGGAATTTAAGAAATTGGGAATTTGGGAATTTGAGAATTTAGGAATTTGAGAATTTAGGAATTTAGAAATTTGGGAATTCAAGATATTGGGAATTTGTGAATTTGAGAATTTAGGAATTTGAGAATTTAGGAATTTAGGAATTCAGGAATTTGGGAATTTGGGAATTGGGGAATTTAGGAATTTGGGAATTGGGGAATTTGGGAATTTAGGAATTTATTAATTTGGGAATTTGGGAATTTAAGAATTTGTGAATTTGGGAATTTGTGAATTTGGAAAATTGAGAATTTGGGAATTTGGAAATCTGGAAATTTAAGAATTTGGGAATTTAAAAATTTGGGCATTGGGGAATTTGGGAATTAGTGAATTTGTTAATTTGTGAAGTTGGGAACTTCAGAATTTGTGAATTTGGGATTTTGGGAATTTTGGGAAATTTAGAAATATGGAATTTGGAAATTTGTGAATTTGTGATTTGGAAATTTTGGAATTTGGGAATTTAAGAATTCGGGAAATGGGGAATTTGGGAATAAGTGAATTTGTTAATTTGGGAATATGGGAATTTGAGAATTTGGGAATTCGGGAGTTTAAGAATTTGAGAATTTGGGAATTTAAGAATTTGGGAATTAGGAAATTTGGGAATTTAGGAATTTATGAATTTAGGAATTTAGGAATTTGGGAATTTGAGAATTTGGGAATTTGGGAATTTGAGAATTTGGGTATTTTTAATTTTAGAATTTTAGAATTTAAAAATTTTAGAATTTTAGAATTTCAGAATTTCAGAATTTTAGATTTTTAGAATTTTAGAATTTTAGAATTTTAGAATTTTAGAATTTTAGAATTTTAGAATTTAAGAATTTAAGCATTTAAGAATTTAAGAATTTTAGAATGTAGAATTTTAGAATTTTAGAATTTTAGAATTTTAGAATTTTAGAATTTTAGAATTTTAGAATTTTAGAATTTTAGAATTTTAGAATTTTAGAATTTTAGAATTTTAGAATTTTAGAATTTTAGAATTCTAGAATTTTAGAATTTTAGAATTTTAGAATTTTAGAATTTTAGAATTTTACAATTTTAGAATTTTACAATTTTAGAATTTTACAATTTTAGAATTTTAGAATTTTAGAATTTTAGAATTTTAGAATTTTAGAATTTTAGAATTTCAGAATTTTAGAATTTTAGAATTTTAGAATTTTAGAATTTTAGAATTTTAGAATTTTAGAATTTTAGAATTTTAGAATTTTAGAATTTTAGAATTTTAGAATTTTAGAATTTTAGAATTTTAGAATTTTAGAATTTTAGAATTTTAGAATTTTAGAATTTTAGAATTTTAGAATTTTAGAATTTTAGAATTTTAGAGGAGGAGGAGGAGGAGGAGGAGGAGGAGGAGGAGGAGGAGGAGGAGGAGGAGGAGGAGGAGGAGGAGGAGGAGGAGGAGGAGGAGGAGGAGGAGGAGGGAGGAGGAGGAGGAGGAGGAGGGAGGAGGAGGAGGAGGAGGAGGAGGAGGAGGAGGAGGAGGAGGAGAGGAGGAGGAGGAGGAGGAGGAGGAGGAGGAGGAGGAGGCGCTCGCAGCTTGGTTTGTTTTGTCCCCGTCGCCTGTTCAAATCTCGTTGCTTTCGACGGTGGCAGTCTGTTCTTTGTCACTACGAAAAATCATTCCGTGGTACGCCTTCTCAAGGATGCCCCTGGGCAATGGTCAGATTCGTGGTCAAAGGCATCTGGAAAAAGGCAGCGTCGCTGTTTATTGAGGGAAAAGGATGATTAAATTGTGAGATTTTAGGAAGCTAGAATCTTTCAAACTTACCACACTTTTTGGAAACACGATTTAACGGTATTGGACGCTCCTCGTAGTGCGAGGTCCGAATCCGTCCTCTTTTGATTCCGCAGTCCGTGTCCACTTTGCCTTAAGAGTGAGCTTACTAGGGGCCGGGCTCTGCGGAACTCAACGCCGCTAGCTTCGGCACCGACATTGCCCGGGCAGTGCAGGTACCTTCACCACCGGTTCCAAAGCGCACCTCGTTTTGGCCAACACTCGAAAAAAAACAAAACATAAACAAACTGTCGCAGGTTAGGAATTCGGTTGCGGTTTTGGTTGCGTTTGACAGTTGTTACGATCGAAAAAACTTTGAGGAAAGCGAGGGGCGCTTTCGAAAACAAAATGTTTCGAAAGTGATGAAAATGTTGTCGTTTTTGAAAACATTTGAAACGAAATCGAAAACAAACGATGTTATCGATTTCAACACAATTTGGTTTCGGTATTGCGGACCGGATTTCTATCCGTGTACAGGCGCGAAAAAGAATGCGCTTTTCTTGCCGCCGATTGCCTGCCGACGTGTTTTGTAATGCTGGTAATGAAACGGACCTCTTCTTGTGTGGTGTGCGCTGAGATTTGCCGCGAACTTTATTCGCTACCTTTGCATTATACAAGGTTGATGATACAGGAAGCCCTCGGTTGGAATCAGTTCTGTACATAATGTGTAAATAATTATGGTGTATTACGAGTTATGAAGAAGTAATTTATCTTTTATCATTTATTTTTGAAGCGAGAATGTTTTTTTCTCTTAACGACGAACCTGAAAAAATAACCTCGAGTTTGTAAAGTCCATAAAATCATAAAACTTCCATCTAACAACGCAAATCACTTTCGCACAATTGCGTTCCGACAAAAAGCGCCGATAATTCCTCGCGTATGAGCATTTTCTCCCCAATAATTGTGCACTCACCGATCGTTCGAAAAACAAAGCAGTAGTAGGAAACGCTTTCAACGACGCATGAATGCATAATTTCCTATCGTGTATTGAAAATCACATTTTTTGCATGGTTTTAATTGCCGCCGCCGCCGCCGTATGTGGGTCACTAAAGATAGTGCCGAAAATGTGTGCGATCGGTCAGGGTGAATCTTTTCCATAGAAACGATGCTGATTGAGAAAAGTAGTGATGAATCTTCGTTGAAATGCATTTACGATCAATTGCTGAACACGGCAATTAAAAAAGCTTGTAAACAGTATGCTAATTAATTTCCGTTTGTTTCACTTTCAGATTGTAAAAACCCTGGAAATTGAACCTTCAGAGGGTTGCTCAGCCTAACAGTAAGTATTCATGATGTGCACATTTCAAGCTCCTTTCACCGCCGATAGCCGATGGCGAGTCTATTAATAGAGTCGTCTTCGCGTCCATAAATCGCGCCTCCGTTGTTCATAAATTGAGAAATTAACGAGGGACATCCCACCATGTGACCCTTACCCCAGGACCGTTTCACTTACGGTCATGGCACCAGCCTACACACTAACCCTGGCCAATCGTTCATCGATGACCGGTAATTGGATATCGCGCGTACAAACAAACCATTAAAGTGGAAGTACAAAATGTTCTTTCGCTTCTCCAGAGTTTGTAAGAGAATCTCACTTAACGACGAGGACATGCGAATTCGATACGTGAAACAATAAATCAATTTTATTGTCTACTTTACTGCCCCTTGGCATGAGTAGCTAGCAAATTGTTACAAGTAGAAACATACAACAAGTTTAACGACTTGCATCATTTTGATTTTTCGTTTAAAGGTATGAACTTTGCTTCCCTGACAATATTAAATGAACATAATTACTCATTTCATGAAAATCACTATTAATCATTGATTTACGACCAGGCGTCAATTATGGGTAATTCTCCGCCACAACTCACATAGCAGTTTCCCCGACCCCTCTTCGATTTTCGTGAAGCTTTGCTCTAAGGGGTAATTTTGATTAAATTGTACGAGGCGTATTCGAAAATCCGAAAAAAAAACATATTTTTCATCAAAGAAGTTAAACAATAGTTGGCCATTAACAGTTACTCAACTGTCAAAACTCGTGAGACGTGTCATTTTATGGGAAATTTAATTTACTTTTCAAATCTGAAAAACCTAGACGGGTATTTTTTCATTTTAATATTACTTGTTTTTTAACTTTGCAGGGTTATTTTTAAGAGTGTAAAAATTTTCTACAATGTTGTAGAGCACCCGAGCAGGGGTAATTAACATGAGAACACCAAATTTTGGTATAACTTGGGCAAATAACAGGGACCAAAATGTGCCCTTGGTTGCCCAGTAATAGATGGTAAAATACCATGGTCGCTGGTATTTGCACAAGTAATACCAAAATTTAGTATTTTCATACCATTTCTAGTGAAGCAGTTGCAGTTAGTGAAAAACGGAAATAATCCATATGCAACAGCCAAATCTACTCACCTGATGATTCCATGTTGTTCTTAGTGATATTCTTCACCACATCGAAAGCATTTGTCATTGATGAACGGCCTGTGCTTGAAGTTCTTGAAGCTTCTGAGAAAATAACAAGATCGAAAAATCCAATCCAATACCCGCTAACCGGTAGCGATATTATGGGAAAGTATAGTTTGTATCAGACTTTGTATATGCCGAATGCTGATACAACTTAACTCAGTCCCGGGTATTAGGTGGTGATAGCCCTCGCGCTGCTTCCAACGACCCGTTTCAGAATGACAGAGCCCTTCTGGGTCAATGTAGATTCGAAAAGTACATTGAATTTCCCATAAAATTACATGTTCCAAAAATTTTTACAGTCGAGTAACGGAAAATGGGAGAATTTTTAAAAGGTTTTTAGTGTGTTTTTTTTTTTTCGATGAAAAATACGTTTTTTCGGAATTCTGAGTACGCCATCAAATCGGACATCTAATTTTACATAAAAGTCCCTTTGACACCTCTTTTTTCGCATGTTCAAAAATGGAAGGGGTCGTACCGCCTCTCCGTCACGAGATATCAAAAAACGGACCTAGGATTCGTGATCAGGGACAAAAGCTTCACGCAAATCTAAGAGGGGTCGGGGCAACTGCTGTGTGAGTTGGCGGAGAATTACCCATTTTCGTTTTTGATTCATATTCAAAGTTCAAATTCCTGATTCCAAATTTCAAAGGTACCGGCCGGGATTTGATCCCTGAACCTTCTGCTTGTGAGGCAGAAGCCGTAACCATTAAGCCACAGAGCGGGTTTTCAAGTCATTTCTTTAGGGGGTATATCAAAAATGTTTAAAATCAAGTTTAAATTTTCCGATTTTCAATGAAAGCATTTGCTTTGAGACATCATTTTTGCGTAAAATCAATTATTTTGTCAAAATTGGTCAAAATTTTCCCATAGATTCAGAGGAATTTGATAAAATACTGTAATACCAAAAGCATACAAAAATGTGGTGTTGGACCTTTGACAAATTCTGCAATTTTACAATATCAAAACAATACCTTGAATTTGCTTTTGCATAATCCTCAAGATAAATTTTAAAAGGGCCCAGGAATACCAAAATTTGGTATTTAAAAGGTTATTCTTCTGCAAAATTAGCTGAAATTTTAGAAAAAAAAGCATTCAAAAGCACACGATTAAGTTTAAGGTGTTAAAACTTCTAAAAACTGGTATTCACAATCATTACATTTTCAAAAACTTTTATGTGAAATTCTGAAAACTCGTGAAGATGTTTGCATTACCAAAAATTCTGCTCTGCAACTAAGTAAAATAATGTAACACTCTAAAAAATTACCCTGAAAAGCTATAAAAAACTTATTTTGCAATGAATTTTTTTTTTTTCAAAATAATAAAAACCCTTCTGGTTTATTTGGTATGGTCTCTTTTTAAAAGTGCATTAAATTTCACATAAAATGACATGTCTCACGATTTATGTTAGATGTGTAACGGGTCTCAAAACTATTTTTTTACATTTTTGATAAAACATAGTTTTTTTTAAAGAATTGAGTAAGCCGACAAATTAGGCGTTCTGCATCTTGTGCCTTCAACCGATCTCGCTCCTGTCTGTCCAAAATGGGCGCTTCGGTACAATTTTACACAAAAGTCCTTTGACACCAAATTTCTATCTCTTCATGGTTTCTAACTACAAATCACTGAAAAACGTGTCTTGGTTAAAATCCATAAAAATGAAAGGGGTCGTACCGCTCCTCCGTCACGGTTTATCGAAAAATGGAGCTTGGATTCATGATCAGGGATAAACATTATCCAATTGTCAAATTTACTAAAAACAGTTTGAAACGCATTTTCCTGCTTTGCTAATAACATTGAGCATGTTTGGACATGTTTAAATAACAATAATATAAGGACGCTTGAACTTGAGATACTTGATTCGATTGTTTTTCAATAATATATCGCCGGTAACATTTCAAAAGGCATCATGTACATTTTGACACTTTCTGGGTTATTGCATATTCTAAAAGTACTCCTAATAAGCTATCTCTCCACCAAAAATGAGCAAAAGTTACTTCAGTAAAGTCTGTTTAATCATGATTTTAAATAAAGTAACATAAACAAAATCTCTGCCATCAGCAGTCCCTGTTTTTTATAGCCCTGTCAACCTGCCAAACAAAAGACTACGTAAACCTCATGACGAAAAAAAAGCATCATGAACAAAGCGCCATGTACATTCGGCGAAGAAAAACGAATCATAACAAAGCGTCCCCCTCAATGACAGCAGGGTGATATAGACGTTGGTGATTTCAAAAGAAGTTATGTTTGTTTTGCCTTCCTCACTGAGGTAAGGCTATAATCCTGCTCTAAAAATGAACTTTCTATTAAAAGCTCCTAGACCTACCTTCATGTATACATATCGACTCAGAATCGAAAACTGAACAAATGTCTGTGTGTGTGTATGTGTGTGTGTATGTGTGTGTGTATGTGTGTGTGTATGTGTGTGTATGTATGTATGTGACCAAAATTCTCACTGAGTTTTCTCAGCACTGGCTGAACCGATTTTGATCGAACCAGTTGCATTCGACTTGGTTTAGGGTCCCATACATCGCTATTGAATTGTTTGAAGTTTCGATAAGTAGTTCAAAAGTTATGTATAAAAATGTGTTTCCACAAATACCCGGATCTCAATTATATGCATGTAAACGATGTCCGGATCCATCATCCGACCCATCGTTGGTTAGGTAGTTGAAAGGCCTTTCCAATGAGTCCAAGACATTGAAGATCTGGCAACCCTGTCTCGAGTTATGACCACTTAAGTGATATTTATGTACTTTTTTGAAGCCGGATCTCACTTAAATGTATGTAAACTATGTCCGGATCCATCATCCGACCCATCGTTGGTTAGGTAATTGTAAGGCCTTTCCAATAAGTCCAAGACATTGAAGATCTGGCAACCCTGTCTCGAGTTATGACCACTTAAGTGATATTTATGTACTTTTTTGAAGCCGGATCTCACTTAAATGTATGTAAACTATGTCCGGATCCATCATCCGACCCATCGTTGGTTAGGTAATTGAAAGGCTTTTCCAATGAGTTCAAGACATTGAAGATCTGGCAACCCTGTCTCGAGTTATGACCACTTAAGTGATATTTATGTACTTTTTTGAAGCCGGATCTCACTTAAATGTATGTAAACTATGTCCGGATCCATCATCCGACCCATCGTTGGTTAGGTAATTGTAAGGCCTTTCCAATGAGTCCAAGACATTGAAGATCTGGCAACCCTGTCTCGAGTTATGACCACTTAAGTGATATTTATGTACTTTTTTGAAGCCGGATCTCACTTAAATGTATGTAAACTATGTCCGGATCCATCATCCGACCCATCGTTGGTTAGGTAATTGAAAGGCCTTTCCAATGAGTCCAAGACATTGAAGATCTGGCAACCCTGTCTCGAGTTATGACCACTTAAGTGATATTTATATACTTTTTTGAAGCCGGATCTCACTTAAATGTATGTAAACTATGTCCGGATCCATCATCCGACCCATCGTTGGTTAGGTAATTGTAAGGCCTTTCCAATGAGTCCAAGACATTGAAGATCTGGCAACCCTGTCTCGAGTTATGACCACTTAAGTGATATTTATGTACTTTTTTGAAGCCGGATCTCACTTAAATGTATGTAAACTATACCCGGATCCATCATCCGACCCATCGTTGGTTAGGTAATTGTAAGGCCTTTCCAATGAGTCCAAGACATTGAAGATCTGGCAACCCTGTCTCGAGTTATGACCACTTAAGTGATATTTATGTACTTTTTTGAAGCCGGATCTCACTTAAATGTATGTAAACTATGTCTGGATCCATCATCCGAACCATCGTTGGTTAGGTAATTGAAAGGCCTTTCCAATGAGTCCAAGACATTGAAGATCTGGCAACCCTGTCTCGAGTTATGACCACTTAAGTGATATTTATGTACTTTTTTGAAGCCGGATCTCACTTAAATGTATGTAAACTATGTCCGGATCCATCATCCGACCCATCGTTGGTTAGGTAATTGAAAGGCCTTTTCAATGAGTCCAAGACATTGAAGATCTGGCAACCCTGTCTCGAGTTATTACCACATAAGTTATACATTGTGTTCTTTTTTTCTGGATCTAAAAAATGATGAAACCACTCATATACCCATTTTTGGTAAAAGTGAGGAAGGCATCAACCACATAGGTGGATTAAGTTAGTTTTTCTTAAATAAAACGACGGAAATAATGTTTTATTGAATTTGGATGATCAAGTATCAATGAAAGCAACGTTTTTCATCGTTTGTTATTATTAGAACATCTTATTTTGCTTTTATATTAAAATGGGAATTGAAAATGAATGCTCAACTTTCAAATGCGTTTTTCTCAAAACGCATGGTTTGTACATGATGCTTTTTGAAATGTTGGCGTCGATATATTTATATATATATATATATATATTTTTCAATGTCAACTACACAGAAAACAATAATGTAAATTTGAAAGCTGTAATTTTGGAAGGTTGAATATTACCTCTTTTATGATGTAATTTTACCTCAATTTAGACTGAAAATGTGACATTACACCAGAAATGTGGTAAAATTACACATTTCCAGAGGTAAAATTACACTTTTTTTTCTGACATAAAAGATGTAACCCTTCCCAGATGTAATATTACCATGATTTTTTTCTGTGTAAGTAGTACCGTAAAGACTTCCTTAGACTTTCCAAAAGATCAATAGTTTCACCAACCGACTAATAAAATTAAAATGCCACAAATCAAAGACGTAAAACGGCAGTGCTCCCAGCAGTTGGACGCCAACTTTCACTGACGTGCAGAAATTTTCCAATCAATTGCAACGCGCAATCCGAATGATTATCGCCACGATGGCGAGGTGCTGGTGATTAGAGGCAAATTTGCATCCTCACTACGATTCGATTCAATCGAATAGTTAGAGCAGGTTGAATCAACAGACCGTCAAAATCTGCATTTTATTGCGCACACACGCGGGTTCGATTACGTGACCAATCAATTTTTACGAACAAATTTCCAATATTTTGAACGCGGCCGTTGACCGAGCTGCTTGACCTTTGAAAATGGCTCTCCTGATCTTGATACAGGTATCAGCACACTAAGTGGCAAATTTTCGACCGAAACTGTTCAAAAGTAGGAAAAAAGATGCCAAGAATCAGCCGCGGTACCGCTATGAGCTTTCACTGGCACACGGCGGTTTTTTTTTTCTTCGTTCCATATTTTGAGAAACCCACAAAAACAGGCAATTTGCTATGTTTCGCTTTGTTCTGCTTCAAGAGGTGCTTTTGAGACTCCCATGTGTACAAGTGGGATATGTGTATCGCACGGAACAAGTCAGGTAACTCACAAACGAAAAAAAAATCCAACCACCTGTTAGACCTGATGTTTTAATTAACCCAAGAAGTGGAGGGAAGAAAAACAATTGGGAAGTATAGCGCCTCTAAACGTGAAAAATCTACCAACTTAAGAGTTGCTTCTTTTTAAACTCAAAAAGGCTCTTTTGCTAGGATCATCGATAATAAATTCCACGATTACCGGTGGCACTAAACTGGCTAATTTCAAGATCAAACGGTTCTCTCGATGGTCTCTAAAAATTGCAGGCAGACCGAATAAACCTTACTATTGCTACGGCTCACAGTTCATAAAACCGTACGACACTATTAACATTTTACGAGTACAAATGAACTGCCCCGGCCATTTTACGACAAATGTCTGCCAGTCGGTTCCGATTGGCGAGGATCATCAGGCGCAATCGTCAATATTTCAACAGCTTATCGACCGGCAGCTGCGGCACTGATGCTTTCTACGTAATAAAATCCTAAACATATAATTGTTATTATAACAAGCCGATCGTTTGCGGATCTTTTAGCGCACATTAAGGGTCAACATGGTCAAAACGCTACCACTCTCACTCTACAATAATGCAACCTAATTTGCCCATCTAATCTTCCCGTCGGAAACGATAAAAATGGACCAACCAATTGAAAATAGACCAACGCAAGCCATAGACTACGTACTTTATGGACGTCCTCCCAGCAGGGATAATTGGTCTGCGGATCGACGATCGACGGTCGCGGCAGCAGTGATTGAAACGGGTTCGTCTGCTACTTCCAGGGAGCCGCAGCGCAGTAGGCCACGGCGCGGCGCGGCCTCCAAAGTGGGTAATTTCAAGTGGGAAGCTCGGGCGGCGCAAAGAAGCCTGCTTGGATCGGTGGTGCTCCCGGTGGTGTCGGGATAACTGTTTATGGCTTGTAGTTGCGTCGCCGCCTACTGGGTTGAGACGGGGAGGGGTGGGAGGAGGAGGTGGGACGCCTGGTAAAGACATGGAACAAACTATCAAAGAATAATCATTACTCAATTATCATAAATCACTCAATTTATTGTTTAATTTAGCCATACGTGTCGGGTCGGTAATTGTTGGGGGAAGGAATCTTTTTGTCGAAACTACCGGCTGAGAATGTGAAAGAGGTTCACGATAAGCGTGACCTGGCTTGATGAATATCGGTTCATGTGTAGCCTTTTCTTTTAAATTGATTTTGACCATCACTAAGGAAATGCTGAAAACATTCGTAAAATTATGAAAAACTTGCAATAATTTTTAAATGACAAACTTCAAACTTTCAATATTTCAAAGGAATTGGCTGAATTCCTGAAATTGATTATTTCTCTACTACGACTTTTATCTTCCGTCAAATGGGCGAATTAGGACTACAGACTGAATAGGGACATGATTTTTGGAAGATGGTCCACAGTTTTTGTTGTTCTGTGTCGATTCAATACGAAAAATATCTAAATGTTGTGCAGTATTAAGGCTCTTAAACAGCTGTCCCAATTCGTTCATGTGTCCCAATTCGCCAAAGATGAGGGTTCCATTATTTTTATTTGAATAAATTTTGTCAAGGTAACCTCCATGTTTTTATCATTAGTTTTTCCATCCAAATCAATTTTGTGAGCTTTTTAAAATCATTGAAAAAAAAAAATACCGTGGCAATGTAATTGAAAATTTTCATAATCGTAATTTTTCGTAATCTGGGAACACTTTTGAGATGAGAGATATCGATGTAATATAAATGTTAAAAAGGCAACAATTTTCTACAAGTGAATTGAGTAACGTTCAATAAAACTCTTCAAATCGTCAGCTGTGTGCTATCTTGTGACATAGACCATTTTGGTCGAAAATGTGTTAAATGACGTTTTACTATACTTAACAAACACTACAAGATGCTTTCACCCGATTTTGGAAACTCGCTTCCGTTTCCCGGATATCGCAATACACACTTGTGACATAAACCAATTTATCATGATGATGTTGGAAAATGTGAACAATTTGTCTTGTTTTTCACAAATTTATGTTAATACACACTTTCTGAAGGCAATGCAATCTTTTGTTTTTGAAAATATACTGATTAATTCGGTTAAACTATTGATTTAAGTGTGTATCTTTTAACTGGTGTAACCGTAACCAAATTAGTTGAAACTTGGAGCGTTTGTTAAGCGATAGTATACGATTGCTTCAAAAAGTTTGGCTCTATCATTCATAGTTTTGAAAATATTTATCATCAAACTTTAAAAATCGATTTTCTCGAAAAGTACTAAATGGTCGTTGTCGCAAGATAGCACACAGCTGACGAAATGATAAGCTCCCCTTAGTGAACTACTTTTCCCAACTGTCCACATCAGGAGCTAACGGTACCGTTCGCGACTATTTCCGCGATATTTCACTAATTGCAAACTCGTTGAGTGCATCACACCATTATGATAGCGATCTCCGCGGCAGAGATGCTCTTCGCAGGGTTGATAAAAAGGATCACGAACCATCTTTCCTCCAGACCAGACACACTAACAACTTTGTCCCTGCGCTCACACAGCATGTGTCAAACCGGAGTTGACCAGGCCAATAAAATACGATAATCGATCGTACGCATTATGAAAGCATTGAACTTGTTGAGGCGAAGCGGTACTTGGAAGAGGTACTGGTTCAGCCCGTTTGCCCGGTCGTGGATGAGCGCAAATAACACAAATCGAAGATGCGTCGCGCGTCTCCTTCCAGGTTCAGGTTCAGACCATATCTATGATTCAGAGGGGAAAGAGAGGCGCGTGTGGGCATTCACTTCCACCATCATCGAGTGACTGTTATCTGATGTCTCCGGCACAGGTTGGTCTATAGCTAGGCTGTATGCTATCTGAATCGGGGCGAAAAACTGAACGCTGTGGATGAAACTTGTTTCGTTCAAAACACGTTGCACATCATCGGAGCTAGCTGGACTCTAAAACATGAGGACAGTGGATGGCGGTGGGAGCAAAAAGTTGCGATTTGATTAAGCAAAATTAATAACCAGAGACATTACAGAAATAGCTATTATAACTGCGATTTTATTGAGCCGGATGGTGGTACATGCGATGCCGCCTTGCGGAGATTTAACGAAGCTTATGGTCGGGAGAAACGGGTTCGTCGCTGTTCCGATCGATCGAGTCTTTTATTCCCAACAATTGCTTTCTAAGAACCGGCTTCGTTTCTGTTTTATGCTTATTTTTCAAAGGTTTTAGTTTTTATTATTTCAACCAAATATTTCAAACAGGAATTCAAGTTTCATCTCAAATTTCCAAACTAATCGTCTTGTCTAACATCCCACCAAGGTTATGTGTCCACCTTGGTAGTTTTTCACTGTTTACGATGACACTGCATGCAAATAGTTGCATGCCATTCCAACCCAGAAACTGCCAACTGCTCCAATCTCATATATTTAATCCGGAGCGACATGTTCAGGATGTCCAGCAGAGAAAGAGAACGCAGATTCGTGGCCATTTGGCGTGGTCAGTCCTCCACAGGTCGTCCAATGAGTTGCAACATAAATGTTTGTGATAAATTCCCTTCTCGATGTACGCACACACACAATAACACTTAGTCTTGGCCCCTCTCTCTCTCTCTCTAGGACATCTTTCGCGCCAGCGTGAAGAAAAAGTAGTACCATCATCAAACTGGAAACGATGCCTTCAAGTGTAACACACACTCTGGCCGTTGTGCCATCCGAACGGCGAATAAAACCGAATGATGGCCATTTTTCATCCCGGATTGTGATGCATAGCATGTGTGAGAAAGAGGTCCCAGTTGGAGACCGAAATCGCTCCGAGGGGATTGGAAAAACTGGAATCCACAGAGCCTAGATTGGAAATCGCGCCGGTTCTAGGTGGGTTTGTGCATGCATCCAGGGCAGGAAATGTACACGGAAGACAAACGGCGGCGACAGGCGTCCTGGTTTCGACGCGAGATGTCTATATTTTAGGCCTCAGATGTCCACCGAGTTTGAGATGGCGTGGCAGGAGTTTGACTGCTGGAGTGAGCAAGCACGAACAAGGCCGAGGCTATAATTTAGTGCCGCGGAATGATAAGCACCTGGAATGCAGAGAGAATCTGCAGTTCTCAGGGGATTGTTCTAAGCGGAGCGGATTTGTTGCTTTTCGATTCCTGAGAATAAAATTTATCTGCTGTTTACAAATAAGGAGTATGCTTTTATATTGGGCCTAGTATTAGGTATACAATATATGATTTTATCCATTTTGGTGGTTTTTCTATTTTTATTAGGTTATCCCTTGAGTTAAAAATAAAGGGGAATATCTCGACAGCAGATTCAGGAAAAAGCCTTGAGAATAGTAATTAAAGCCAAAAATAGTCAAACGGGAATTGCCTCACAGCATCCGATTGCTTGTCTTGAGAGTAAAACTATGGCCCTCGAATACATTATGCCATTGGTCGCAACGCTTTCTTAGAGCGTATTCTAGACCTTATACCTTCCTAAAAACCGTCCAACTCCGAGCAAAATAAATTTGAGGACACCGTTGAGATTTTCTCTTGTCCCCTTGAAAAAGTGGAACATTAGGACTTCCCGTCTTCCAAATCCCTTTCCTTGTCTCTCTAGTGCGCGGTTTAGATGGGAGCGGCTAGCAAAGGACTTGATTTGGAAAATCATAACATATACATGGCGAAATCCAGTCTGCAATCCGCTAAAATCACCGTCTCCAAACGAAGCGATGTGATTTGATTAGGCATATGAAATTTGTATTCCGCATTTTTGTATGACCCAAGGTTGATCTGAATATTAAATCATCATCAAATGAACAAAATTAAGAAAAAAAAGAAATATAGCCTTTAATGTTTTACTTTATGTGGATTTAGATTAGCAGAGTCTCCTAGATAAAAATCTTTTATTAAATTGTTTGAACGTTGAATCCCCTTCTTTCTGGTTCGATCCAACCAGTTGTTTGTTCAAGAAGAACATCCCCGGTCGATAAAAACAAATCATCTCGAAACAGAGTCACTATATTTACTATCTGCACTCACATTCCTAGATAGCAATCATCGTGTCACCAGTCAGTGTCAACCTTCCCAGAGTCAAATATCCCCCAGCAAGCGTCTTCATTTGCAGTCGCCCGAGGGAGTCCCGTCACCAGAATGCCATTATTAAACCCGGACTGAGACTGCGCGCGCTCCTTTTAAGACAAATCCAACAGAAGTCTGAGCGCGCGATCATCGCGATAAAAGCCAATCACGCAACTCCGGACTCTCTCCAAACCCAGTACGACTTGTACTGTTAAGTCGCCAGCCGCCACTCGATGACAATTAACAAGTTATTCTATTCTGTAACCTGTTTTCCATCATATCGAGGAAAAAAGACACTGCCTTTCCGGATAACCGATCGTAATCATTGCTCCGAAGAGTCCACATGATCAGAGAGTTTAGAGAAGGGAGTTGCAATTCTAGTTTTCTTGCGTCCCCGCGCGGTCCAGGGCCAATCCATCAGAGATTGCAGCATGGCATAGGGGATAAGGAAAAGGTGCATTCGACGAATATTAAACGTCGACTGGTTTGGCAGGAAACATCCCAAGACTATAAAAGAGGCATTCGAGTAGAAAAAGTTGACTGGGGAATTTTTGATTTAGATAACATGACCAACCTAACTCACAAATTTAATAACAACATTTCAAAACCCCTGTACCAAAGGCGTGAACCTGACATAAGTACACCGACTCCACCAATGAACCTCGAATCAGCCACTTACGATAAAGTAGCCCATGGCAAAGTAGTCCTAGATAAGACTGAACAATAAAATCGAAGCAACCCATAATTTATTACTTCCACCGTTCGCGAAGCCAAGTCATCATCCAAGCAGCCTCTGATAAGTGCACGCGCAGTAGGCTACTGAGTAAGCATCTTTCTGCCTTCCTCTCTCTCGCTTTGGTGGGTTGATTCCCCACGGATACTAGATGGATCAGGGAATGCTCCTGCAGTTGGCCATATTTGTAGGAGGGATAATTTAATTTACATAATGTGTTTGATTGGTCACCGCCACGCCGCTCATGAGCGATACTTCCTTGCGAGGGGTATCCGGAAAGCCTCCGTAACCAAGGGAGATGATGCCATGCGGACGTCATCGGTGGAAAGTGGGGCTTTGTGGGATGAGATAATCTTTGAAAATCCCCCAGGAGACATGAAATAATGGTCGTTCGAGAATATTTATGGGACTTGCGTTTTGCTTCGCAGCTTAGGTAATGGCTGATTACTTATATTCAGGATTCATTCTTTTTTCTTCGACATTTGAAACTGATGCATTCCAGATTCTCAATTAAATTCAAAAAGCAAATGTTGCATTATTTGTAACAAATGTTTCAATTGAATTAATTTTCCATCCAATTCATTGCAATTAATTAATTTACTTTATCAACAAACACATACTTTTTAAGGGTCTGAACAGAGTTTTGGGAGACCCTTTCAGCTGTGACTAATACTTTTATATTAAATGATACAATAAAACAATTAAGTTGCGGTTTTACAGACCAGAAAACAACTCGCAAAAAACCTTTCACTCAGAAGTGTAGCCAGAATTTTGGTTCGGGGTAATTTGCTTGTTCACTTTCTACTTACCTGAGCTATTTCAGTGCATGATTTAAGTTGAAAACGCTTTTAGAAGCTGTCATCGAACACCAAAACGCTGATATGCCAACATTAGGTGCTCGACACGTGCTGTTACCCTCTTTTTGATACTCGGAATTGTTCTAAAGTAAAAAGAAAATATTTCAATTTTTACACTTCGTCTGTTGTGTGCTATCTTGTTTTAAAAATATTTAACATCAAACTTTAAAAATCGATTTTCTCGAAAAGTACTAAATGGCCGTTGCCACAAGATAGCACACAACAGACAACTTTTGGCAACAACAAAATTGAAATTGTGTAAAAAAACATGTAGTTTTTCTATTCAGAAAAATCTGAAAAATACCTTTTTGCAATTCCGTTGTGAAACTTTTTACTTTTCCTGAAATTTTTGAACAACGAAAACGCCTACTTTTCTGTACCAAAAATAACAGAATCAAATAGTATCAATTTTCAAAATAAATGCTGAAAAGTTTTAATTTTCAGTACTGAAATGGATGCTGAAAAGTTAAACTTTTCACTTGTTTGTTTTGCACTTGTTTAAAAATGTAATTCTTTTCAACATTTTTGCGGTATTGCAAAAAAATGTTGTATGGAACTCATTGCAAAACTTGATTTTTTTCATCACACGTCGTATTTATCCAACTCGCTGAACCAAGGTGCCATCCAAGCCACAATGACAAGCAAATGGTTTCGTATTATCGATTAAGCATTCTACTATGTATTTTTTTCGTAAATTAGATTTTATGACTATTTTTTTCTGATGATGCTTTATTTTCAAACAACTGGGCTAATTATTTCGAATCATCCCTCTACATCGTAGAATCAGGCCAACGCATCACAACATACAAAGTCCCTTCTTACTTAACCTTAATTGTCCGTAATCATCGACTCATCATCCCAGTTCTCTTCCACCGCGACTGGGTGCAGTGATTATAAATCGATCAAATAATAGGTCTCGGATCGCTCAATTACCCGGCTTTTATCGGCTGATTGTACACGTGCTTATCGTCCCGCTCATCGTCGTCGTCGTCGTTTATCCACTTTACCACCCTGGAATGGTCTCGAGTGATAATGTAATCAATTTCCTCTGTCAACCGGTAACTCTGACGATGGCTTGGCAGAAACAGTGCAGTGCAATTTTGATTAGATTCGCGTTGAATGCTGCTCTTAATTATTGGCTCTTGGGTTTAAGTTGTAGCATTTGATGACGAACAAAACGGGATGAAGCTCCACGCGAGGAAAGAAAATATGTTGAGGGACGGAGTTTGTCTGATTGGTTCCGAGGTAATCGTCTGGGAGTTGTCGTTTGTAATTAAATCTTGTGAGCATTTTGCATGCTTCAGGATATCCCGTTGCACTGATTGAATTGGTTATTTTAGCTGTTACAAATCATAGGGCTGGTACAAGCAAAGAACGTTGAATCAGTAGCATTCCAGGCGATATCACACTAGCGCACACAAAAAATAAACTTCTGATGATCGAACATTATGAATGAAATAAAACGATATGTTGGTTTATTAAGTTTAGTCATGACCCCAAAAATGCATAAAAGTGCTCTGAGAACAAGTAATCCAAGATGGCGGCCAATATGGCGAAGTTGAGATATTTTGAATGCTCATTTAGCAATGCAGCAGTTTGCAAATTTGACTGATTTTGGATTGCTGAACTTGAATTTGATTTCACGAAAAAGGAGAGGATAATCGAACTTTAGATAATCGAGACTGTCGAAGACTGTATTCATAGCTAAATCCAGTTCTTCAATAGATTCGTTGAAGGAGTTGACCTTCAGAAGTGTGCTGCAACTTGCCTAAAGATTGAGCTACTATAAATTAAGACCTTTTCACAGCATTCCAGCAACCGGAACTTTTGAAACCAGTTCGAAAACCCCTTCATCCCAGTTTTGACTGGAAGCTTTTGGCCGACTCGGTAGCATTCACAATCGACCCATTCTTCTAGAAAACTTCCCCATTCAAACGCACTTGTTCAGCATTATATCGAGAGCCCGGTTGCCAGTCGGGAGCCAAATGGGCCGATTGCCAATAGATTAGCTCATCCCGACGTTCACTCTCTTCGTGGAGGCTCAGATTTAAAGCCCACCAGAAAGTACGTTAGAGATGATATCATGCAGAGGTAATTGTTTGAGATCGGACTATCTTGATATTGGAACTCATTGTTATCCGAGCATTCGTTGGTGAAGGTTGTCTGAATCAACATGACTCGTCGCGTCCCGGCGCAAAACGCCGGCAATATTGCCCTACCTGCGGCTCAAGCAGGCAAAAAAGTGGGAATTTCCAAAAGGAAGGTTGAGGCCTCAACTGATGGCCAAAAACCGGGATTTCCAAAAGGAAGGTGCTTTTGGAAGTGACATCGAACAGCAAAAAGACGAAAAAGAGCGACGGTACTGTACCGATGGATGAGGAGGAGGAGAACTCTTCGTCGCACGAGGAGCAGCTATTGAAGAACAACAAGTTTGCTGGACTGCCTGACGAGGACCAGGTAGCGGAAGCAAAGGAGAATGAAGTGAAACAGCGAAAGGAGAAACTGCCTCCTTTTTATGTGCGGCAATCAGCAGCAACGATCGACTTTCGAGCGGGGCTGGTTGAACTCATCAAGTCTGGGAAAGTCCTAGGCAACATTCGTCTGTGTCAGGACGGATTTAAGGTGCTGGTGCAATCCAGGCAGCACTATCAACTGGTCAAGGATTACTTGACCGAAAACGAGGCGGAGTACTTTACCCATGATGTCGTCATGGATAAGCCGTACAAAATCGTCGTCAGAGGTCTGTACGACATGCCAGTGGAGGAATTAGCTGCCGAGCTAAAAGTTTTGAAACTGGATGTGTTGGCCGTGCACAAAATGAGCCGACGCAACAAAGACATCAAGTACCGTGACCAGCTCTACCTGCTGCATTTGGCTAAGGGATCGACGACGCTTCCTGAGCTGAAGGCAATCCGAGCGGTTTTCAACATTATCGTGTCGTGGGAGCGATACCGACCAGTGCATCGTGACGTCACACAATGCTTCAACTGCCTGGGCTTCGGGCACGGAGGTAAGAACTGCCACCTGAAGCGTCGTTGCGCCAAATGTGGTACCGATGCGCACATCACATCCCAGTGCATCCAAGATTCGCTGGTGAAGTGCCTCAACTGCAACGGTGAGCACTCGTCAACCGACCGAAAGTGCCCCAAGAGAGCTGAGTTCGTGAAAATTCGGCAGCAAGCATCGACGAAGAATCAGCCTCAGCGTCGTAGAACTCCTCCAGCCCTGGTGGAGCAAAATTTCCACCTCTTCAACCGCGACGCCAGGTCCCGAACTTGGCACCGTTGCCGTTGGATCCCAGGAAGAGAGCTGAGATGAATCATCCACGGCCGGGTTCCAGCCAGGAGCCGAGACCGCCACCACCGGGCTTCAGCCAGGAGCCAAGACCAACCCAAGAACCAGCAGTTGAGGAAAATGGTAATGATCTTTACACCTCAACCGAACTCCTCAATATTTTCAAACAGATGTCCGCTGCACTGCGTGGATGCAAAACCAAGACCCAGCAGATTGAAGTGCTGACCTCGTTCGTCATCCAGTATGGATCGTAGGTCCCTCAAGCTGCTGAATTGGAACGCTTGCTCCATTAGGAGGAAGAACTTAGAGCTGGTGGATTTTCTTCGCGAGAAGGAGATCGACGTAGCTGCCATCACGGAAACTCATCTGAAGCCCGGTGAAAAAGTTTATCTGCAAAACTACAAGATCGCGACGCAGCTCGATAGGACCACCTCTGGAGGAGGAGGTGTGCTTGTCGCTGTTCATCGTGATCTCAAGCCACGCCGGCTGCCACACTTTAAGCTGGACATCATCGAGGCCGTTGGGGTGGAAATTCCCACTTCGGTTGGCCCAGTACTCTTCATTGCTGCATACTGCCCACGTCAGGTGAATGCCAGAGATGGTTCAGCAGCAAAACTGAAGAGCGATATCCAGAAGCTGACACGGCGGAGCGCAAAGTACATCATCGCTGGTGACCTCAACGCGAAGCATGAAGTTTGGGGCAACAGCAGGAGGAATCGGAACGGAGTGATTCTGCACAACGATCTGCAAAACGGATACTACAACGTTGTGAGTCCGGATCGTCCAACGAGGGTGGCTCGGTCTGGGAATCACTCAATCATCGACTTCTTCATTACCAATATGGCTGAGAACGTGGCTCATCCTGAGGTGTTTGAAGAGTTGAGTTCTGATCACTATCCGGTGGTTGTGGAGGTTGGAGCTTCCGTTACTCCGCAGCGGCAACCAACCCGGAAAGATTACCACAACGTTGACTGGCAGCAGTTTCAGCAAGTGGTAGACAGCAACATCGACTATGATCAACACCCGGAAACTTCTGCCGATATTGATCGTTCGCTGGAGGTGATCCAGCAGGCTATCAACCAAGCAGAGGCTGCCAACGTTCGGGAGGTTCCTGTTAATTTTAAGGTAACTGATATTGACGTAGATACTAAACACTTGATTAGACTTAGGAATGTTTATAGGAGACAATATCAACGGACTGGGGACTATGACAAAAGATTTCAGTGAACAATTTGAACAAAATCATACAAGACCGACTTGACAATATCAGAAATCAAGAATTTTCAAAACATGTAAGCCAGCTTGGGAATTATTCAAAACCATTTTGGAAACTTTCAAAAGTTCTTAAAAACAAACCAAAGCCTATTCCTCCTCTTATTGTTGAGGATTCTCCTTTGATTACATCCGAGGAAAAGGCAAATGCACTTGGGCTTCATTTTGTTAGTTCACATAATCTTGGCGCTTCCATGACCAGCCGTAAAGAAACATCAGTTGCCAATAGTATTTCAACAATCAATGACTCTACCTTTGAATTTCCTGCAGATTCCCATGTTTCTGGTGAGGAAGTCAAAGTTGCAGTTAAACAAATGAAAAATATGAAAGCTCCTGGCTTTGATAACATTTTTAATCTAGTGTTGAAAAAACAGAGTGATCAGTTCTTTCAACATCTAGCCAATATTTTCAATAAATGTTTGCAACTTGGTTACTTCCCTACCAATTGGAAACTGGGCAAAGTCATACCAATTTTGAAGCCTCAAAAGATCCAACATCGCCAACAAGTTATCGTCCCATTAGTCTTTTGAGTAGTCTGTCCAAACTCTTTGAGAAGGTCATCTATTCAAGGCTTTTGGATTTTACCAACGATAATAATATAATTTTGAATGAGCAGTTTGGCTTCCGAAAGGGACATAATACTGCTCATCAGCTTACGAGAGTAACTAAAATCATCAAGCAGAACAAGCTTGAGTCTAAATCAACTGCTATGGCTTTGTTGGATGTTGAGAAGGCTTTTGACAATGTTTGGCATGATGGTTTGATACATAAACTGTATTTATACGGTTTTCCAATGTATCTTATCAAAATTATCCAGCACTATCTTTCGGAGAGATCGTTCAGGGTTTTTCTGAATGGGATTGCTTCTGGATTATTCAACATTGATGCTGGGGTTCCCCAAGGAAGTATTCTTGGCCCACTTCTGTACAATATTTTTACATCTGATTTGCCTACTCTTCCTGGTAATGGTGTGTTGTCACTTTTTGCTGATGACACTGCCGTTATTTATAAGGGTAAAATAACCAGATATTTAGTTGGCCGTCTTCAGAAGGGTCTTGACGTTCTTTCCGAATACTTTGGCGACTGGAAAATTCGCATAAATGCAGCCAAAACTCAAACCATCATTTTTCCACTTTCCAAATCGGCCAGATTTGTCCCAAAGGATGATGTTTTGATTAAAATGAATGATGTTTCGATACCCTGGTCAAAGGAAGTTGTCTATTTAGGTCTCATACTTGACTCGAAACTTTGTTTCGGCAGCATGTAGACAAAATATTGAACAAGTGCAGCATTCTCATCAGGTGTTTGTATCCTTTAATTAACAGAAAATCAAAGCTATCTTTGAAAAATAAGTTAGCAGTTTACAAACAAATAATTTACCCCGTTATTGAGTATGCAGTACCTGTTTGGGAGTGTTGCGCTAGAACTCATAAATTGAAGCTCCAGCGTGTCCAAAACAAGGTACTCAAAATGGTTTTGAATGTTCCTGGCTGGACAAGATCAAGTGAGGTTCATGAATTAGCAGAAGTAAAAATGTTGGATCAGAAGATTCAAGAAAAATGTTTGAAATTCAGGGAAAAATGTGCTATATCTGAATACCCCTTGATTCAAGGATTGGTTTAGTTTATGGTAAGTTTAAGTTAGTTTTAGGTTAGGTTATGTTTTCTTGACATTTTTTTCCTCATTGTACCTAGTGTTACAAAAATGTTAAATCATATACTTTTAAAGTTATGAAAATAAACAGTGTTTAAATCACGAAAAGCAAACTAAAGCTGAAGAGCCACAGCTGACCACTTATTATGTAAACCAAATGTAATTATTATAAGAAAGATTCAATAAAGTATATTTAATTCAAAAAATGATATTGGAACGCATCCCGACTACTGTCCCGTTGCTGCTGCTGCTGATGCTGGTCCCCAGATATTGAGGTCCCCGCGGACCTTTTGGAGTCTAGCAAGTCCACAAGTCCAGAGTTTATATATGAAGAATAATTACCTGCATTGCCGGGTACTTGCCACGAAGTATCCAACCTGAAACAACACGTACGATACACACACGTGGTGGAGAGAAAAACGCCCGCCATCAGAGAGTCTCACTTCTGTTTTACACTTATCGAGATTGTATTATAATCTTTCAGTAAACTCAATAAAAGCAGCCTTCTATTTTTTACGTGCGCGCGAGCTCCCTGCCACTTCTTCCGTAACTGGTCACTGAACGTTCCCGAATGGTGGCAGGAAGATCGCACGGTTTGGCGCGTTCGTTTGACTGGAACGAGTTGTAGGGGAAAAAATAAACAACATTTTTGCAAGCCATTTTCATCAATAGACTCATCTAGCTGGACTACTCACACACACACGCGCGCACAGGATAGTCCAAAGTTGGTTGAAGGGTCTGGTATTGATTTAAGGCAAATGATAAAAATTGCAAGGGAAATGCCTCACGATTAATAATAATTGCTCCTAATTGGTCAGTAGAGGATGGAAGGGAGCTTCTCTCAGTTCACATTTAATCGTCTTCGACGAGAGTCCGTTATCAGTGCGAGGTGATCGGCACTAGCTGGGTAACAAATTTATTGGAAATGGTGCGAAAAGGGCTCAATTGAATTATTTCTGCTACGCGTTGGGGTGGAAATGCAATAATTGAGCAAAACCAATTTGAACCAATCTGCGGCGGCTTCTGCAAAGGAAATCTCGACTTGCGTGGTTCACATGCTCGAACTAAATCCTGGGTGGCAAAAAGGCGTAATTGATATTTGATGTATAGTCATCTCACGTATTCAGAACACTCACAAACTCGGAACACTTTTGTGGCAATTTGTCTATCGGAAGAATTTTTTTCTCGACCCTACTATTTTTAGATGCTTGGCTAGACAATTTACTTGCTATCTCACTAGTAAAAGCAGTTTTTTTTCAAACAAAATACTGCATTAGCGTGGTTCACGTTTCTATGAAAAAGACAAAAGTTGTTATTTTTTCTTGCATCAACCGGAATTTCGTTCTTTTATGTCCCCAGAAGCACTCCTGAAAATTTGAGCCCATTTGGTAAGGTCTAGGAGTTCCAGTTTTAACTTGAAATTTATATGGGATTTTGATTTATTTTCCATGGGAAACTATCTTTTTTTACATTGTATTAGGATTTTTTTTTATAAATCGATGAAATGACTTGATTCTTATAGTAGGAGATAGGTTTTGAACTGGGGAACAACTTTGTAGAACATACCAACATGCTAGGAAGTGACCCTTTAAAGATACAGATACTTTTAGATGGTGGCTTTTGAAGGGGCTTTACTGTGTGGGGTGAAACGGGTTAGCTGGCGTAAGTTCAAGATATCTTTGGTTTTTAATCGATGGTGCTTTGACTTTTTCTAGTCATATTTACAAAGTTATTTTTAGAACATTTATTTATAGACAAGCATGGGCTACGGTTTTGGCCAGCAGTGTTTTGTAAGTTTTCAACGATAGCAAAATCTTTTCCTTGGACAATCTAGCCACCGGTGTTGTTCCAGGTTATCAAATGGATGATGAGACAGTTCGGACACCGGCACTGTTCCGGGTTGGCGGTTTGCTGTTTGTCAAATATGTTTTACAAGAATTGGTGGACAGTTTCGACACCGGCATTGTTCCGGGTTGGCGGTTGACGGGTTATTAAAGACTGTTCTTGTTAGGGGATCGACACAGTTGTCTTTCGATCAGTTAAGAAGTTTGAAAAGATGGGAGGACGGGGAGGGGCTGGTCACGCTTACGAAATTGGTCGGGATTGAAGGATATAGTTTGGGAGTCGATTTAATCAGGGGTTAGTATCAGATTGGGAATTGCATTTCGGGACAGAACCTAAAGTAAACAACACTGTTTCGATTGTTTGTGTATTTCAGTTTTTTATAACAAATAATTAAAACAATCAACGCAATAACTCATTTTAACAGCTGTTGAAAAGGTTGAAAATAGATTCAAAACTCCTACTTCAACCTCGCATGTCTCTGATGTACGGTGTTGCCGCGCACGAAGCTTTGCGTCCGCCCGACGCGTAGGATATTGTTGCGCGTACGGTGTTGGCACGCACTCCGCTCTGCGTCCACGTGATGCGCCCAATTTTCGAGCACTTCATCAGCGCGCATGGCCCTGCTCTACCAGATGCTTGGAGCGAATGAAGCGCTCTAGTCGAATCCACCAGCCAATCAGCTCAACCTGTGCACGATTGATCCGTCCTCGCGCTCAGGGACAGGAACACCAAACCTACGGAAACAGATGTAGTTAGCTCTCAATGTTCTCACTCGAACTTAGTTTGATCTTACCCCGTTCGGTCCATGGGGCGTTTTTTCTAGCTTCAGTTACTCCTGTAATTATCCGTGTACCGCTCTTGTTGTCTGAGTTGGGCAATTTATTGGTATCGGTGAGACTCCGCGTGGTTCAGCGAACATACATCTTGTTTCCATGTCTGCTTGACCTTGATAATGGGCCGTGTTTCACTTGTACCCGTGTTTGCGGTGGTGACCTTTAACTTTTGAGAATGAGGAAAACTTGGTCAGAGATAGGCGTCATTTGCTGCTGACTCGCTTACGGTTGATTTCTGGCGTGCGATTCGTCTTTCCTGCCGTCTCCACTCTCGCGCGTCCGATCTAGATCGGAGTCGTCCTAGGGTGCATAGCCGGTGTGTCTCCGTGTGCGTCTGAACGCTCTTGCTCACCTGAGACAGGGTCTTAATTATTGTCTGCCAGCTTGTTCCTAAATACCTTCACCTACGTCGTGCGTCCGATCCAGCTGGCGGTGTTCAGAAACGTCGTTCTCGGCGCTTCATACAGGGCGAGGTTCTCGTTGTTCTCCGCTTTGACCTTCCCGAAGTACTCGTTGGATGTTGTCGGGATTTGCGACGTGCTGATTTTTTGTGTATGGCCTCGTGCTCTTCACCTGGTCCACCTCTACAGAGCGCTAATGGTCGGTCCGGCTCAGAGAGTTGTGATATCTGCGGGTAATGTAATGGATATACACTTTGGCAGCTATAGTGGAACTAACTCTTACCGATCCGGAGTGAGCGGTCGTCTTCTGGGAAGTCATCGTTGCGTCGTTCACGTGCTGCTTAAGAGTCCGAGACGCAATCGAACGATGTTCCACACGTGATAACCCGCCAACCGCCAACCCGGAACAATGCCGGTGTCGAAACTGTCCACCAATTCTTGTAAAACATATTTGACAAACAGCAAACCGCCAACCCGGAACAGTGCCGGTGTCCGAACTGTCTCATCATCCATTTGATAACCTGGAACAACACCGGTGGCCAGATTGTCCAAGGAAAAGATTTTGCTATCGTTGAAAACTTACAAAACACTGCTGGCCAAAACCGTAGCCCATGCTTGTCTATAAATAAATGTTCTAAAAATAACTTTGTAAATATGACTAGAAAAGTCAAAGCACCATCGATTAAAACCAAAGATATCTTGAACTTACGCCAGCTAACCCGTTTCACCCCACACAGTAAAGCCCCTTCAAAAGCCACCATCTAAAAGTATCTGTATCTTTAAAGGGTCACTTCCTAGCATGTTGGTATGTTCTACAAAGTTGTTCCCCAGTTCAAAACCTATCTCCTACTATAAGAATCAAGTCATTTCATCGATTTATAAAAAAAATCCTAATACAATGTAAAAAAAGATAGTTTCCCATGGAAAATAAATCAAAATCCCATATAAATTTCAAATTAAAACTGGAGCTCCTAGACCTTACCAAATGGGCTCAAATTTTCAGGAGTGCTTCTGGGGACATAAAAGAACGAAATTCCGGTTGATGCAAGAAAAAATAACAACTTTTGTCTTTTTCATAGAAACGTGAACCACGCTAATACTGCATCTTATTTTGTTTAGCGCACCAAAACACTATTTTTAAATTTCCTGTTCCATAATTGTGGGATGTAATTGTAGCTCCCATATTTGTGAAACATATTCATTGAACTTATGTTTTCACAACAAACAAAAATCAAGCAATTCATAAAGCACTATAAGGCTGAACAATTCCTTACGTTATCGGCAAAATTCGTGCATTTTTTCATTTATTAGTTTGCCTCAAACTTTCATAAACTGTATCTTTTGAAAACAAATTCTAATCGGTTTGGTATCTGCAGAAAAGTTGTAGGTTGTAGTTGATTAGAAGAAAATGGTACACAAAAGAGCGAAGAGAACCAAAGTTTGCTCATATCTGTGAGCAAAATGTGTTCCGAATTAGCAGATTATAAGGGTCAATGTTTTTCTTCAAAAACTTGAAACAAAACGTAAAAACTTGCTGTTCATCGAAACATCATTCCAAAGATCACAAGAAAATGTTCAATTAAGGTAAAAGTAAATAATTGTTTTCAATTACACCGACCTACAAAATATATGCGCAGGCTCAACTCGAGAGGAACTTTGGGATCCCCAGAAACACGTGCACTTTGAATTTTTCAAAAATATTTGTACAGAGCCGAATGGGTTTCCTCCAAACTTTATATGGAGAATTAGGGTGGTTCGTCACTGTTATATACAACCAAAAAATTGCATGCAATATGTGGGAGTAGCGAACTTTGGAGAAAAACCATTCGGCCCTGTCTAAATATTTTTGAAAAAAATCAAAGTGAACGTGTTTCTTGGGACCCCAAACTTCATGCTTACCCTCGAGTTGTGCCTGCGCAGTCATTGTTGAATTTTTTTGTAGGTCAGTGTTATCGATTTCTATGATTTTTTTTAACATTTGGGGATCTCTAGACTATTTCGAATTTGAAAGATAACCATAAGGGTTGTCCAAATCCGGGCTTTTTGGGGCTATCTCCTGAAATAACAGATTGAGTTTGTATGGGCAAAATCGTCAAAATGTATGGAGAAAAGCAACTGTTTCATTTTTTTACCTGTAGAGGGCACAATAGTCATCAAATTTTTATCAATTCTCAGATGTAGAACCTTCATTAAATTATGAACAACTTTCCAGCTGACTCCATATTATAAGGATTTTTTGCTGAAAAGCAAGCTTCCCATGCGCCAGTGCCAACGCACACCGTGGGTTTGGTTTTCTAGCTTCGGTACGTGCCTGAACCCATTTGTGTATTGGTATCTTGGTACATCGTACCAGCGCACCACGACACTCTCGGCTCGCCCCATCGGTTTTGTGTCTGGCACTCACCCATGGCATGAACCCAGTGTGCCGTGGTACGTGTCGTGGTATTGAACCCGTTTTGTACCGCCAGCGCGTACCACGACACGTAACGTCATGATTCGAATTCCCGGACGCTTCGAAATCCGGACACTTCATCTTGTTTTATCAATTATTTGGATATATGTTCGCATTATGAATGACAAAACTGTGTTATATGATGAATTACAACATCAACTTTCATTTAAAGTTTGTTTGAACGCTGTAGTTAATGCCAAAACAATTAAATACAATAAAATTATAAGTTTACCAAAAATGCGAAACATTTCACTTGAAATATTTCATAGGCGTTCGAAGCACCGGAGGCAAAGCAGAAATTTATGGTTTCGATTTCCTCAAATTCTAGCTAATTTTTATATAAACTATCGATTGTTTTGATGTTAACAGCTTATTTGAGACCTAAAGAATGCCATTCACTAACATTTCAGTCCAAATTTGTACGATTCATAAGTAAAATCGAGTGTCCGGAATTCGAAGCAAAAGTGTCCGGATTTCGAATCAGCTTTTATCAGTGTCCGGGATTCGAAGCACAACACGTCATTTTAATTTTAAAATTCAGATGAAATATTGTTAGAAAAGACATATTTTGCATGCATTTTCTTGAAACTGACTGTTTATACTACATCCTGATGATATTTCCACATTTCCAACTTATTACATGATTTTTTGCCAGCTATCACAAAAATGATATGCTACTAAGTGTCCGGATTTCGAATCATGACGTTACCTCGGCTTGTAACGAGTGAAGCACCTTGGCTCATATACCGGGTTCATGCCATGGGTGAGTGCCAGACACAAAACCGATGCGGCGAACCGAGAGTGTCGTGGTGCGCTGGTACGATGTACCAAAATACCCTCGGTTCGTGTGAGTCGGGTACGGGTGTAAACCGAACAATGCAGGCGCAAAGCAAACCCGAGGTACAAGCGAACCGCGTGTACCGCACGGTGCAGGGAAGCTTGCTGAAAAGTTATTAGCTCCCGAAAAGGACCCTTTTTTGTGCAAACGGCTCCTATTCGAAAAAAGATAATGTACAGCATTATATTCAAAAACTGACTCATAAACTAAAACTTCTTAGGAATATCCAATTGCCTCATAAGAGTGTATTTTTATTGCACCGAGATTGGCGAGCACGTGCAACGTTTGGCCGTTTATTCTAATGCTTTTCGTAACGGTATGTCTATAAAAGTAATTGAATTTACCATATTACGATTCTATATTTCATCACGAAATGTGCCCGTTGATTCTATTAGGGGCCACTTGAAGCCGCCTATCATCGCTGTGCCTTCCTTTTTAGCACCAGATTCGATTCAGCTCCGCTAAAGCCCTTGGACGTTGGATCGCTGCTCTACATGGCACTGACCAGAGCGAGTCTCTTCTAGAAAGGAGCGAAGCAGACGCATCTCGTCTTACGGGCTCATATTGGAGAGCATAAAAACTAGATTAAATCCACGCAAACACGTATCTGGCCTAGCCTAACCGACCTCCGCAGTCTGGATGACGATCAAGTCTCGAACATGCTCGAAACCTGCGGGAAGATGCACCCGTATGGCAAGAAGTGCATTCCTTCATAAATTAATTTTTCATGTACGTTTTTTTCCCGCGAAAACTGATCGACAGCGTCGCAACGACGAAGATCGACCACGCCGCGTGCTGTCATCGCCTACTGTTTAGGGAAGCTGGACCTAGGCGCAATAACTCATCCTGCCTACCGCCAGCCAGTCCATCGAGGTGAACTGGTTTCGCGTCGAAGCCTACTACTTCGCGTTCCAACGCGGACATCAGTCCGGCCTTATCGGTCCACTTTGACGACGAAGACTTGTTGTGATAACTTTTAATTGCCACAAATTGCGCACCACATGCAATGCGCACGTTTTAAGTAGCGTGGCCCCCCCTAACTCAAGCTTGATTAGCTCTATTTATGCGAGTAGCCAGCGGCGGTCAACCTCGATCGGGAATGCATCATTTAATTTTGTAATAAATACACGTCTTCAAACAAAGTCCCCACAAGCGACGGTCATTTTCACTTGCCGTAATCACCATGGTTACATGGGGCGTTAATTTCATTCATTGGCTACCACGATGATCACCGTTGCATCGTCAAGCGAGGGTTGCTTGGATTTGCGTAAACAATTTCCTGTGGGACCAGTTTTCGCCCAAGCGTTATCAGCGCCGCCTGCTGCGATCAGGAAAACGCGCCTGAAAGTTAAACAATACATAATTTCTGATGTAAAAGGGCAGCTTTGAACAAATAGATGCACCAATGTCAAATATCTGAGGGCTTTTGTTAATTTGATTTGGTTAACCGCGGTGGATTTTCTTGAAATAATTCGAACTGTCAAAAATCCACCAAAGCATCTACCACATTGATCGCACAAAAATCTGTGGTAGAAAAGTATCCACCGGTAGATGCTTTGGTGGATTTTTGACAGTTCGAATTATTTCAAGAAAATCCGCCGCGGTTAACCAAATCAAATTAACAAAAGCCCTCTGATGATGTAGGAAAATGACAGCTGAATAGGGCCTGCATTTTATTAAGGTGATACTTGTTATTCGTGCATGTGGAACAACATGTTTATGCGATTGTCATCGGTCAATGTCACTTTGAGATCTGTTTGGACTTTGACAAATAGCCACGTTTGCAATCTTGAGTGATATGAATTTTTTTTTGTTATGTTTTCCAATTTAAATTTTATTACATAACTTTTTAACTCCTTTTTATTTCTTTCAAGTACTTTCAATCAAAAACACAAACAGCCGTTATCTCTTCATCTGTCCTTTTTATAGTCACGAATCCTGTTTGCTCCGCCCAATCGTCTGAGGGATCGATGTTTAATGAGTACGAAAATTCATAACCATAAAAATTAATGACCAATTGTTTCAACTAGAAGGCACCAAAAAAATATTTCACTTAACCATCACACCTGTAATCAGATTCACTCTCAGTGCATCAGCACCTCCACTCTTCTCGTTGGCCAAAGTGAAACTTACCTCCAAGGCTCTTCTCCGAGTTATCGCGCTTACTTTTGGCATGTTTCAGTTTGGGTTTCCATTTAATCATCGGTTGTCATAAGCCTTCATCATCTGTCGAAGATCAACCAATCGTGGCCGGCTGCTTCGAAACTGAAACACGCGAGACCGCGTTGTCCGAACAGGTATTTCCATGCCGAATTTCTTCCTCCCTCCATATCTGATAAGCCAACCAGAATGAGGTGAAAAAATTTGGGTAGGTGTGCCCGAACAAGTTTACACGTATCGATAAACGGATCTTAATTTGTACTGCGATGGAAAGGAACACCCCGACGACGACTCCCTCTTTGCTATGAGGAAAAGAACATCAATATTCATCAAAACTAATCGTCTGGGCTGAATACAAGTTTAATCTTGTTTAATCTAATTTGTTATCAAATAGAGTCAAAAGGCGATATTCCGGCTAGTGTATATTTCTCAACATGATTTACAAATTGAAGGGAACGATTACATCAAAAGGCCTCTAGCATTCGTTCGATTTTACTTATGAAATCAGGCTCAATACATTTTTAACGATCATCATGACTTTTAATACGCTACACTTTCTCATACTTACTTTCATTTCACGATTTCAAGCCTAGAGGATTTTATTGATATTTCTCAGTCATTAAACGAGAAACATCAATCCACCGAATTTTGGCAGGTTTCATTTTGCCGGATCAGGATGTTTAAACCAGTCCAGTCAACGGTCGTTAATCCGTCGATATGAATTTGCAAAAGTTTTATGACCCGGTGGCGTCGAAAGATTGGCAATTGATCGCAGGAATTTGTGGTGTTTAGCCTTTTGGTAGTAAAACATTTATGGCAAAAAATGGCAGATGTTTACATTTGAAAGTGGAACATGGATTCACGTTTGATTAATTGGAACATTTGGCTTAAGGTGAAAAGGGAAGGCATCGCCATATTGATACGACGACTCAAGTTTGTGGAAGCATCTTTGAGGATTACGCCTTAATTTAAACAAGTTATGTTTAGCGTAGACGATAAATAACAAGATAGCAAGTAATCTGTCGAGTTCAGAAAGTTGTCCAAGAACTGATGTCCCGTGTCACCTTGAATAACAAGTTTCAAATTTTCTTTCTATTTGGTATCTATTTTTGAATCATATGAATTCGAATAAAAGGCATGCATCCCTTTTAGGAAATCCTTTTTTTCCAAAATCTCAGAGGTGTCAAATTAATAGAACAATTTTTCATTCAATTGAACTTCTTCTTTAACTTAGATTGGAATCTCTCAGGTCTTACATGTAAATTACAGGAAATTAAATGCGTCAACAATTTTATACAGCCCAGACACGATTATCCGAAGTCCTTGTAAAAATTTCATTCCGGATAATGCCAAATCTTCAGATAATCATACCCCGAAAAAAAAATGAATTTTTCAGAGCCGCTGCACACATTTGACTTCAAACATGCTCTAATGTAACAATATGTAATCTAATATGGCGGCTTCGGATAAACAAACTTCAGATAATTGACCTTCGGACAATCGAGGCTTGACCGAGACCGAGACCGAGCCACGTAGCCCAGTGGTAACGCTTCCGCCTCGTAAGCGGTAGATCGGGGTTCAAATCCCGGCTCGGACTAACACAACTGGTGATCTTTTCCCTTCTGGAATCGATTGCTTAGTAAAGGGAAGGTAGTGTATCGTCACAAACTGGACCTTATCACGACACCTTAGGGAGGCGACCTATGGAATGTTAACATTAACCTTAACATGTTAACATTAAGTTGAGAATAAAACTGCCACTGAATCCGCTTTGTAAATGCCGGCCCCGATACTCTTCAAGGGTGTTCCCCTCAGGAACTGGGAAAGATTTACTTTTTTACTTACAATCGAGGCTTCAAATAATCAAGTCTGAACTGTAATTCAATTTATGAAAATACTTTAATTCAATTCATGAAAGAATAAAATAGTTGTGTGAAGCGATTAGTCGTTGCGAATTAATGTCGCTCACGATTTGTTGCGGCCTGACGAATCAAGCGATTTGATCGACAATGAGCGAGGTGTTTCTGGTCATCGAGTGGAAAATAAGACCATAGATTGCAAGATATATATGAGAATATTTCTAAGATATGAATATATCAATTCAATAAAAAAATGCAACGGATGTGAATGAAACAGAATGACATAAATTGAAATTATTTGAAGAATGTTCAAAATTTTATGCCTACATTTTTATAGTTTTTTGACTATTTTTATCAGTTTCAAAAAGCACCAAAAATAAACTTGATAAAAGTCAGTGACATTGATATGAATTAGAATTGACAAAATGGAAAAATATATTTGTCCCAATGAAAAAGAATATCCAAATACACCAAAATAAATAATAGTACAAATCATAGTTGAAAAGAACTCCAAAACTTTATTAGGTTATAAAAAATACGTAATTGTCAATTGATAATTTAGTAATAAAATAAATTGACTTGAATAATGTTTTATATTTTTTGCTGATATAATAATAATAATATTTGAGTTAAGTTCTATTTATCTGTTTTTGCACCTGAGAACCTGTTCACAAAATTTCGACCAAGTCAGCAAACTCTCCCAAGGGTTATAAACGATTCCTTTAATTGGTCATTTCGAACCAAACCGCCCAACATCCCAACAAAATGTTTCAATTTGCCCGGATCTCTGAGACCCAATTTCGCGGTTTCTCACCGTTTCCCACCTGGGCGTGCGAGTGTGTTAAATATAAACTGGAGCACCACCTTCCAATTTGCATATGTAATCCGAGAGCGAGCGGGTCTGGCCCCGCCATCAGAATCGTAAATATTTATGGGTTTTGCCACCAAACTGCTGCTTCCATTGCTTGATGCTGATTGATCTTACCCAGAAGCCATGTTTTGAGTCCGAATTACTGCATGTCGGAGGGTTGATTGAATTGCTTGCACATGAATAAATTTACTACCCCAAGGCAACTTAATCGCCCTGGTGAAGTGATTATGCTCGATAATCATTAGGCGGTGTACGCTCTTATTAAAGGGTGAAATGACATTATTTAGATTTTTTTGAGAATACAGCAAATCCAACTCCAAGAACGGAGCCAAGAACAAACTCAAATTGAATCATTACAGTATCGCTGATCTCCAGGTCATTGAGCATGACATCAGCCATTCAATTTAACGACCATTTGCCGCGACCCGATAATAATTATTATCGGTTAACCATCCACTCCGTCGCCGTCGTCGTCGCGCCGTGGTGAATGGAAGAGAAGAAACTTCTGTTCACACGCACCACCGTCCCATCGGCGCATAAATATTGGCCCGCAGCAGGTCGCTCATTTTTCAAACCAGAAGAAAGACTAATCTGACAAATTACACACAAGTTCAGAGTTGAGGACCGAAGATGATCTGTTTTGTGCGTGTGGATTAACAATGTATAATTGCCGCGATGGATTGGTAGCTGAGAATTTCTCTAGAAAATCGGTATTTTTGTAAGCTTTTTTATTGATATTTTTTATAAACATTAGATCAAAGATTTCACGCCATGTGGCTGAAAATTTTACACAATTGTCACCCTGTGAACCCAAAACTGCCAAATAAGTTAAATCTATCTGTTCAACGACCTTCAACGTTATTATGTTGAAATTTAAAAAAATCGTTGGTATTTTATACACGGTGTCGTTACGCTTTTGTTTCGTAGATTTCTTTTAAACCATGCAATATTTTTGCAAGCTTTAAAAAGCTTTTTGTAGAACTGAACAAAACCTACAAATTGCTTTTAAAAGATTGCAAAAATGTTGTGTCGTTCCAGAGAAATCAACAAATTAGAAAAACGTAACGCACCGCGTAAAAAGAGGTTCCACTGTTCCACAGAGAATTGAATGAACATTACAACATACAAAAAAATAAATTGCAGAGAACTTCTCAGCACAGATGCACCGCAATAATCATTAATCAAATTGTTTACAACATAATTATCGGAAACTTCAAAAATTACTATTTGAATAAAAGAAAATTTATTCAAACACGCCAAGGCCTAATTTCGGGTCTATTGAGCATTCATTTTGAGAAAAGGTTAATTTACCCGTGCTAACATTTGTTCTCTTCTTTTCTTTCGCATTTACAGGTTCTTCTCGCCCGATGGTCACCGACAGACAGATCGTACGAAATAATGGCTAAGGTGGCTCCACGAGCGCCACCACCAGTAGCAAAACACGAACAACCTGACGCCAGATGAGCCAAAGACGACAGCTTCAATCGTATCGTCCGACGAGAGCCGTCTCCCTGCGCCATGCCAGCCAGAGGAGGAGCCAGAAGACCCAAAAGACCGAAAATTGACGATCAAAATGCTGAAATCGTTGGTCTTGCCACGATACTTCAAGAAGAATAATTATAACATATTAACGCCCCAATTAGCGTCCTCTGACGTGGACCCACGACCGTCGTCAGCACCCACTTTACGGCACGGCAGCACTCGCAAATCCTCGCGATGGTTCCGGGCACCACGGTTGACCTGTTCTCCGCTGACCCGGTGGCATCGCCGACGGCGCGGTTTCTCGGTGCTGCCGACGATGCTGGTCGTCGGCCTGGTGCAGCTGCTGTTGGCCGCCGGACCGCCGCTACCTGGTGGCACCGGTGTGGCCCTGTGCCAGGCGGCGGCTGCCCCGACCCCGGCGGCCAAAGGCACCATCTCGAACTACGGGGCGCCGCGAACCCCCGGCCACACACGTGTTGGCGGGGTTGTCGATTCGGCCAGGATCGCCAACCTCACGCGGCAACACGGCGGTGATCTGTTTTATGCATTTGGTGAGTTTCTAATGGATTCTAACACACAAACTCCACTTGATTTTATGGCCCAGATTTGAATTCAGACTTGACTCTTAGAACATGACAAAAATGTGTAGGACCATGGGCAAACAGAAGTGAATCCCTTCGAATTTCAAATATCAACAGTTTAGTCATTCTTAATGGTTGAAAACGCAACACGGCGAGTTTTAATTCAATCCTCGAAAACCGCATATAAAACATTTGAAAGCTTTTATAAAATAAAAACCGAAAAATTACGAGAACGGGAATAATCAACAATTAGGTAAATTAGCATAATTCTGAAAACAAAAGATTTCTTTGCTTTTAAAATAGGTGTATCAAAATACATTTATGAAACATATTTTCCAAATTTTCTAATTTGAATAACACGTCATTCACGATAAGCACGATCATTTTGATGAGAAATTAGTTTGTGTTTGAAAGTGGGGCAAGAGGAACAATCGCTCGTACGATCGTTATTCTTACAATTTTGATATTTCAAGTAAGTTGTAAGGAAAAAATAAAGTTGTCCAATTTTAGTGAGCACAGCACTTTATCAGTTCCTTTTGGGGTCCTAAACAGCTCCTCAAAGTATGGGTTTGAAAGGTGTTTGTTCAAATGCTTTGTTTTTTTATCGAAATTGTAAAGCACAAAATAAGGCTTAGGGTTCGTTTTGATGCTCTTTTTTTTCAAAATGGCATTTTTTCTAGATCAGTAGGTTCGATTTTGCATGTTAATTTTTTTACCTAATTCTGCTAAGTCCGCGTTGACAAAAAAAATGTCGAATGCATCGGATTCGGGGAAGCATTTTCTATGAGTTACCGATGAGATGTCGGACTTCGCATGTCACAAGTTTTGTTTTGTCGCCGGGTCCAGTGGCGCAGTGGTTAGCCTCTCATCCCAGTAAGGCCTGGGTTCAATTCCGATGGAATTGCGATGTATGGGACCCTAAACCAAGTCGAATGCAACCGGTTTGATCAAAATTGTTCAGTTTTCGATTCTGAGTCGATAAGTATACATGAAGGTGTGTCTCTGAGTTTCAATAAAAAGTTCATTTTTAGAGCAGGATTAAAGCCTTACCTCAGTGAGGAAGGCAAAACCGAAACAAGTAATGATTTTAAAAGTTCGGTTAAATACGGAATTTTAAATGCAAATAAACCTATAATTTGTATTGTTCCCAAGCTTGTTACTTATCCACAATCTCAAAATATTCACTTAACTTTGTCATAATAATTGTCCGCCGCGTATCAAGTAACCGCATCAAAACGACCGAACCTTCACAGCCTGCTTGGGTCCATCGATCGACGAAAAGACCGCGCACGTCCAGGTCGCAATCTCCGACAATGTCATCGCGAAAAATTTGCATTTAGAGCAGAGTTTATCGTCACGATAAATCACTCGCGAGCGCGTCGTCAGTTCACGCTCATCGCGGCTGTTTTTTTATCCGTCCATAAGGTTTAATTATTTTTCCACATAAGTCTGTCAACCGGTCGTTCGGTCTGTCGGTCGGACAAAAGGCCATCAGCCACCAATTTCCAGTAGCACTCAACCCAGGGCCACAGAAGAAATGTAATTAGCATAAATTTTTTACTCCGAAATTCGTCAACCATGGCCAACTTGGATGAGCCACGGGTTGAGGACATTTCACCTTTGTCCGGTCCCGGTCATCATCTCGGGCGGCGGCGCTTCCGACTTTGAGGCCATCGCATCTCTGCCGAGGTGATTGTTTTACGATGGCATCTGAGTTGTCGAAAAGGTCGTAAAGTCGGTAGTCCGAAGACCGCGCGGGGGTTTCCTGCCGGGAAAAGACAAACCTTGGCGCGTGATTTGACAAATGAGGTAACAATTGGCTTCTGATGATGATGGTGATGATGACGAGTGGCCCCCCGACTGACGCCAAGGCAGGGATGGAATTCGATTATTTATCGTTCGAGGGTAAATTGGGCTTTTGTCTGCGTGCTCATCAGCCACATGCTAGTTCTATGTAATTTTAATTTATTCAATTTAAATGCTGCTCATCTATCCACAATATGCTAGCAGTTGTCGAATCGAGTCCAAGGTGCGTGAGAGCAGATGAACATTGGATTTTACACGATGTGATCACTAGGGTGGCCAGTTGTTCCTATTTAAGATTATTTAACTAATACAGCTTGTTTTTTGGGTTATTATAAATTTCAAGTAGAAGATGGGAAAAAACTGAAATACTATCTTTAAGAAATCACAAAAGATACACCCTAGTCTGCCAAAACGAGGCCATGTAATTACTGAATTCCAAATAGTTTGACCTGTTCATTCTCCAGCAATTTATCCGATAAACGAGATTATGCTTGATATTGTTGATAATGTGAAATGCATTGGCCTTGGGCAATTATTACTTTTTTGAGTTATGTTATGTTGATTTTGCTTTGCTTTTTTTTACAACTTTTTGATATTTCCAGTATATTGATACATTTTTAAATACCATCGAATTGCAAATTTTCAGTTAATATCTGTAGAAAAGTACAGCAGTGCAGCACCTACTAATTTCATATTCTCTTTTTTCAGAAAATGAAAAATGTGATACAGATACCTGCGTTGGTTTATCGAGCGGCACAGCTGGTCTATCGATTGGTATAACTCCCATCGCCGGGCAAAATAGTATCAAAGAAATAGGTAAGTGTTTTAGCCACAAATTGCCCACCAACCTAACTCACCAATTTCGAACCTTTCCTCCTCTTCCGGACAGACATGCTGACCGCCGAATCGGAAACCGAGTGTAAGTGCCAGTGTCTACCGCATCTGGCCACTTACCGCGAAGATCTTGGCATCTGCGTGGACGACGTACGAGGTAAGACTTTTTATACCACAGCAGCGTGTGGGGATCATTTGCATTAGGCGTTGCTGAACTTGACCGTAAATAACACCACCTTCGATTACGATCAATAAAAAAGAACGTCCGTCTGTCTTCCACAAAACCCGTAGGATGGTGGTAATCCATTTCTTGATGGGCCTTAAGTTCCGAAAGGGCGCTGCCGACTGCTGTCGGGTGGTACACTTTTATGGAACGAGATTTGCCCACCTTACAATGTAATCTCTTGTTCGAGCGTATTGAAACTAGAGTACATCGCGTGGATAGGAATCAAACGCGTGCCGGTTTGGTTTTTTATTAATTTATGGTGACTTTGCATTACATTGTTGCTAGTCAGATTATGCCTTGGATATGCCGGTAATAACTTTAAACACGCGCAGTTTACAGCGCATACTAAACGATATGCAATTGAGCAATTTGATGGTTATCTATCCGGTTGTTGACCGTGCTATGCAATACAAATGAAAATCTTCGGCTCAGTAAAAGATCAATGACATTTATCTCGTTTGATGTAAGTCAAGGCAACATGGCATCATGATTGATGAGAATTAGGGTGATTCGCTTCTTGTTCATATTGCATGAAATTTTCGGGTTGTATGCAATTGCAATGAACTACCCTAAATCAGAATACTTATAAACTTTGTAAACTTATTAAGGTCGAAAATTCTTTTTTTTTTTTTGAGGAATACCAAAGTTCAACGTTGAAAATTGTTCAATGGTTAAGGCTCTTCATAAAACATCACAAAGTGTTTTTTTTAATCTATGGAATTTATTAGAAATTACTAAGGTTATACTGTTTTCAATTTTATCTTAAAATGTACAATGTTTTTCATTCTGATTCAATTTAGTGTCAAAATGAAACAGTCCGATTTGAAAATGATTGTTCATAATTTTTTAAATGACGCTTTGAAAACAAAAATTAAGCAAAATCAAATCAAATTATTGGCTCTACAGCATTGCCTTGGCGTTCTCGATTGCGTGATTCCTACTCAAAACCAAGTGTCCGAAGGCTTGATTGTTGAGGCAATTACAAACCTCTTTTTACACTTTAGCTTCCCATCCCCCCGGGATTCGAACTGACGACCTTTGGATTGTGAGTCCAACTGCCTACCAGCGACTCCACTGAGGCAGGGCTCAGGGAGACGACTCCTACACCTGGATTGAGCTAACGACCTAACCCTCTAGGTTAGACCGGGGCCAACATTTACTTCCTCGTCCGACGGAAGGCGTTGGTCGTCTCGAAAAATGCCACCAGGACCGTCTGGGATTGAACTCAAGCCGACTGGGTGAGAGGCAACCACGCTTACCCCTACACCACGGTTCCCGGAAATTAATCGAAATAGAAAATAAATGCTTTTGATAGCAATCAAAGTCGCTGCAAATATTTTTCAATGTGTTTTATTATGTTTTTCATGCAGAAAGAAATATGTTATTCAAAATAGGGTGGTCTAAAAAACTCGCTTTTAATAAAAAATGTCCAACCGTTGAAATTGTGAAGCAAAAAGTATCACAAAATTATTACAGTTAAGCTTTTACCGAAAATTAGTAGAAAAACAAAGAATCTTCAAAAATATTTTTTTCCTAAAGTGCATTAATCCTAAAATTGCCCTTTTAAATTAATTATTCAAAAATTAGTTATTATACATAGTTATTAGTATACTGCCCATGTTCGCATAAATGTCCCATATGCAAAAAAAGCAAGCTGAGAAAAACGCTAAACAAGTTTGTCCCACACATAAGGCTACGTGTTAAGTTTTCACGAAAAAACTGGATTTCCTCCTGATTTCTAGAACAAAGTACTGGATGTTATAGGCTCTTTTGAAAGAGCACACGATTTTGAACCAAACTGCATCAAAAACTCAAAGGTGACGAAAATGCATATGGGACATTTATGCGATCATGGGCAGTAATATTTGACGAAAAAGATGTTGTTAAATGCATCACTTGTTTTCAAAAATTTAAGGTATTGACAGAAACAATTTTGTTTGCGAAAACAAAAACTTTTTGCGGTACTGTGCTTAAAAATTCCACAAAACTTATTTAATAACGTCATGATTCGAAATCCGGACACTTAGTACCATATTATTTTTGTTATAGCTGGCAAAAAATCATGTAATAAGTTGGAAATGTAGAAATATCAACAGTCAGTTTTAAGAGAATGCATGCAAAATATGTCTTTTCTAACAATTTTTCATCAGAATTTGAAAATTAAAATGACTTGTTGTGCTTCGAATCCCGGACAGTGTTAAAAGCTGATTCTAAATTCGGACACTTTTGCTTCGAATTCCGGACACTCGATTTTGCTTATGAATCGCACAAATTTGGACTGAAATGTTAGTGAATGGCATTCTTTAAGCCAGCCTCAAATAAGCTGTTAACATCAAAACAATCGATAGTTTATATAAAAATTTGCTAGAATTTAAGGAAATCAAAAACATAAATTTCTGCTTTGCTTTCCCTGTGTTTCGGATGACTATGAAATATTTCCGTTGAAATGTTTCACATTTTTGGTAAACTTATAATTTTATTTTATTTAATTGTTTTGGCATTAACTACAGCGTTCAAACAAACTTGAAATGAAAGTTGGTGTTAGAATTAATCAAATAACACAGTTTTGACATTAATAATGCGAACTTATATCCAAATAATTGATAAAACAAGTTGAAGTGTCCGGGTTTCGAAGCGTCCGGGAATTCGAATCATGACGTTACAAACTTAATTATTTTTCAACTCTTTCAATCATGCCTAATCATTCTTTAACGCTGGATTATGCATTTTAAATTGTTTTCAGTTGATTCCACACCTAAGTTCGCTGTAATTTAAAAGATTTTTGAAAAAAATATTTTTGCCCCCTGGTTATTTCGAGCTATAATTGAAGGAGGGGTCCTATGTACAAAGGAAACCCATGGCGCATTGCTTGTTTTGAAAAAAGTAGTCTAGTAACATCCTCTGGACATTTTTCAGTGGATAGGGGAGATTGAAAAAACTTAATCCCCAGGGACACTTGATCCCTAGCCTGCATCTTTTTTGCGTGTGGGTAAAAAAATATGTTATGTTCTAGAAAGTTTTGCGAAAGTGACTCAAACGCTCTATATAACAAAAAGTTTTTTTTTATGTTTTGATTGAGTCCATGTTGTTGGCAAATTTTAGCGTGACACACTTTATGGACGCCTTTGACAATAAAAATTGAGCTACTTAACCATTGAGTCGTGCATTTAAATGAAAATCCTGAGTTCGCTGATTTTAATACTGAGAAGGACGCAAAAAAGTGTGTAGGGTAGAGTAGTCATCAATGAGACACGGGGAACAATGATAAAATGGCTCTCACAAGTCGTAGTTTCAACCAATCAGGCTCATATTTGGGGGAAAGGTGTGTCTACTGGATACACGTCTGCCATTATAGTGGCTTTGGTTATGGACGCTCCCCTTGAAAAGTCATTCATAAATGTTTGATTCTGGGGTGTAAAAGTAAATTATAGACAAAAATTACTTTTTCGCTCGTAGGCTGCCATTAACACCAAAACTAATATTTCTTCAAATTTCTTTCGACGTTCCATAGGGATTGAGTTGGGCTACAATGTCCTTTCATTTGGTTTGGCCAAAATTTAGAATATACCCAGTTTCCAGGACTGTCTCATTGTTCCCCAATCATTTCAGCTCATGGGTAACAATGAGACACTTTGATTTTTCTTCATTAAACTTTTCAATATCTATGGAAATCTTTCAAAACATGAATTAAAAGTGATTTTTGGCATATTTATAGAGTTTTAACTTCATTTAATCAAAAATACAAAGTTATTTGGTATAAATATACGAATTTTACAAAATTTAAATACTTTTTAGTATAACTTTTGTTAATCAAAGTTTCATGTTGGCAAAATTGCTCTAAAATGTTCAAGGCAAGTTATCTGCAATGGAACAATACAAAAACATGATGTTTTACTAGAAAAATCTTGATTTTCGTAGTGTGTCTCATTGTTCCCCAGCCGTCTCATTGTTCCTGCCAAGTGCGTCTACAATGAGACAGTTGAATAACTCTGGCTGTAGATGTCGGATCGATCTCATATTTTGGTCAATGTTAGAACACATTAAAAGAAAGAAAATGCAACAAAAGCTCATTAAAACATGCTGATGAAAAAATGAGAAAAATCTTTGAAAGTTGAAAACCAAAAGTGTCTCATTGATGACTACCCTACCCTATGTGTGAAAATAGGCATTCGATGCCCTCTCCCGGACACGTTTAATAGAGTCACTACAGAAGCTGTTAACGTCGATTTCGTTACAGAACAACATTCACACTTTGTAATCACTTAACAGCTGGAAAACTTGCTAACACTGTGAACGTTTTCCAGTTTTCCAATTAGCGGTGTCCAACCTCAAATTGATTTCAAATTTTCCTTAATGGATGAGGCGGAAAAACCCAGACCAACTATAAAATCGCATTACCTGGAACATTGCAATTCGCTCTTCTGAAAGTGCTTTCCAGACCACCGGTCATCTGATCTAGTTCTACCCAAACCACAGCTCTCAACCTGCCACAAACCGCTCTGATGATGATGATAATGGCTGATGGGCGCGCCGTGGTCCATGAAGAGTTATGAATGAACGCGCACCACATTATGGCACTCGTGTTCGTAGGTGGTATCTTCACCACATCTCATCTCATGATGGTCATCACCGCACAGAGCAGTTGCAAGTTGGTATCAAAGCAGAACGTGTTGGTCAGTTGGGGGTGTGGATAGACCCAGTTCACCAACCATTCAAGGGGCGCGTCCATGAATTACGTGGCGTTGATTAAAAAACAAGGTTTTTACCAACACGCGTTTACATCGAAAAAGGAACAAAAGTATGAAAATTTTAAATCACGTAATCTTTGGATCATCATCAACCAACAGGCTGTCAGAAGCAATAGCATAGGGTGTGTAATTGATCTTTCCAGGTTGCGTCGACGTTGTGCGACCACGCCGTTTAAATGTGTTCAAATAAATATGAGAGCAAATAATGGTTAAAGTTGAATGGCTAGTTTTTCAGGTTCTAGCCCGCTGGCTAATCGTGGCTGGGTGGTGACTGTTTGCAGAATGCCACCGCAGAATGAAATGAGGGCCGATTGATGCGCATCATCATCATTAAAGCTTCTGAGTGCGCAGCGCACATCAGCTTGAGGCTGCTGTGCACTTGTGCTTTTTAGTTGGACGAGTTTTTGTTTGGTTCTGGTTCAGCAACTGCAGCAGCAAAAAAAAGCAGAACCAGCAAAAAGCAACAGGTGTGCGCAGTATGATTTCTTGTAACTACTTTTTCCAATCATCATTTGTTGAAAAATTACGGTGTGAGGTAGTTTTCGTAATGGAATGTTTCACAAGAGAATTTATCTCAATTGGTTCGTTAAATGGAATGGTCTTAGAAAATTATTAATTCAACGATGACAAAGGGTTATCCTTCCCAGTCTTCAATTTCCCAAAAAAATCTGTTTTATTTTTTTCATTTGGATCAAACTTTGTCCATCGATTCCTTATGTTTGGGGCTGTCCATAGAAAAGTGCTACCGTAACGATACACCTCACAATCATATCGAAATGCTACGATGTTGAGAGTCAAGATTTTTGAACATTTCGATACTTTTCGAGCATTTTTTGGCAAAAACGTACCTCAAATATTGACAGCTGCCAAAATGACAGGATTTGTTCTGGGAACGATATTTTTTAGTGAAGTTACCTTAAGATGTCCGCTACATAAAACTTTATATAGAATTAAGATTCATTGAAAACAACTTAAGAAATTGCAAAATTCGTAGAAAACACCTTGACCTAATGTCACCCTCACTGCAAATATTGAACATCTAAATCTGAAGAAGAGATTTTTTGATCGATTTGGTGTCTTCGGAAAAATAGCAATTTTTAAATAATTTTTTTATTACAAAAACTCGATTATGACAAACTTTATGGATATGTTTTAGAGGAAAAACGGCTTTTGAAAGCAACGAAAAATTCACCCGATACTCCAAAAATCATTTATGGATGTAAAATCAAACTTGTTTTATCCATGAAAATCTCATGTTTTTTCATGAAATTTTTATAAAAAATATCGTTTTTCAGTGTGCATAAAACAAACATCTAGTTTGTAAACATGGTAGCCAATGTTTTAAGCTAAAAACACTAATATACATTTTTTTCAGCCGCCTCAATATGGATCCAGTTGCACTCCAGAATCACATTTGAGAAGGGCTAAAGCCGTTCACAACCAGTGGTAGGGTCACGGGGAAGTGGATGGGAATGTTAGTCCGATACTTGAGTGATAGAGACCGCCCAATCGACTGCGACAAAGTATCACATGAGTTTTGAGGGGGCTAATAGATGGGTATGAGATCAGGATTCACGAGTGGCAGTGATGTGACCATGTTTATCGATTGAACATTTCAAATCTTAGGCAACCGACTGCGGAAAGATAAATAAATGATTATTTAAAAAGTTTTTTAATCGAACGTGTGCCAACCAAGCAGTAGTGCTATCTGTTGGAGTTACCAGTATATTTTTACTGTTTTTTTTTTAAATTCAGATAACGCGAGCAAATTTCAAAAATAGTAAATAAAAGACACTTTACTCTTCATAAAATTGATAGTTTGATGAGTTAATACTAAAACTGCCAGTTGGAATACATTATTATGATCAACAAATATAAACGAAAAGAAAACAGGGTAACCGATTGGAATGAAATTAAAACAATAACTTAAGTGAACTAAACCAGCAGCGTGCCTTCCAATCAACGATTATAAAAGAATGACGCTACTCAGATTCGAATCAAAAAATTAAATAAAAAGTGCGCTAGTGGTCTATCCAAAATTTCAGCGTGTCTTTCGATAAACGATTCTATAGAAATGAGTTTTTCATCGTGAAAATTATAAAAAAAAAACTAAAAAAAGTTATCTTAATTAAAGCACAAAAAACACCAATCACTGAACAAATGAAAAAATGACGCTCGAAACACGAATAATCCTGTAACGCGTGCGCGCTGCCCCATCATCCAAATTTGACTCAAAAATTGCCTTAGATGTTACAAAAAAAACAACTAATTGAAAATGCATAATAGAGCAACACTCCTGAAAACACACAAAAATCATTTACTAAAACATGGTGGTCTGAACGTCCAAATTTTCTAAAACCAATCGCCAGAATCAATTCTCCAGACAATTTTACATAAATGTCTCCATATTGACCATAGTCCCAAGTCCAATCCTTGTGAAGATACAGCGGTTTAAAAGTAAAAATGTTGAAAAAACAAAGGTTTTGGCAATTTTTCGCCAATTTCTTTATGTGAAACTTCATTTTCTGTTTCGCAAATATTTTTACCGGAAGGCTCGTCTAATTTCCAATAAATTTGTTGAAAGAAACGTGGCGAGTTCAAATCGGTTGAAACGGCTCGGAATTGAGAACTTAAAAAAAAGATATTTATTTGCGCAAATCGACAAAAATAGTCACTTTTTGGACCACCATAACACGGCGTAGGTCACGATAATGGCAAAAAAAGATAGGGGAATGTGTAACATGCTAAGGAAATGCTCGTTATAACCCGTTAAAAACGTTAAAAAATCTGTCGGATTTTTTATAATCATCTTATTCCAGGTCTTGACTAAGACTTTGATAGAACATGTTTTTTTAAAAATCCTGTTTTTAATGAAAAAAAAAATATTTTAAAAATTTTGATTTTCCGTACGTTCTACTCAATTAGTGGGGCAAGACGAACAATCCGTTGGGGCAAGAGGATCAATACATGAAACAACATGTTAATTTGCTAACAATTGAACTGTTATCACATAGATACATCGGATTAGAATGTATTTGAAACGTTTCTTTAATTTTTAGATTAAATAATAATATTTTACTATAAATTTGATTGTTAATATCACTTTTTTATGTACCGTAAACTGGGGTCAATCGGGACACATGGGGCGAATTGGGTCAGCAGTTTTAACCATGTTGGAGCACAGTATTTTGATTTTTCTGGTTGGTTTCGGTTAGAACAGACTCAGGCCAACAAAATGTGTACATCCATTTCCAAATTTAAAAGCTTTAAGTGCTCTAAAAACGGCTGTCCCTATTCAGACTGTAGTCCCGATTCACCCCAGGTTACGGTGTAGATTTTTTTAACAATTTTTTATCAGTTTTTGATAGAGGTGGACAAAACCGCTCTTTTTTAGGAGCCGCTCATTTTCGCTCGCTCTTAAAAATTAGCCGCTCTTTTGAACGGTTATTTCGCTCTTTTTCAAAAAATTGTGATTTTTGATGTTTTTTATTAGACTTTATTAGACATTATCTTTTAAAAAAATCTAAAAACAAGAAGATTCGCTTCAAAATCATATATCTAATCGTTCGAATAATTGGATGGGAAAAGCACCCTAAGTTAAATCTAAAGTTTTGGAGAACATGCTCTTAATTTTACAAAATTGCGCTTATTTCTGCTAAAATGAATAAATTTTTATCATGAAAAAATGTAATTTAAACTCTTTTCTACATTCTTATTTAATTAAAAAGTATATAAATGCCAAAGTCAAATCGGACAAGAGGAGTTAGGATATGGTTATTTGTTATTTTTTAGGCAAAATTTTCCCATTGAAGCATTTTGAATTACTCAAATTTGTACTCGTAAGCGGTAGATCGGGGTTCAAATCCCGGCTCGGACCAACACAACTGGTGATTTTTTCCCTTCTGGAATCGGTTGCTTAGTAAAGGGGCGGTAGTGTATCGTCACAAACTGGACCTTATCACGACACCTTAGGGAGGCGACCTATGGAATGTTAACATTAACCTTAACATGTTAACATTAAGTTGAGAATGAAACTGCCACTGAATCCACTTTGTAAATGCCGGCCCCGATACTCTTCAAGGGTGTTCCCCGCAGGAATTGGGAAAGATTTACTTACAAATGTGTACTTCGGTACATAGCTCTGACAAATTTGTCAAAATTTATAAGCGTTGAATTTTAAAATCACGTTTCCAATGAATAAACAAATTTTAAAATAGACAAAAGTTTAAAAATGATTCCATCTTGGAACGGATTTTTAAAAAGACCAGAGTTTCAAAAAGAACCGCGGCTCTTTTTTTGTGAGCCATGGTTCGTTCGCTCTTTTTTGCCCACCTCTAGATTTTGAGTACGTTTATATATTTATTTCCCAATAAAAATTCGTAATTGTTTCCATACTAAACATCCATATGGTAAACTTGCCCCACCTGAACAAGATTTTTTAAAAGCTCTCAACAAAAATAACGAAAAGTTAAATCATACTTTATAATAGGTGCAAGTCGTTGATAGAGACACTACTGATCTAGAAAAAATAGTGTTTTGATGAAATGAGCCTTAAAACGAACCCTAAGCCTTATTTTGGACTTTCCAAAACTTATAAAAAAACTAACTTAATCCACCTATGTGGTTGGAGCCTTCCTCACAACAATGGCTGTACACAAGTTTCATCTATTTTTTAGATCCGGCTTCAAAAAAGTACATCAATATCACTTAAGTGGCCATATCTCGAGACAGGGTTGCCAGATCTTCAATGTTTTGCACTCGTTGGAAAGGTCTTTTGATAACCTAACCAACAATGAGTCGGATAGTGGAGCCGAACATAGTTTACATACATTTAAGTGAGATCCGGCTTCAAAAAAGTACATCAATATCACTTAAGGGGCCATATCTCGAGACAGGATTGCCAGATCTTCAATGTTTTAGACTCGTTGGAAAGGTCTTTTGATAATCTAACCAACGATGGGTCGGATGATGGACCCGGACATAGTTTACATACATTTAAGTGAGATCCGGCTTCAAAAAAGTACATCAATATCACTTAAGAGGCCATATCTCGAGACAGGGTTGCCAGATCTTCAATGTTTTAGACTCGTTGGAAAGGTATTTTGATAACTTAACCAACTTTGGGTCGGATAGTGGAGCCGGACATAGTTTACAAACAATTAAGTGAGATCCGGCTTCAAAAAAGTACATCAATATCACTTAAGGGGCCATATCTCGAGACAGGGTTGCTAGATCTTCAATGTTTTAGACTCGTTGGAAAGGTCTTTTGATAATCTAACCAACGATGGGTCGGATGATGGACCCGGACATAGTTTACATACATTTAAGTGAGATCCGGCTTCAAAAAAGTACATCAATATCACTTAAGTGGCCATATCTCGAGACAGGGTTGCCAGATCTTCAATGTTTTGGACTCGTTGGAAAGGTCTTTTGATAACCTAACCAACGATGGGTCGGATGATAGACCCGGACATAGTTTACATACAGTTAAGTAAGATCCAAATATATGTGAAAACACATTTTTATACATAACTTTTGAACTACTTATCGAAACTTCAATCTGTATAAAACTCGATCTATGGGACCCTAAACCAAGTCGAATGCAACAAGTTCGGGTCAAATCGGTTCAGCCAGTGCCGAGAAACATGAGCTAGTTTGTTGGTCACATACATACATACACACACACATACACACACACATACACACACACATACACACAGACATTTGTTCAGTTTTCGATTCTGAGTCGATATGTATACATGAAGGTGGGTCTACGACGTTTTTATACGAAGTTCATTTTTAGAGCAGGATTATAGCCTTACCTCAGTGAGGAAGGCAAAATACTAAGGTTTTGACAAAAAATTCATTGAATCAAAAGTCCCACCCGTGTGGATCAAACGGACCGCGCACAGGACTCACAATCCAGAGGTCGCCGGTTCGAATCCCGCGGCGGGCGCTCTAAAATTCTTTGTGTAAAAATGGGTATTCGGCGCCGTCGCTCCGTGCCATACTTTCATACACTTAGGAGCCCAGGGCGGCGAAGTCCTTGTAGATAAAAGGAAGACACTAGTGGTTGGTACTAGCAATGGTGGCCGACAGCTATAAAGTCAACTTCGTTTTTTTTTTTCATTGAATTTTATGCCCTGTGGTGTTTACGTCGCTTTGGCGGTTATTTGGTAGTAGAATCAGCTAATTGCATTGCTAGCATCAATTCCTCATACTGGAAATAATCAAAAGTGTAAAAATTACGGCCGTACGAGCGATTGTTTCTCATATGGTCGTCTTGCCCCACCTTCCCCTACGGATCGAATTTGTTTGATTCATCAATCAACAAAATAAAAAAAAAACATGGAATGAGATTATTTCTAGATTACTTTTTCAAAACAACCAATGCGCCATTGAACAACCAATGTACATAGGACCTTTTAAAAAAGTAAGCGAGATTTCTGGAATCAATATGAAAGCCATCGGCAACTCATTTTCCCACAAAGAGCAACTTCAGATGTTCATTGGCGATTGCAGGTAAATACTCAACCTGCTCTTAACCATCTCTGCTCAGAAAATGCCACCAATTTACGACCCCAAACAACTTGAAGCGGTTTTTAAATAGTGTCAGTCAATTTGAATGCCAACTAATAGAGCCATTTTTCCCTTCAGTTTGTCCAGTCTGTGGGGACTTGCTTAGCACAGCTGGACGGGTAATTTTAAGCCAAGCCAACACACCTGCTCAGCAAGCGCGTCCATTAGAAATATGGGATTTATCTTTCCAAGAAGCGAACCCCTCCAAGTCATAAGTAACTGTAGAAGAAAGCAAAACGACGCAGCGTGCTGCACAATCGCGCGGAAATTTACGAGACAAACCCGGCGGCGAAGAATAGTTACTGAATCATATTTCCAGCCCCAAGAAGCAGCAATCCGTTTGGCTTTGAGCCATTCTGCGAGCGCGTTACATGCTTACACACTTAATCCGCCAATGATAACCGATTAGGGGAGAGCTCTGGAGAGGGCTCATTATTCATAACTCTATTTGAATGTCTACGGAGAGGAACCTTCCGGTCAAGTGCCCACTCAGTCAAGTTTGGTTCTACTCTTATCTCTTCTAACCTTACACTCAGTTTCAGTAAAAAGTAGACAAAACAGAAGGATTTTGTAAACATGTCTCTACTATAAATAATAGTTTTAAAATAATTTTAGGATGAATACTGTGATAATTTCAAAATTGAAGAGATTTTATAATATTTATAATACTTCTTTTTGGGAACTGAGTAAAAACTTCGTGTGAACAATTTTAGACAATAAGCCTTTTGCACCGGAGGTCAATCTGGCCAGTGGTCCCAAGGAGAACCAAAAAGGGTAGGATAATGCTTTGCTATATTATCTCAATTAATAAATTATCTGACCAAATGACAAGTGAGAATTTATCGGCGCCTCAGCCATTCCCAATCCCCTCGGCTCCCAGTCCCGTTTGAAATGTGTGAACGCAGCCCTGCGCTTTCGATTAACTTGGCTCAACCGCGTGCAAATAATTCATACTTAAGGCGAAGTGTAGATAATCCACGGCCATCAGCGCGCGGGTTGCATTGGTGCGAAACATTAACTAGCCAACATTAGTGCTGCTCACCTTCTTCATAAAATGGTATGTTGGTCATCCGCATCGGTGAGATAATGGACAACAATTTATCGCAAGTGTAATAAATTTATAAAGAACTGCAAGATACTCTTTGCACATAAATAACACACTTTTTATCAGAAGATAATCCTCTCCTCATAGAAAACGATTTCAAATATTGAATCTGATGACTTGAAAGGGTTCGCTATTTATCAATTGATGTCTTTTTAGAACTAACAAATTGTTCTCTCAGAACACGAAACGAAAACGAAAACTTTTTTAATAAAGCCGTCTTTAGTTTCCACAAGTTTTCAAAACTGCCAAAATTATGCTAACGGATTCCAATGGATTTGGCAACGACAGCTAAGAATGCATGTTGCATTCATCATAATTTTCACATTTACAGCATTTTATTCCATATAATGACATGTACAGCTAAAGAACACATTACCAGTTTAATGACCAGCAGGGCAGTGTCGCCGCGGCTACCGAGAACGTGTTTTCCAAAGAGTCACTTTTATGCCCTTCCGAAATGACTTGTTCTGCCACCAGGCCAGCACAAAAGTGGCGGCGGCGGCAGCACGTTGTCGTTGGCAGCAGCAGCTTTGCATAAAAATGCTCTCTTTATTGAAGTAAAACCTTTTTTAATTATCACCGTGGCGACAAATTCCATCTCTTCGATGTCTGTATAGGAAGCTTGATTTGAACTTTTGTTCAACTCCAAGTGGATTAATTTTGTATTGAAAGCCAACTAGCTCTGTGGAAAGAAACAATTCACATTTGATTTGATATCGCAATCAGGAAACAGGTTGTTTACGAGAATAATATCATAATAGAGTGCCATCAATGACTCAAAAGTTGACTTGATAGCATGCATTTGGAGAAAACCTCAGAAATCACAATTGATCACAAAAACCTTGAAAACATATCGAAAATTTCTCTTGTCTTTTCAATATCTAACTTTTTTTAACTCTGTGGAATTTTATTTTAAAATGCGATGCAAAATCTGTAACCGTATGATTATGATTTTTGGAAACAAATAGTAGTTTATGCAACAAGTTGCAAAAAGAGAATTTTTCAGCACGAGTCGTACATTTATCCAACGAGGTTCATCGAGTTGGAAAAATACGAAGAGTGCTTAAAAAATAATGTTTTGCAACGAGTTCCTTACAACATTTTTTGCAATTCCAAAAAACACACACTGAATGAAATTTTATGTCAAATTTTCATTTTTTTTTTTTGTAAATAAATCGTTTAAATCAAAAAAATGTTGAAAAGTTGTTACTTTTTTACTTTGAGTGCTGTAAAGTAGAACTTTTCAGCATTTATTTTGAAAAGTGTAGCTATTCGATTCTGTTATTTTTGGTACAGAAAAGTAGGCTATTTCGTCGTTCAAGAATGACAGGAAAAGTAAGTCGTGAAACTACGAACTTTTCTTGTCACTCTCGAACGATGAAACAGCCTACTTTTCTCTTCCAAAATCAAAAAAATTGAATAGACAACAACAAATGCTGGAAAGTTCTACATTACAGCACTAAAATGGATGCTGAAAAGTTGAAAATTTCAGCACTTGTTTTTAAAACAGTATTTCAACATTGTTTTGATTTAAACGGTGAATTGACTAAATACATAGACATCAGACTTACAATTCCGTTCAAAAGGTGTTTCCGTGAACCTCGTTGGGTTAATGTACAACTCGTGCTGAATAAATCTTCTTTTTGCAACAATAAATAAATACAATTTAGAAAATATCGAATTTTCTGTACTGAGACGAAATATGAAATAGTAAATTTTTCAGCACTCGAATAAGGGCAACGAAAAACTTTTCGACATTTTGCCTTCCTCTCTGAGGTAAGGCTATAATCCTGCTCTAAAAATGAACATTTTATTAAAAGCTCGAAGACCCACCTTCATGTATACATATCGACTCAGAATCGAAAACTGAACAAATGTCTGTGTGTGTGTATGTGTGTGTGTGTGTGTGTGTGTGTGTGTATGTGTGTGTGTATGTATGTATGTGACCAAAATTCTCACTGAGTTTTCTCAGAACTGCCTGAACCGATTTTGACCAAACCAGTTGCATTCTACTTGGTTTAGGGTCTCATACATCGCTATTGAATTGTTTGAAGTTTCGATAACTAGTTCAAAAGTTATGTATAAAAATGTGTTTTCACATATATCCGGATCTCACTTAAATGTATGTAAACGATGTCCGGATCCATCATCCGACCTATCGTTGGTTAGGTAATTGAAAGACCTTTCCAACGAGTCCACAACATTGAAGATCTGGCAACCCTGTCTCGAGTTATGACCACTTAAGTGATATATTTGTACTTTTTTGATGCCGGATCTCACTTAAATGTATGTAAACGATGTCCGGATCCATCATCCGACCTATCGTTGGTTAGGTAATTGAAAGACCTTTCCAATGAGTCCACAACATTGAAGATCTGGCAACCCTGTCTCGAGTTATGACCTCTTAAGTGATATATTTGTACTTTTTCGATGCCGGATCTCACTTAAATGTATGTAAACGATGTCCGGATCCATCATCTGACCAATCGTTGATTAGGTAATTGAAAGACCTTTCTAACGAGTCCACAACATTGAAGATCTGGCAACCCTGTCTCGAGTTATGACCACTTAAGTGATATATTTGTACTTTTTTGATGCCGGATCTCACTTAAATGTATATAAACGATGTCCGGATCCATCATCCGACATATCGTTGGTTAGGTAATTGAAAGAACATTCCAACGAGTCCACAACATTGAAGATATGGCAACCCTGTCTCGAGTTATGACCTCTTAATCGATATATTTGTACTTTTTCGATGCCGGATCTCACTTAAATGTATGTAAACGATGTCCGGATCCATCATCCGATCCATCGTTGGTTAGGTAATTGAAAGGCCTTTCCAACGAGTCCACAACATTGAAGATCTGGCAACCCTGTCTCGAGTTATGACCTCTTAAGTGATATATTTATACTTTTTCGATGCCGTATCTCCCTTAAATGTATGTAAACGATGTCCGGATCCATCATCCGACATATCGTTGGTTAGGTAATTGAAAGACCTTTCTAACGAGTCCAAAACATTGAAGAACTGGCAACCCTGTATCGAGTTATTACCACTCAAGTTATATCTGTGTACTTATTTTTCTGGATCTAAAAATATAGCTGAAGTATGTGTCCAAACCACTCATATTACCCATTGTTGGTAAAAAGTGAGGAAGGCTCCAACCACATAGGTGGATCAAGTTAATTTTTATTTTGGTGATGCCGTTTTAATAAAATGGTAGAAAAAGTAAGAGTTTTCAAAACGGAACAGCAAAAAAAATATCTACAGTTATTTCGAAAAAATGCAACGTTTTAAATAAATGCCCCTTTAAGTAATTATTACCTTCTATAAAATGTTGATTTTAACTTGTTTGGAAAACATAACAAACTATAGTTTGATACTGCTGAGCCCAAGTAGCAACAAGTTTTGGGAGTTTTACAAAAGCTTTTTAAAATAGCTACAGTCATCCCACATATTCACTTTTGTGTTGATTTGTCAATAGCATTTTTGAGACCTTTATTAGGAAATTCTCTTGCTATTTCACTAGCAAAAGTTGTTCTTTTTGAACAAAAAACTGCATTTCGAGGCTATTCTATTCAGAGCTGCAAAACACTACCTCCAAATTGCCTGTTCCATAATTGTGAGATGTTTTACAACGTTAGTTTTTGCCCTGTCCTGTAGGCATCCATAGTGGCGCTTTTTGTTCTCAATTTTGTCATTTTTGTTCGAAGTATTGGAGTTGTAAAATGGATTGGAATAAAATCCATTTTGAATGAATAAAAATATTTTTTAACAATTTGTTGGATTATGGATAAAACAGGTTTTCGCCTACTTGATACAGCATTTGACGTATTGATCACAGGGTAAATAAGATTTATTTCTATTTTCAAAAATGTTTTATTTAATTATTTTTTAAATCAAGATATTAAGGTTGAAAAAAGATATAAAGGTTTTAAAAACATCAATTTTTAACAGTAATTTGCAAAAGCTTTGAGAAAAAGTCAAGCCGATCCTGGATGTCTATGGCCCATTTTGAAGTGCTTCAAAAGACCTTTCAAATACATCTACGAGAGTTGGAATTGATGAAGCTTTACGGAAATGCGAGCAATTTTAAGATTTTTTATGTTTTTTGGACCTCAAACTTCGAAGCTCGTTTTACCCCACTTCCCTTTGTCGTAGAGGGCTCATATTTGGCATGAGTTCATCTCATGTATAGACAAACAAACGCTGAAAGTTTCATTCAAATCGGAGCACCTCGATACGACCTGTTACACATTGGTGAAAAACTCGCTCTTAACACGTAGCCTTATGTATGGTACAAACTTCAAATGCGTTTTTCTAAGCTTGCTGTGTTTGCATATGGGACTTTTATGCGAACTTGGGAAGTTCAGATGATTCAAGTTGAAAGAAAAAGTCTCCTGAATTTGCTACGAATATCACATGTCTTTAATTAAATTTAAATATTTTCAATATCTTGCACTCAAATGTCCAACCAAGGTAAAAGTTGCCCCGAAAAAAATATTCCCAAAACACCAAAGCTCTAAAATTGCACCTTTTTGGAAAATCAATTTTCCATTCAATTTTGAAACCACTGTTCAAACATTCATATGAAATCAACAATGATTCACTTTATACTATATTTGTAAGCTCATCAAGAGATTTTAAAGTCAACTGGTGTATCGACTCATTAAAAATAAAAATGTTTTACGTGAAAATTTTGAGAGAAAAAAACATAGACCTCAGAAATCCACAAACTCTTACATTGGTCTTCTGTTTTGGTTATGCAAATTATATGATTTTTTTGTTTGTATTTAAAAGTATCAGTTCAGTATTTTTCAGAAAACGATCAAACAAGCATATATCATTGGCTGATTGACCTAATATCACAGTTTGATAGGAGTTCTTCAAATATTCGTGTTGAACAAGATTATCGTGATACAGGCAGAACAAATCTAAAACCTTTTCTACGGGCAGTCCTGTATCAGCTTGATAGCCACATCCGGGCCAACTGCCAGTCAATCAAACAGTGGCATCCAATCTCGCGTGTTTTCCTTCATTGAATCTCCTTTAGTTGCCTGCAGGCTCCGTCGTTGAAAAGAGCTGGAGGAGCGCCTAGGGATAGAATCGCGTTAAAGTGTGTCTACTCGCGTGCTACTGACGACGACTGGCTAGAGTTAGCGAAGAAAGAATGCATGAAATGGATCATGTTTGCGTAGAAAACTACTAATCAATCGGGTCGACATGCATATCATTATCGGGGTCGATTGCACACCTGGATTGGATGATTATAATCAAATCCACTGTTTGAGAAGCAGTTTGGTAGTTTGGTCTACAATGTTGATTTGAATTACGTTGGCAAAAAGATTTGGAGCAACAAAAAAACTCAGGCGGAAATCCGGCAATCAAGCAACTGTTTAGTCAATTCCTAAAAAGAAGTTTCCCTTTCATAACGACTTGGTCACAAAAACTTGAAGTGTTTTGTTCAGATCTCTGCACCCCACTCATTCTAAACAAATACCAGGAAGCCTCCATAATGCGAGTAAACTCCAGGCCATAGATCTTGGCAGCCCCCCCAAAAGATCTCCTCCCGGAAGGTTTGTGGGTCAGACAACCATTTCGGATTGGTTCTGCTGAATGGAGTTATAATTCCGAGGTGCGTGCAAAACACGAAAATCTCTCAATTTAAACTGTTTTGCACATTAAAAACCCACCATATGCGTCTGTGTGTGTGGTTCAATCGTCATCAACGGCAGCAGTTGTAGCAGCTGATGATGATGATGTATCCCATTGAGAATCGTATACACACAGGTTCCGTTAATCTACCTGACCGGTGCTGCTGTTGGCGCAAACGCGCGAAACGCCTTGCGCGCTCTCCCCACGGGATTAAGTTCTTTTCTCTAGGCCGCCGAGCCGCCATCATCAAATTTGACTTCATAGATCGTTAAATTTGGGAAAAGAAGATCTCTCTGACAACTCCCTTTACCTTGTTTCCCAGTTTTTTTTTCTTTTTCTTCCCTCCTTCTAATTCAATGTACAACACACGTGTGCAAGTAATCGTAAAACAACCTTTATTGTTAAGCTGGAGGTTTCGGCTTTTAACTCGTGGCTCTAGACTGCCCCCTAAGCATTAAGTGTATAAGGCTTAATTATATCCCCTTTTTACTAGCCTATTCATTTCGGAAGCTAAACCTAGATAAATACAACGCGTACCTTACCGGCTCGTACGGAATTACGACCTGACTAAGGTTTAAAAAAACATTTTTGAAGAAGAGTGACATGTGTAAGGCAGCCGAATTAGATGGAATGCAAGCCGTTGGACAAGTGCACTCAACCATCGAAAGTGTGTGCGCCTTCAAATTTATTGGCCACTACCAGCAGGAAGAACCCGTTCCGTTGAGAGCTACCCTCCAGAAATGGTTTATTAAAGTGTTTAACGAGCACGTGCCAGATTGTTTAAGCTTGAGAGCCATTACACCTGGAATGAGCTCAGCACTTAAAATCAAATCTCATTAAGGTTTGTTCGGAGCGTATGATTTTTTTTATGAAAATAGTTATTTTCATTGTAGGAAAAACCAATAACACTAACAGAAAACACTGAAAAATACAAAACATTAAAGAACATTCCTCCGAAAACAAAAACGCCTTATTAATTATTTCCTCACTCAATTCAAATCAATTAACTAATGACAACAAAAACGTAGCAAATTCGATTTAAAACAATTTGACGCATTAAATTCCGTAGCATAAACACACAAAAATCAAAAGACATGCCATATATTTGTAAATCATTCGAAGATTATGTAAGAAAAACAGGTTTATTTATTAAAAGTTAATTCAAAATTTATGGTTTTTGCTACTGGACATGAAAATAGCCATTTTTACCGAACCATACGAGTTTTGGCAATATCTATCAATCAAACTTTATGTTTTTGAATATTGGACATCAAAAATGAAAGTGATAATCGGATAATCGAATCACGAAAAAAAAAATAATTGTCTGATTTTGCATTGTCGAGCTAAAGTATGACATTGGCATGACCAATAAAATACACTAAAGTGGTTAAGAAATTTTATAAACCAACATGGCGGACAATACGGCGGTGATAAAACATTGAGAAAACACATTCGGTAATTTTCAAGGCCATTCAAATTTTACTAAAATGGGACTATTCTTGCAGAAACTTGCAATACCATAGAAGACCTGGGGGTGGTATAAGTGGATAATTTGATTTTTGTTGATTTTTTGGGACTAAACCGCAGAATCCGAATTTGATGATAAAAGCAAGAAAATAAAAACAAATAAAGGAAAACATGTAAAAAGCTTTGTGCAAAGTTCCTTGTCATATTTGTCATGTGTAACATAACCACCAGTACCTTTTTGGGTTTTTTTAAGTAACTGTGCCAATTTTGAGCGAAATTGGTTGAGCCTGAAATCAGTGAAAAAATTGATGCATTTTTAAATCGTTGATAACTTTTTAGAATCATGTTTTACAGCTTTGATATGTTTTACAAAAATGTAACAAAAATTTCTTCACTCGTCATCTCACTTTAAGGGAATATTTGGATGGAAGTAGCGCACCGTGACCAAACCCTAAGGAAATTAGGTTTTTCATACATTTCGATTTTTTCCATACAAACTTCACCTCCGATTATCAATAGGTAAATGTTGACCAATTTTGCTCATATTTGGCCCGGAGTCCTAAAATAACTCAAGGAACAATATTCGGCTTGTGGAGCGAGGTTTTGAAAAAAAAAGTCCCATATTCTGGGCATCCTAGTGCTGATTCATTTTTTACGACACATGCATTTGAAAAATAGCTGTTTCAAAAATAGAAACTTTTTGTATTTTTTTATGCCAAAACTTATTTGAGATTTAATCTGATGTTCTAAGTCCGTTCATTGTACCTTTTTACTTATTATTTGGCTGTTCAGTCCATCGAATAAAATTAACAACCGTTAAGAGCGAGTTTTTCACCGATGTGAAACAGGTCGTATCGAGGTGCACCGATTTGGATGAAATTTTCAGCGTTTGTTTGTCTATGCATGAGATGAACTCATGCCAAATATGAGCCCTCTACGACAAAGGGAAGTGGGGTAAAACGGGCATTGAAGTTTGAGGTCCAAAACACATGAAAATTCTTAAAATTGCTCGCATTTCCGTAAAACTTCATCAATTCCAACTCTCTTAGATGCATTCGAAAGCCCTTCAAAATGTGCTATAGACATCCAGGATTGGTTTGACTTTTTCTCATAGCTTTTGCAAATTACTGTTAAAAATTGATTTTTTTAAAACCTTAATAACTTTTGGCAACAGCCTCCAACACCCATACTCCCATAAGTCAAAGTTAGGAATTTCATGGACTATAAGCCTACGGTATTAACTTTTGGCCAATTGCAGTTTTTCTCATAGTTTTTCGATTTTTCTAGAACAAACATTTTACAACGTTAGTTTTGCCCTGTAGGCCAAGAAGACGGCACTTTTGGTCTCAATTTTGTCATATTCGGAATCCTCGGTCAATTTCACGTAAGTTAGAAGTATTGGAGTTGTAATTTTGATTTAAAAATAATTAAATAAAACATTATTGAAAAAGAAATAGATCTTATTTACCCTATGATCAATACGTCAAATGCTGTATCAAGTAGGCGAAAACTTGTTTACCCCTAATCCGACAAAATTCTAAATAATATTTTAATTAATTCTAAATGGCATTTTTTCCAATCAAATTCAAAATTCCAACACCTCAATCTAATGTAAAATTTTCTGAGGATTCCGAATATGTCAAAATTGAGACCAAAAAGTGCCGCTATGGAGGCCTACAGAGCAAAAACTAACGATGTAAAATATTTGTTCTAGAAAAATCGAAAAACTATGAGAAAAACTGCGATTGGCCAAAAAGTTAATACCGTAGGCTTATAGTCCATGAAATTCCCTAACTTTTGACCTTGGGTGTTGGAGGCTGTTGCCAAAAGTTATTAAGGTTTTAAAAAAATCAATTTTTAACAGTAATTTGCAAAAGCTATGAGAAAAAGTCAAACCAATCCTGGATGTCTATAGCACATTTTGAAGGGCTTTCGAATGCATCTAAGAGAGTTGGAATTGATGAAGTTTTACGGAAATGCGAGCAATTTTAAGAATTTTCATGTGTTTTGGACCTCAAATTTCAATGCCCGTTTTACCCCACTTCCCTTTGTCGTAGAGGGCTCTTATTTGGCATGAGTTCATCTCATGCATAGATAAACAAACGCTGAAAGTTTCGGAGCAACTCGATACGACCTCTAGAACAAACCGAGCAGAATCTACAAATACTGCCTCTTAATTTTATTTGACGGACTGAACAGCCAAATATGAAGAAAACTGAAATTTGACAGTCGTTGCGAAAAAAGTATCTTTTTACTCTCAATCTGAGTTTTTTTTTTCTCAGTGCTTAATCTGTTAACTGTGTTGGTCTCCTTCGTAAAATTAACCACACATCAAAGCACCACTTCAAGAACTTGAAACTCTCAAACTATAACAATGAGCTAACAAGTACAAATTGTTTTGCTCAAGATCTAGATCAACATAAATTTACCCAACTGTTTGCTGCGGTCAACTTTTTACGGATTTATGCAAATATGTAGCACTTTTGAATCCTCAACACTTGAGTCGAGCTCCTGCCCAAGCTTAAATCGTATCTCGCGCTCGCAACACTTTGCTTCCTTTATTGTTCAATTGCTCGAACGTGATAAATGGCCAGGCCTGATATGGAAGCGCTGCTTTATAAGCACACTGCACTTAAGTAGCTTCAAATTAGCATTGAAGTGAAGCCAAATCTAAAACCATCTCAATTATCGCCTTGTGCGCCGCGGCCGATCAACCGTGCGTTGTAAGCCCCGATATGCCAACAGTCTTCCCCAGAGTTGGATTCCGTTACGAAGACCAACTTTAGTTGTAATGGCCACCGTGGCTGATCCAGGGAGTAGGAGGAGGAGAAGAAGGATGAGGTGTTGCGCTGTGAACCAGTTCCGAAACCACACTTATTCTAATTCAATTGTCCAGACTCACCTTGTTGATCTCTGGAAATTGGTTCCTTGGTTTGGGTTACTTGGATCGGGTATCGGCTTTTATGGAAGCGAAGCAAATTTTTCACTGCTCTCGATTATCGATGAATCCAAGTAGTCAGGCTTGCGTTACGCAGACAAAGGAGGGTTTTTGCCAATGGATTTTATTGTGTTAGATTGTTTGATTTGGGAATTTTATTTGCTCAGATTTATTTGTTCTTAAATTGGATGTTTTGTTCGAGTCAACAGACATTGTAAAGTTAAGAAAGGATTCGGCATATACGTGTACACAGTTTCACAAGCTTATGAAAGGTTTAAACAGGATCTCATTTTGAATAGTAATGAGATGCTTTCCAAAAAGGAAAAAAATAACAATGACTATGCAAAAATGGTCTTAAGTGTAGCCTATTTTTATGTTTTTTTACATGATTTTTTTCCGATTTAAAATGCATCAGCTAAACTCTTCCTACAATGCAGTCGCACTGAGGTGGCTCTAACCGTAAATGTGTAGGCTTTATTTGCACTAAATAGCCATCTTTATGGCTCATTGACAAGCAATCGTTGGCTAACATTTCGCACGATAGTCAAACACACCGCCTACTTCTGGGCGGATAATCGGGCCCGATCGGACTACATGAGTGTACGCGCGCATTAGCTAGGGTGGTTCACACAAATGTTAATGTTATTCAGCGTATTTCGTGTTTTTTTCGTTTTCGTTTCTAAAGGCATTATTGGGGATTGTAACTACTTCTTTCAATGATATGATTACATTTGTTTATTTTGTTTTAGTCCAATTTTGAATATTTTTCAACAACACAAGATGAACCACTCTACTGCATAGTAGGCCTAAAGAGTCAACTGGTCAGAGCAAACAATTGGGCTGTAAATCGTCGCAGACACCAAAGCTTACCTAGATCGACCGGTCGGTTCACGACTTTGTGTTTTTTGTTCCCGCCACGGTGGAAATGTTTATTGGAAAATGATGCGTGTAAAATGACAATTTTATTTGGTTGCCACTTTTTGCGCGTCCCTCTTGAAGACGGTGTACTCTACTTGTGTCGCTAATAATCGCACCGTCCTCTTTGTCCATGTCGCTGATCTTGGCCAGTTCCGAAGCGGTTCCGAACGCCACAAATGTGCATAATGGCTAATAACAACGCGGCTGGGCGGGCACAGGTGGCGTAAATAAGTGTCATCAAGTGCCAGGGAGATGCGAGAAGTGGAGGAGGGGTAGTAAGGAATGCTCAGTCCAAGGACCCAGATTCTTCCGGATGAAAACTGGCACGTCTTGTCGCGAAGGAAAAACCGTTGGCACTGCTGGGCCGCCCGCTGAGAGATCATTATTTAAACGATCGTTTTTCCATGCCCATCATCAGAGAGACCTCGGCGTCCTCCACATCCTATGTTTGCATTAGAATGTATAATCATGTGGAAAATGGGAAAATGTAATAATCCGCGGAACGCGAGCAACTTCGGAACATGCTCGATGGCAGTAGGCCAGGCGAGCGGCCCACGAGGAACGTGTTCTGGAGTAAGCTCACGGGGCACAAAATTGAATTACCTTGTCCCGTTGTTCAGCCGCTTGCCCGATTGAGCATAAGGGCTGTCTGTATGCAAATCTCGACCCCTTGCCAACATTGACAGCACGACGAGGCTAATGGGGCAGATAATTATGCTACGTGCGATAAAAGTGTATCGGGTTAATTGATTGACGCAAATGTGGTCGCGATAGAGTGAGGGCCCCCACACGTGCGGGAAGCTTCTGGAAAAGTAGGCCACAACAGCAGTTTGCATCCCGGCGGGGATGCAAAGCCTACTGCGCGAGATTTCTTTTGGGAGAGCGCGCGAGCACGTGGACAAATCTTGTCGAATGCTACTTATGGTAGTGGGTGGAACATTTGCCATGGCGTAAACTCGGAATATCTTTATATGGCATTTTACTACCTTTCTTCCATTCCTGGAGCATGTGGGAGGCTATGCTGACACTTGAATCTGTACATCTATGTGAGCAAATATGAATATAATGATGTCGAATAGCGAATGAGCTTTGGTTGTGACAGGTTGGGATTTAAAAATTTAACCCTTTCAGTGCAGATAGAGATAATCCTTAACATATTTTTGGTTATTTCGCTAAATTGGACATTTCTTTTCGAAGTGATTTTAGTTAGTAAATAATCCCATCACTATGTGAAAAGAAAAAACACGAACATCAAATTATTTCTAGACTTTTTTGTAGATATCTGCAACTTTCATATGTTTTTGATTTCCTCCAATTTTCTTGATTTTCCGATTTATTGATGTGATTTTTGTAAGAACACGAACGAGGGGGTTCAAAATTTAAAAAAAATGGGCATTCATCGCAACCAAAAAGCAAGAGCTAATTAATAGATTCTAACAGGGTTTTATGCCTCGGACATAAAACCTTATGATAATAAAAGCTAAATGGCTTTCAATAAGGTTTTATGAAAGTTTTAATAGAGTCTTGAAAATCCAATGGCAATGTCATGTCAAACGGTTTTATCGCATGCTTCTTTAAAACCAAGGGTGTTTGAGCTTACAAATGTTATTAGGCATGCAAAAAGCTTACTTTAAACGACAAGCTCCTGAAAAAGCTTTTAACGCGGCAAATTAGCAGTGCATAAATATGGCACTAAACGCGTGATCTGATTGAATGTGATTGACCGCCATCTTGGTTGAAAAATAGACAACTGAGAAATTTGACGAAAATACTCACTTATGCCAAATTTCTGATATAATTAATATAGCGATAGATGTTTAAAACTAATTTGAACATTTTATTGAAAGAATTGCTACCAATTATTTTTTAACATTAAAAACTATGATTACAAAATAATTGATTTCAAAAAGAGAGATTCGTACAGTGTTGCCTGTAGCGGTGGAGAGCTCCGACAATTAGGCAAGATTTTAAGGCTCTGAAAGGCCTCATGCCTGATCGGCCAGTTGGCGGCCATGTTTGTTTTAGAAAAACATTCAAATCTTGATTCATGAATACATCAATCAAAAATGGGTTTCTTTGTGTTGTTTGTAGAAGTATTTCACATAAAGTGATTGGTTTTTCATTTCAATTTACTATTTCTGGACTATGAATTCAGAACCTCCATTGACAATCATATCCGAGTGGAATGGCTGCCACGTGGGTGAGAAATAGCTGGAATATTCAATTGCAAACCTTCTTTTACCTAGAAAATGAACATTTCGAGCAATCCAGATATTATTTAGTCGAATTCAGAATCTTAGCATAGCAAATTTGTGTTTTATTACTAATATTTCAACCACGTGGCAGCCACCTGACATATGGCGTCGCGGTGTGCATCAAGCTTTCATAGCATGCTAAGGAAAATGTGATGCTTTTTCAGGGAAAACCGTTGATTCCGGAGACATCGGATTGTTCACTGATGCGCCAGCTCTAGGTACAACGAATCCGTATGCTCTCTTCGGGAAAAGTGTTCTCCAGACCATTCCCCTTAGGCCTGACCATACCAGAAGTTGGCGCGTGATTTTCTAGGACCTGTAGGAACGTTTGAACAAAAAGTTCCAATTTCCCATAGTAAATTCCATGTAAACTTTAACCCTGATGCGCGAAGCCAGTTTACAACCAAATGAGCTGATATTTTGCATGAGAGTCCCTATGGGCATGCACTACAAGGGGAACCATACTAAAACTTGATCGGAGATTTTTTTTTTTTTTTTTTGAAAAACGTACCCACCCTATTGGTTATTGTCAGTCGTGTTCCTCTGAGCAGCTTAAGGTGGTAGATGGTGTATTTCACTTTTGGGGCAATGACTGTCAATGATGGTTTTGAAATTAGGGTCCACAAATAGTAAATTTTACTGAAAAATAATCACTATATATAAAATGCTTCTACAAACATCACAATTTTTTTTATTGAATCATTCTGAATCAAGATTTGAATGTTTTTCTAACACAAACATGACCGCCAAATGGCCGATCTGGAATGATGCCTTTTACAGCCTTAACAGGGTCAGGATTTTTTTCTGTGTGACTCAAAGGAAGATTGCACTGTTACTTGCTGATGTGCTCTAGTTGAAAATAACCACTTCTCAGCAGCGTTGAAATAAAACCATTCTTTGCAACCGTAAGCAGAAATTGATTGTTTACGTTTGGGGTATCTCTATCTAGTATAGTGATGATCAGGGATGGAATAATCGCGAAAAAACAATTTCGCTTGCGAACCTTTTTCACCCGCGAAAGAGAGAGGAGGCAAATCACGCAAGAGAAAATCGCTCCCGAAATTCTCCAAGAAAATCAATCTGCCGATGATTTTCTGTGAATTTCCTTGTCAGTACCACTCAATAATATTTTTTCACTTTGTTTACACACATTGCCCATCTACAAAATGTGACAGGTCATTTTTCGACGTGTGACGTTACACTTGCAAGTGCAGTAGTGAAAAAGATGTTCCGCCGAATAATCAAGATGATGATTTTTTTTAGATTCTTTTTACCGATCTCTCGTGCGCGAGAGAGGAGAGCCATGCTCCATTCGGATTTTTTCTCTTGATGAACATCCAAAGATTTTCTTTAGATGATCATTATTCCATCGCTGGTAATGATCCAGGGATGCCATGGCAATGTTGGGGATAATATCCTTATTATACCACTAGCTAAATCAATCCCGACCCACTTTTTGATCGCAAATTTGTACGAAACTCCGGAATACCTTAAATTTAAAAATAAAACTCTAAACAAAGTTTTCTTTAAAACTGTAGATTACAAAAAAAATCACATCAAAATCAGTCTTAGCTACAATAGAGTCCTAAAGTTATCTGTAAATTTTTATGTACAACGGTAAAAAAAAACTTGATTAAAACCCATTTCTGATTTTATTTATTTTAATGCAAAAAATAGATTACTAAGACAAAAAATCTTCGATTGATCAACTATGGTCCCCTTGGAACGAGCTGGACCTTTTCTGTCAAGAAGATCCACGATTTTTTTTTTTTTTTTTGTTCTAAAATTGATATAAAAAACAATTTTAAATCCTTTGCGATCGTACCAAAGGTTACTGTACTCAGAAAAATGAACTTTATCGTTTTGAACAATAAAATCAGCAATTTAGGCTTCATTTTAGGACCCAATCGTCTCTTCCGCGGAAATGCATCACGTTCGTAAAATTTAGCGAAACTAATCTGACACAGTTAAGTTCGCTCGCTCCCCGGAAACGTTCTTCAACTGCAGGCAGGTCTGATTGCATAATGCCCCATAAAGTTCTCCAGCGTTCAGCACCTGGCGCTATGCTCCAGAGCAACAACAACTACAACAAGGCTGGGAGTATGTTTTTGTTGAGAGTCATCACAACAATTGCCATGGGAAGAAAGTTTAACCGTAAATGACGTCACACCTGCTGGCGCGCGGACTCTCCGAGACTCAGTTGTGAAGAGCTTACATTGCTCGAGCGCTTTGTTATTATGATCTGAGAAATTTGTTGTTGAAAGTGTTGCAGCAGCAACAGGGGCTTAGGAAGAGGCTTAAGTCGCGAAACTGAGGAGAAATGATTTTTTCGCTTTAATGAATACAGCTTTGAGATACCGCTAGGCCTCGCGGAGAGTTCTCTGTTTCGTCTAGCACCTTATGGTTTTTGAGCTCTGGCTCTGGCGTGGCCGCAAAAGGAAACAGAATAATGGAATGTTGGCCCGGATCGCGTCCCGTGGTGACCGCGGCAGAGCTCTCGCTCACTCTATTTTGGCGTGGAGTGGCGCATCGTTAGTATGAAAAAGTGTTGTGTTGTGGACCATATGGCACATCGATTTATCAACCTGGCTATTGGTAAAATCATGACGCCGATAGATGGCAGATCGTCGATGCTCTCTCGGTACCTGACCAAATTTATCTGTGTTAATAGTGTTGACGCCGGCCACCGAAGTACGGTACATAACGTAGATCCGGCAATCTAGCAACAAAAAAAACTAGCAAAAATAGATCAAATCCACGCACCACATGTGAGTTACCGTTTTCGAGGTATGTTTACATACGAGCCTCACAGAGTACACGATCAATTCAATTTCGTGAGCTTTCACTCGGCCGGCCGTTGAGTCGACGTCATCGCCTATGGTGGAGGTGGGTTAGCCACATAGTTTCCATTGTTGTGGCCGAAAATTAAATGTAAACTGCAGCAGTAGCAGACTCTGCGCCGCACAAGGAAAAGTGCGCACAACAAATGTGACCCACTTTGGCATGCTATTCGGTGCGGTAGCAGCACCCATGGTCACACCGGGTGATCGGTGGTTACGCCCCAGTCGTGATGGGCCGCGGTTTCTCCCGGTATGGTTCCGAAAACTTTAACATGATTTTTGCTGGCAAAAAAAATACTGCAAAGGTGTGAAAACATCATTATCAGATCTGAATCCTAGTTCATGAACTGTGTTTACGCAAATCTATTTTATTTTGTAAAGAATGAAAAATCCCAGAATAACGGATTTTTTTAACAATTTTCCTGGGAATTCGGGGAACTTCTCAGCAAATAAATATATAAATTTCGGATATAAATGCTACGAAATCATCTATTCACAAAACTCAAACTTCTGTGTCCCAAGTATTCACAGTTTTGAATGGTGCCGACATGAAAATTATGGTAAATAAACCATGAAATATAATTTGCAAAAGCAGCTAAGTTTAATATGAAATAGTTAATAGTTAATTGAATTGAATTAAATCAAGGTACTCCAAAAAGTAGAATATTAAACATTAAAATCACCCAAATCATCTGGGTTGTAAGAATATCAAACTTTTAATTCTCAGCAACAACAATTATCATGCGCATGTCATCTCATCTCCAAATTTTCACTACCCTTCAATCCATCGTGAAATTCTCAGCAAAAAGAATTGCCACCACAAAACAAAATTTGTCAACGCAGTTTAACAGAACATCATCCGAGACCAGTTCCCAATCCCGCGTTCTTTCATGGCGGTTTTCTGAGAAAACAAAAGAATCTTCGGCGAATCTGCGAGAACGAGGAAAAGAGAAAGTAGAGCAGTTCTCTACGGAATCGGTCTTTTTTCTTTAATTTTAATTTTTGTATTTTTTAATCCGGCTGAAACTTTTTCGGTGCCTTCGGTATGCCCAAAGAAGCCATTTTGCATCATTAGTTTGTCCATATAATTTTCCATACAAATTTGGCAGCTGTCCATACAAAAATGATATGTGAAAATTCAAAAATCTGTATCTTTTGAAGGAATTTTTTGATCGATTTGGTGTCTTCGGCAAAGTTGTAGGTATGGATATGGACTACACTGAAAAAAAATGATACACGGTAAAAAATTTTTTGGTGATTTTTAATTTAACTTTTTGTCACTAAAACTTGATTTGCAAAAAAACACTATTTTTATTTTTATTTTATTTTTTTTTAATATGTTTTAGAGGACATAACATGCCAACTTTTCAGCAATTTCCAGAATGGGCAAAAAACCTTTGACCGAGTTATGATTTTTTGAATCAATACAGTTTTTTTCAAAAAATCGAAATATTGGTCGCAAAAATCGAATTTGCAATCAATAAGAACTTTAGTGAATTTTTGATAAACTGCACCGTTTTCAAGTTATAACCATTTTTAGGTAACTTTTTTGAAAATAGTCGCAGTTTTTCATTTTTTTAAATTAGTGCCCATGTTTGCCCACCTTTGAAAAAAATATTTTTGAAAAGCTGAGAAAATTCTCTATATTTTGCTTTATTGAACTGTGTTGATACGACCCATAGTTGCTGAGATATTGGCATGCAAACGTTAAAAAACAGGAAAATTCATGTTTTCTAAGTCTCACCCAAACAACCCACCATTTTCTAATGGCGATATCTCAGCAACTATAGGTCCGATTTACAATGTTAAAACATGAAACAGTTGTGAAATTTTCCGATCTTTCCGAAAAAAATATTTTCAAAAATTTTAAATCAAGACTAACATTTCAAACGGGCCAAACATTCAATATTATGCCCATTTTATATGTTAGTCTTGATTTAAAATTTTTGAAAATATTTTTTTCGGAAAGATCGGAAAATTCACAACTGTTTCATGTTTTAACGTTGTAAATCGGATAATAATAATAATAATAATAATAATTAAAACTCATCTCAACGTTAACAACATAAACACCTTTGCTAAACGCAACTCCGTTCATCAATCGTGACCCAATCTGTCTAGATCAAGAGCCTTTCGCGTCCAAACAAATCAGCACTCTCACGTACCTACAATCATGAAATTTCTGCAAAACATCTATTGTGACGGCGGGACAGGAAACTACCTTTCTGACGAGAGTCCGAAAACACTATCCCCGTCCATAGCATTCTATCGCGGTGTGTTTTTCGTAATAAACGCTTTAATAAACGTGTGAAAAACTACCCAATCCAAACACCATCAAAGTGGGCTTTGGCACCTGATCTGCTGTTGAACTTGCCAAACTCACCACTCACAGTGGGAGCGAATTGGACAACAAAGCAGGCGTTGCCTCCTCCCTATGGGGTGGTGGGATGCTGCGAAGAACTCGAGATTGTTTTGAGCATTTTCCCTCTTCTGATTCGGACTTTGGGACCTTACCCGACCGACCGCGTGAACCTGTGCTGCTCTGTTTTGGTCCGGTGCGATCGAAGGAAGCATGGTCCGTGAACGTTGGATTAATTTAACCGCAGAGAGCGTTGAGAAAATTAGTGGCGATCGTAAGCTGCTGGACAGGGCTGCTGGTGCGAAGCAAATACGGGTGCTGTTCCAGATGATCTAGAAATTGCTCATTAGCCGAACCGTGCTGACAAGGGGAGAGGCGATCCGGATTTTTTATGCCTGCTTTTCAACAAGAACAGTAGCCCGGGCGATAAATTTCATTACCGTTTCAGCAGCGGCAAAAACTGCATCAGATTGCAAATTAAATCATCAAACTGAATTGTTTTTACTAGGCGAAGCTATAATACCATGGGGAAAGTAGTTTTATTCTAGCCAACTTGTTTTTATCCCACAAATTCTCACCATCATTTCCGTTTCGTTTTCTTTCTCCCATTGCAGAATGCACCCTGGCACCGTTCGTCAGTGGGTCCACCTCGGAGAAGATTCCGTTCGTGTTCCTGCCCCACCGTGGCCAGATCGTCTACCCGAGCAAGGAAATCGGCTTTCCCGGTAAGTGGCGTTTGCCAAACAAAACGTTCGATTTGACCAAGTGGCACTTTTCTCTTTGTTCGATGGAGTAGCACTTAAGTGTAATTTACCGCCAAACAATTATACACCGTGCACAACACACGGTAGGCCACCACCGTGGACAGGGATGACCACATGGCCTACTGTGATGCACGGTGGCAACTGCATTTGACCAAGAAGGGCTGAAGAGAGCAAAATGTTTGCAAATTTCTGTGAGTAGTTCTCAAGTGCATGTGACCAGCGAGGCTTCCGAGGAGGAACGAACGATGCAGAAAAGTTCAACCGGGCGGTCTGATCTTTGACTCTCCATCTCTTGACCACAGTGCTGCAGTGACAGCATAGTCCGGGAACCGCGTGGTGACAGGTGTTTATGAGAGTATTTCTTTTAAGTTGGGGGCCGCGGCTAAATACTGGAGTCTCATACTGGGGGTGTTCTTAAACTAAACAATAACAATAACAACATTGAAAAACTCCAAAAGCAAGGTTTTAGTTCTGCTGGAAACTTGTCCTCAAATTAAAATTTTGAAATGAGTTAAGCTGAACTTTCTAGTAAGCCACATTTATCTTCTTAAGTTGATTCAACTTTACTCGCATATGGGTTAGGGTAGAATCGAAAACTGATTTTTTCAGCAACACATTTTTTGAGTCCCTGTTAGGGTCCCAAACAACTGTCTTCGAGAAAGTTGTTTAGGACATCCCGGGCTAAAGTTCATGTGACCTCTATGGTGTTAGTTTCATAAAATAATAAAACATGAATTTTGTAAGTTCAAATATGTGAAATAGCAAGTTTCCCCATAGTAATTTCCATACAAATTTCATTTGCTTTGCGCCAATTGTGGGCTTAACCAATCGCTACGAAGTTTTGGGGAGTTTTTGAGACCCTTAAAAAGGACCCAACAAATGTGTTGCTGATTGGATTTTTATCATTTTCAAACTTCCCATATCACTAGATTCCACCCTAACGGGTCATCCAAAGTCACTTCACCAATTTGGACTCGACTTTCATCGATTAGAAATTGTCCACGGAATTAATTAAAAATAAAATATCAACCCTCAAAAGCCTACTGTTTCTTTGCCGTTTATGGTTTAAACGTGATTTTCACCCATTCCATAATTTCATTTTCTTTTGTTTGTTCACAATCGTGTTTTTCAGACAATTTTACATAAGAATCAATGCATATCTCAAACTAAACCAAACCATTGCCGAAAAACAGTCCTTCAAAAATAAAAACTCTGAATTGCCTATACAAAAATACGCTTGCGCTCCAGGCCAACTTTCAGGGGTTTGCAATTCAATGCGTTGGTACATGGCAGTTTTGCAAAGGAAATTCAGAGTTTTTATTCTCGATGGGGTTAAATGGCCTAATAGAAAGAATGTTATGAGTAAAAGAATAAAAAGTGATTTAGAAAATCGTCAAAAAAGAGGGCGGTGCCAAAGAAAAAAGGATGGTCCAATCGGCACCAAACTTGGAATTTCTGTCAACTATTTATAGATGAACGTTCTCTTTAAATTTTGTCCATATCGGTCAAATCCAAAAGTTTACTCAATTGAATGAACCATGTATTGTTACAGGGCTGAAGTACACAATATCATAATTTGATTTCTACCCGTGCAGATAATTTTAATATTCCGATCTTTAAAAAAAATCAAGTGAATTCCAGTAAACTAAGCGAATTTCGGTTTGCGGTTCAGCATGTCGTTTAGTTTAGTTGACCACGGTAAAATGAATTTCCTGTTTAGTCCTCAATTGAGAATAAAATAAAAATATTTGTGTTAGAAATGAAAATGTACTAAGGATATAATTAGGATTGTAATTCTGTAATTCGATGTCATTTTTTTATTATTTATTAAGTCATTTTGGATATTTCATGTCCAAGAAATCTCACTAAAAATACAACTTACTAAACATTTATCTTCGAAGTGCACAATGCTGTTCAACCCTACATCTTATAAATGCTCTTGGTTAACAAAATCTATGAATTTTTCAATTGTATAAAAGATAAACTTTATTTTTGATCATCCTTAAAACACACACACACTCGCTGCTAAGGTAATTTATGCATCTAAAGAGACTATCCACATCAATAGTCACAAACTTGACTGGGGCACGACTTAAGTGACACTGCAAATGAAGAGATGTGATTCAAAACTTAGGGGGAAATGGTTTAATTTATGATATTTTTTGTTCCATAATGCATTCTACCCCCTCATCCCTTACATGATTCGAGGTACATTGTCAGTGAATTCTATTGCTGGGTGGCGGTTTTAGTGGACTGTGTTGCTTTTTTCAATTTTCCAATTTTCAACCAACTTGTTGAGTTCAAAAAAACGTATTCTACCAATAGTATGATAACGCTACATCCATTTTCAACCTTACAGATGTTGCTTCCACAATCTTGTTCCCGTAAAAACATACACACACATTTCTGCAAACGTTATTTTTCTCTCCAAACACCGACATTAATTTTGCATGGATTTACCCCTTTTGACAAATACAGATGAGCTCTGCACTGCACCGAAGGTGATTGCACTTTAGCGAAATGTAAACACTTAACCTGGCTCTGTACCCCGTGTACCTGTTGTGCTAAGCCATGCGCAACTTCAGCACCACTATTAAGCCTTTTGAACTGTGGCACTGAGCCTAGAAGTGGCTTAATGACCTGCTCAACAACATTATCGGCATTGTACGCGTACAGGTTCGTGGACAAAAGTGTTTACTTTACTGTTATGTAGCATGCAAAGTTCAACCGGGACGTCGATGGGCGTTGAAAAAACTTAATTGAATTATTGCTGATACGGAAGCAGCTTAGCGGAAAATCAAGAAAGAATAAATAAATCTTGCGGCGGGTATCAGATGATGATCAACGCCCATCAATTTTATCGCTGAATTTTATTGAACCTCTTGTCGATATTTTATTTTACACGCCCACTGAAATTCTGCTTCAAGAAAGATGCATCGCGCCACGTGACACGATTAGAGGGGGGGAATCGAAGCAACCCATTCATCGTCACAGCAATGTTTATGTCTTGATTCTGCTGAATCGACATTTACGACAGCCATGTTTATGAAGCTGTCATGATTCAATTAGCGTTTAGACATCTATTGAAACATTCATGTAGGCTAAAATTCACGAAACATACACTTTTCCAGGAAACGTTTACCGTGGCCAACACTTTGGAGCCGGTTCCGAGCCCGACGCTCGACATCTTTTTTGTCTCAATTATTCGACACGCCAAAGTCTGCTATGATTAGAAGGCACACGTCAATACTTGAAAAACCATAAAATTACACACGACAAAGCAACCCGTCATCATCCCATCGGGGCGAGGCTTGGAGATTCCGTGGATTGAACGTGAAGAACGGATGAGCCCTCGGAGCCACATCCATCAGATGGAGGAGCCCCTCTCTCCCGCCACTTGAAAACTTGGCCGAAGCGCGCGCGACCGGCCGCATTGCATGATCACCATTATTATCAATATTATTATTTTTCATTATAGCATTATAGCCCGGGCTCCACCTGTGGCAGTGTTATTATTTTATTAGTCGCCCCCGTCTTGCGAGAGGGAGTGATCAAGCGAGCGGTCTTGAAGAGGAGTTCTTCACTTCACAGCCGGTCGTCGAAAGAATCAAGCATGACAGCCATGACTGCTGGGGCAATCAAGTAGGCTGTCATCGCGGCGCGTTGTTTGCAGCAGCACGATTTGTTTGACCGGATAATTTTAGGGTGCAAATGAGGCTAATTGAAAATTGTTTTGTGAAATTTGTTGCATTTTGACGCTGTCGATTCTATCTTGCCACACGTCGCTTTTTACGCGTTTTAATCTTTGACCTTGAATATCAAAAGAGGTACACAATGTTAACAATAACAAATACGCTTTGTTTGGTCGACTATTTTGTACATTGTTCCTTAGATTGGTTGAATTTGGTTGCCGAAGACCCGAATTATAGTTACAAATGTTTACAATAGTTGGGCATGTAGGTGTGGCAAACGCGTTCTGCCCTGAGATCCCTTTGTCCAGTTTTCGCACTTACATCAATTCTCAGATTGTGTCAAGATGGCACGACAAGATTGAAACTTCTATCATATTAAAAATGACATCTGCAAAGGTCAAAAGGTAAGCTGCATAAAATGGCATTTTGACTAAAAAAAGCACGTGCGACAAGATAGCATGACAGCATGGAAGCTGATTTTTCCAAATTATTAGTCATGTTACAAATCGATTGCTGAATTTCCCTTGACCAATCTCTCCGTGAGCTCCGGTTAGCAGAAGAATTTGCAGATCGAATTCCAAACTACGTTTATGCTTATCGACTCCGTGCAATCCTAGCAAATGTTTCAATAAATTAGAACAATTGCATCCTCATATACCACACAGAAAATCTTGTATGCAATCACTGCCCACAAACTCGCATGTAAACCGAGAGAACACCGCTTAAGGAGTGCAACTCCATTCATTTCCCCCGTAATGAGCCGCCGCTGAATGTTGCTACAGTTTTGTAATGACTTTACGGCATGCAAGAATCGGTGGCGTTGGAAGTCCGCACGGACAAATGTCTTCAGGCCTGCTGCACTTTTGACCAGCGTCCACCAATATGGAAACTCGAGAAATCCTCGTGGCCACAAGCTCATAGATCTCACGACCCATTATCATTAGTGTGGTCTAGTGCCATATGCTAGGCAGTGTGGTGGTCTGTTCTTCGGAACACCATATATGTAGCTAAACGGTACCCGGCCCCGGCGATCACACTTGACTCCAATTTATGTCGGAAACTGATCTCTCTGACCGGTGGTGGCCTCTTGGGAGCTTGTACCAACAACCACACACCTGCGGGACTGTAAAGTATGGAATTCCTCTGAGTCTCATAAGATGATCGTTTTGTTGTGAATTTGATGTTGATAGATTTTTCTTTTATTCTAGAGGTTGACTTTACAAAATAGCCGTTTTAGTCTATTATATTAAAACGCAAATTGTTAAAAACCAAGCAGAATTGCATTGAAACATGCATTGAAAAATTACCGCAGTTATTGTAAAACAGACGGATATGACCTTTCGGAAATTGTAACCAAATCCAAGCAAACATCTTCTTTGCGACAATAAGTTAACTAACAACTTTATGCTAAAACACGTCAGAATAGCCTCCAAAGAAGCAAATCTCCACTGGTGATGAGTACGTGCTCGAAGCAAGGTGCAAAATCATGTCATTGTTGACCAACAAACAGGTGTGATTTACCTTATTGTTTCTGTTAGGCAAATTCCAACATCAGCTGTGTCAACAAATTGGAGAGGAGAAATTCCGAATGTGCTTGAGCCACGTTCCAAACTGTTGCTTCTAATTTACGATCCAGTTTGGTATCTTTTTTGTTTATTCACCCTATTCAAACAAAAAAATCGTCTCAAGCTGCCAGCAAGCATGTGTCTTTTTCACCCAGAAAACGTGACTCTTTTTTTCTGTATCAACTCTTTTTTTCTGTATCATTTACGCGCTCCCAACCCGTTTATGGTCATAAAAATCCAGACAATTGGACATTAGCCTGTCCCATTTTGAGGTCATGTCGAGGAATTTTAGGTGCTCACTTCTTAAATGATAGATTATGATGTTAGGAACAATGTTTTCTTAGACAAGAAAAAATAATAAAATACTTTCTCGCACCCCTTAGTCGATTTACTGAAAAAAGTCACTTTTTTGAACAAATTTTCTAAAATCGCTTGGAATCAATACAAAAACTGTTTCGATCAGGTGTGTATTATCTTCAAACGATAGGTTTTTGTCCATAGATTAAGATGCACTATCAATATTGGACCAAAATTTAAGTTTTTGGACTCTCCCATGCGGATTTGTGTCGAAAAAATCGCATTTTTTCGAAACTTTTTTCAGAAATGTTCATTTAATTTAGGGTAGCCTATTTTTCCCAGTGAAACCAATACATGCAGCTTGTAGGAAATTTCATGGCAAACATTTTTCCCTCTGAGAAAATGCAATTTCGACTCTCCAGAGCCGAGATATTTGAGTTTTAGTGAGGAAAAAAGTGACAATTTTCAAAATTTCTCAGAATTCAGAAGCAAGGCCTACTAATTACACGATGTAGCAAGCATATGTCTCAATGGTCAGGGTATGCTTTTTTATAGTAATTTTGGCCGCTGAATCCGAATCTGAAATCAAATTTCGTGTAAACAGTGATGTTTTGGAGCTACACCCTTTTGGAATGTTATTTGCGTGTTTAAGAGGCAGTTTTTGTAAATATTACTCGGTTTATTCTAGAGGTCGTATCGAGGTGCTCCGATTTGGATGAAACATTCAGCGTTTGTTTGTCTATACATGAGATGTACTCATGCGAAATATGAGACCTCGACGACAAAGGGAAGTGGGGTAAAACGGGCATTGAAGTTTGAATTTTCCAAGGATTTCGAATATGACAAAATTAAGACTTAAAAGTGCCGCTATGGATGCCTACAGGACAATAACTAACGTTGTAAAATGTTTGTTATAGAAAAATCGAAAAACTATGAGAAAAACTGTGATTGGCCAAAAAGTTATTACCGTAGGCTTATAGTCCATGAAATTACCTATCTTTTGAACTAAAATAGTATGGGTGTTGGAGGCTGTTGCAAAAAGATATTGAGGTTTAAAAAAAAAACCATTTTAACAGTAATTTGCAAAAGCTATGAGAAAAAGTTAAACCAATCCTGGATGTCTATGGCCCATTTTGAAGTGCTTCAAAAGACCTTTCGAATGCATCTAAGAGAGTGGGAATTGATGAAGTTTTACTAAAATGCGAGCAATTTAATTTTAAGATTTTTTATATTTTTTCCCCACTTCCCTTTGTCGTAGAGGGCTCATATTTGGCATGACTTCATCTCATGTACAGACAAACAAACGCTGAAAGTTTCATCCAAATCGGAGCACCTTGATACGACCTCTAAAACAAACCGATCAATATTTACAAAAACTGCCTCTTAAACACGCAAATAACATTCCAAAAGGGTGTAGCTCCAAAACATCACTGTTTACACGAAATTTGATTTCAGATTCGGATTCAGCGGCCAAAATTACTATAAAAAAGCATACCCTGACCATTACATATGCTTGCTACATCGTGTAATTAGTAGGCCTTGCTTCTGAATTCTGAGAAATTTTGAAAATTGTCACTTTTTTCCTCACTAAAACTCAAATATCTCGGCTCTGGAGTGTCGAAATTGCATTTTCTCAGAAGGAAAAATGTTCGCCATGAAATTTCCTACAAGCTGCATGTATTGGTTTCACTGGGAAAAATAGGCTACCCTAAATTAAATGAACATTTCTGAAAAAAGTTTCGAAAAAATGCGATTTTTTCGACACAAATCCGCCTGGGAGAGTCCAAAAACTTAAATTTTGGTCCAATATTGATAGTGCATCTTAATCTATGGACAAAAACCTATCGTTTGAAGATAATACACACCTGATCGAAATAGTTTTTGTATTGATTCCAAGCGATTTTAGAAAATTTGTTCAAAAAAGTGACTTTTTTCAGTAAATCGACTAGGGGGTGCGAGAAAGTATTTTATTATTTTTTCTTGTCTAAGAAAACATTGTTCCTAACATCATAATCTATCATTTAAGAAGTGAGCACCTGAAATTCCTCGACATGACCTCAAAATGGGACAGGCTATTGGACATCAAGAAAAAACCAATCGAACTGAACGCGCGCCCATCAGAGCAGGCCAGTTATGTTTTGTTCCGATCAAAATTAGCCAACCTACCATAAAAGAGGAGGGCCCAATAATTCGATTGTCCATCGGGCTCAATTTAGGTGGAATTTGTAATTGACCTAGTTTAGTTTTGAAGGTGAACAATAGGGAGAGCAAGCTTTTTTTATTGGAAAGAATTCTGAAGAGGTGCAGAGATACGGAATTTGATAATGGGTATTTCCAAATGAAAGGGATCAATTAGTCTCGAAAAACTTTGAACATTTGCCCTGCTCGTTATTAATTTTTTCTGCGAATAACTTAATGTTGGGACTGTGTTCAAAACGTTAAAAAAAGACCACTTAAGTCAACAATCATTAAAAAAACCAGATCAGCAAGGCAAGGTCATAAAAGTACCCACTGTCGAAAATCAGAGCAATAAAATTTCGATTTTATCACAACAGAAAAACAAAAAAACAGCTCCCAACCCAAACAGGATTCAAGGAGAACGGGAAAAGATCACCATAAGATCAAGGATTGGTTGCGAATCACGGGAGAAAGCGCTCCATACTAAACCTTGCCAAATTATGACGACCAAAAATCGGGCGAATGATCTTGTTGAAAGTCTGAGTCTTGTGTCTTTACTGAACCAACTAATTGAAGTATCGTCATCTGGTTGATAGCATGGTCCCGGGATCAGTCGATTAATCCACTTTCACGTTCGTCTCCCGATTTCGATTTCTTTACGAATTTCGATTTTATCCTCTCTAATTGACTGTCCCCCAACCTCTCGTTATATCAATCCATTACAATCTTTCACTTTTTTTTTTCTCCGCAGGTGTAAAAATGCCCATGTGTGCCGTTTCCGGCTCGCAGTACCTGACCCACGCCGGCTGGGCCGAGCTGCGGAATCCGATCGACACGGACGTTCCGTTTCGGTTGTTCCGCGACGAGGGCCGCATCTACCTGCAGTGGCTGGGCGAGCCGGACCTGCGCCAACGGATGCAGGGCCGGCTGGTGCTGGTGCATCTCATGTGCCGCGACATGACACCCCGGCTGGTGCTCAAGGATGGCCGCACGCGGACGTTGGGTGAGTACAAAATAATGTTCCTCAAATAATGTTAGATTTACGGAGGAACGGTCTATCTCTAAAACTTGGTTACTCTTGGGTGAAATTGGGTCCTAAAATAAAACTTATATTGCTGATATTTTTGTTCACAACGATAAAGCTTATGTTTCTAAGTACAATGACCCTTTGTACGACCGCAAAGGATTTAAAATGGATTTTTAAATCAATTTTCAAAAAAATTCTTCTCGGCCCTTCTTGACAGCTCGTTCCAAGGGGATTATAGTTCATCCATCGAAAAAATGTTGTCTTGTCAATTTTTTTTTTTTTTATTAAAAAGAAAAAAAGTGATCAGAAATGGTTTTTATTCGTGTTTTTTAACCGTTGTAAATAAAAATTTACATTGGGCTAATAATACGTTAGGTCAACAGTAACATTCCTTCCCCTTTTGTCACACTTTACCTCAAAAAAAAATCAAACCATCCACATTAACGACCCCCGGGTCTTTTGTGGTCTCTATTGCAAGTTTCTGCTCGAACCTAGGAGTCCGAAGGCTTGAATGGGGAGAGCACCCAAACCTCTTTTTACTCCAAGGAACCTTCCACCCCAGTGTTTGAACTGACGACCTTTGGATTGCGAGTCCAACCGCCGCCAGCGATTCCACCGGAGTAGGCTTGGTTTGGTGTGTTGTTTGTACTTATGGCATGGAGACGACTCCTACACCTGGAATGACTTAACGGGCCTGGACCGACATTTTACTTCCTCATTCGATGGATTACCTATACTTGCTCAATTCCGCCCCATCCCTCCCCCTGGAGCGTCACCATATTTAAGATTAAATTACGAAATCAATTTCACCGGCTCTTAACCCTTAAACCCTCATTTTTTCGATTTTTTAGATTTTTTTCGGTGGAAGTCTTTAGAGCAAATTTAAATCTCTTGGTGGTTCTATCCCATTCCCCGGAATCCCATTCCCCGGAATCCCATTCCCTAGAATTCCATTCCTCAGAATGATCCATTCCCCAGAATGGTCTATTCCCTAGAAACTCATTCCCCAGCAATGTTTATTTATTACGTAATGTACTATTTATTTCAAAAAGTGATCAGTTTTGTAAGTGTTAAGATTTCGCCTTTTCGTGATAATTGCTGACGAAATAAAATTTGTTCTTCTTTAAAGAAGGGAAAACAACTGTTTATGTTCAATTTGACATTTCTATCTGACAAAGGTTCAAGGATCCACAAACTCAGGTAAGGTTGCGTTAAAGTATTGACGAAATATAAATCAATCAACGAACTATTATAAGCTATTATTAGTCTATCGACCAAGTTGTCCTGCCCCTAGGAAAACACTCTTGATTTTTGATAAATGTTGACAAAAGTTGAAATTTTCCCTTAAAAGTAGTATTGGGAAAAGTTCTTTGACTTGTGATAACTACTGACAAAAGTGAAATTTCCTCTTTAAAGTAGAATTTTCCCTTCTTTAAAGAAGGAAAAATTTATTTGACTTGTGACTCAGAATCAGAGGGACAAAAAAGAAGAAAGTCAAAACAGAACATCGTTGGAAATTTCCTCAGCTTTTAGAAAATATTTATTGGGTAACTCTCCGCCAACTCACACAACAATGGAGCACCCGCAGTCGAGCAGTTTTTGACAGTTCGTTTCATAAGAAATACCTACATTGTAGAAAAAAGCAAAAACTGCTCAAATGGAAGTGCTCCATTGCCCCGACCCCTCTTCGATTTGCGCGAAACTTTGCCCTAAGGGTTAACTTTTGTCCTTGAAACTCTTCCATTTTTCGTTATTCAACTATTAAAAATTTTGAACATATAATTTTAAGAAAAATTTAATGTACTTTTAGCAATTCCTTCGTGAAACTACTTACTTTTCCTGTCATTCTTGTACGACGAAATAGCCTACTTTTCTGTACCAAAAATAACAGAATCGAATAGCAACACTTTTCAAAATAAATGCTGAAAAGTTCTACTTTTCAGCACTCAAATGGGTGCTGAAAAGTTGAACTTTTCAGCACTTGTTTCGAAAAGTAACACTTTTCAACATTTTTTTGATTTAAACGATTTATTGATAAAATGCATGACAATTTGACATAAAATTTCACTCAGTGTGTGTTTTTTGAAATTGCAAAAAATGTTGTATGGAACTCGTTGCAAAACTTGATTTTTTCAGCACTCTTCGTATTTATCCAACTCGGTGAACCTCGTTGGATAAATGTACGACTCGTGCTGAAAAATCCTCTTTTTGCAACTTGTTGCATAAACTACTATTTCAAATCTATATTGAACCGGAAGGGTCATTTTTTCATTTAGAACAAAATTTTTCATTTTTAAATTTCGTGTTTTTCCTAACTTTGCAGGGCTATTTTTTAGAGTGTAACAATGTTGTACAAGGTTGTAGAACAGATAACTACAAAAGTTTTGATATGTAAACATAAGGGGATTGCTTATAAACATCACGAGTTATCGCGATTTCACAAAAAAAAAGTTTTGAAACTATGTCCCCGGGTCTTTTGTGGTCTCTGTTGCAAGTTTCTGATCATTTCTAGGCGTCCGAAGGTTATGTGTAGTGAGACACCCAAAACCTCTTTTTACGCAATAACCTCCTCCAATCAATTACCGCTCATCACCCTTACAGGCTGAAAATTATTGAAAAACACCTCTTTTTTCGCATGTTCAAAAATGGAAGGGGTCGTACCGCCCTCCGTCACGAGATATCATAAAACGGACCTCGGATTCGTGATCAGGGACAAAAGTTACCCTTTAGGACAAAGTTTCACATAAATCGAAGAGGGATCGGGGCAACTTTTCCCGATTTCGTTTGAGTTGGTAGAGAATTACCCTATTGCATTTCCTCTATAATATATTTTTTGTAACTATAAAAAAGATCTACAAACTGACATGGCGGGAACCGGTGGTGGCCAATGACCTATTCGCAAATGGTCTAGTTATAGTTATCATAGTGTTTTATCTTTTCAGCGTATTCATACACGCGTTTGATAAGAGAAGCACCATTAGATCGTCGAGGCCTAAGATCAGTAGTGCTGAAAGGATATTACGGTTCTGTTCAGCAACTCATGCTCTCATGCTCAAAGTAAAACAAAAAAAATCGGGCTTTTTTCGAGTACCAACACTTTACAGTCGCCACTCACACTACATCTAAATTTCATTCAAAAAAATCTCATTCATGTGGTAAAAAAGCAATCTCATAGCTATCACTTGCAAACTATTTATGTGTGAAGCCTTTATAACAAAATTGGACCCTCCAGAAAAGCCACGAAGCGCCACCGGCCATCATTTGTTCAACCGCAAAAGACACACTCGGTGACGAGACGCGGGAAGACGGAAGTGCCAGAGATGGGTCATAAACACCAGCTCACACGACGCAAACAGCCGTGTATGTCAAACATTAGTGTCCGTACCCTGGCCATTCACAATTACTCCACGGTGTCTGGCCGGCCTCCCATAAAGCATCACCCATTCCACCAAGATCCAAGTCTAGACCACAGACAGAAAGAGCTGATTGTTATTGCTCAGTTGAATGACTGTTCAAAAGGTCTGTTGACTAGCTGGCTGGCTGGCTGCTGTATGATCCATTTTATCTCCTCAATCGACTGTTGACTCGCGACTATTATTCACGCGCGCGCCGCGAAAAGCCCCCCTTTCTTTGGATGTTACGCGACTGGCCCCCAAGGTCTGAGAAAATGATGGACACGAAAATAGCTGACGATAGTGGCACTTTACTCACTCACTTACTCATTCTGGCTGGCTGGATTGAGCTGGGGATAAAAATCCACCACCATTAGCGTGTAATGACTAGTCCGCGGAATACCAATTTTAAAGCATTGAAATTTCACGGCAAATTCACGGTACTCTAAAAAATATTTGAAACAAACGCAAAAATGTTAAATTTTAGGATAAATGTGTACAGAAAATTTACTGCAAAAAATGAGCAGTAGTTCAAGATACAGGGGTCATTTTCATCAGCTCAGTTAACGGTTTAGCTATCTCCGTTTAATGACCTCGGAAAAAATACACTTCGGATAATTTAGTCTGGACTGTACCAGAATAATTTGCCAAAATAAAATCTCCAGAACAAAACACATCCTGAATTGTAATTATTTCATGGTTTCTATTAAAAGGCAAAATTCTATTCATAGTAGTTCTTTTGTAGCATTTGGTATCAATTATTCCAGAAAATTAACAATAAAATAAATATTTTAAATAAAATTCAATAAAAAAAACTTGATGTACTTTATGTACATTATGTAAGGTCAAGTTTGTGACGACCAAATTTCACGGATTACGCGCGGCTTCCGTGAAATCGTGAAAAACCACCAGCCTCTAGTAATGACGAATGATGATGCTGAAATGGACCTAATCGCGGGCAAGAAGGTGGCCAATTGTCTCGCCGTCGGAACCGGCTAGGGGTTTACACAAGTTTTCGCGCCTTTCAACCGCGAGTTCTCTTCGTCAGATTCTCTAATGGAGACGTTATTTTATTGGACAAGCTGAGCTCGTGTTCTATACGGCAGGCCCCGCAAGTAGCCAATAAATTTAATCGTAAAATTGATAGACAATTTCCGACTAATGAGTCGCTGATCATAAAATGAGAGAGAGAAAAGGGTGGTAGCCTGTTGGAATTTAGAGACGCTTCTATAAAAGGGGTTCATAGCACGTCTTGGGAGAATCTCTTATGTCGACTTACGAACAATAAGCACGTGATTGGACTCATCGGATTATGTATAATAGCGTGAAAAGTTTCGATTTAATCGGTGATCGTAAATTGGGCTTTAATTACCGCTAGAATCGATACACATTAGACAGCAGTGCAGTGGTGGACCCTTGTTTGGAAATGATAAATTGACGCCTTCAATTTTTGCGCCTCTAACCTAAAAGAAAATTATAGAAAGAATAATGGACCTCTTCCATTCGAGCAATTATTGCTTTTTTCTACGATGTATTCCTTATGTGAGTACTGTCACTTCTACCACCCGGTGCAGTGATGCGTCAAGATAGCATAAACACGACGAAATAAAATACATTTATCCTAACATCCTAGAATGTACCCAAATGCACTATTGAACAATTTAATAGCGACTTCCGCTAGATTTATTGTTGTTCCAGCGATACTTGGAATTACGCTACCAGTTTACTTTTATTCAGAATCGCTTTTTACGTTAAACAAAATATCTTATGGAACAAATAGACTTGCTGTTATTTTCAACGATTTTCTGAACATAGTAATACGAGGGGGACGACACATCCGCGTTGACCAAGCGATAAAGCTCCGTTCTAACCTTTCAGCGTTCTCCATCGCTTTTCCACTTTATTTTGCTTTAACCTGCGTTAACCGCGATAAATCGCTTTTTGGCTTACCTTTTCTTGCGTTCACGCAACAGACTGCTCGATTTTTTGACAGAGAGAGCTGTGAAAGTAGATGACAGTTCTCGCTGTCAAATTATTCGTGCAGTTTGTCTTGCTTTGTTCATGAGAAATATCGTCTGTTGTGTGCATGACAATGACCATTTAGTACTACAGTCAGTGGGGGTGACATTGGGTCTGGGGGTTGAGATTGGGTCAAAGTATTTTTTACGGATTTTACTATTTCTCAAGTACTTCTAAATGAAACTGAATTCGGTTAAAAGGGTGCAAGGGACACCTTAAGATGACTTTTCTGAAATAAAATTGTTCCTAGGACAAATCCTGTCATTTTAGTAGCTGTCTAAATTTGAGGTACATTTTTGGCCCAAAATGACCCATCGAAAAATCTTTTTTTTTTTTTAATTTTTTGTTGGAATTGATGAAAAAGTATACAAATGTTTGAAAATCTCTTCTTCAAACATTTTAGCATGTCAATACGATTTCAGCGAACAAGAAACACTGTTGAATGACTTGTTTTTACCATATCTTTGTATTTGAGCATCATTTTAGTTTCGTTTGACCCAATGTCACCCCCTCTAAGGGGTTTAAATCTCCATACAAATATAAGTGTCTTGAACATTTCCGATGTGTGTTTAGAAATGTGTTTAGAAATCCTGTGAGCAAACCTGGTAACTCTGTATTGTAGAATGCCAAAACAATGATTTTTTACTCAATGATTACTCAAAATATTTTTTAAACAGTTCAATCCTGCTAAAAATAACAAACAAAACAGGACAATACATTTTAAATTATTTTCAGTTGGTTGCATTTTTTTTCATTGAAATTTGGAAGTGTTTTTGAAAAAAAAAATGTTTTGCCCAGCGGCTGAATTTGAAGAGGAGGGAGCGACATAAACTTTTATGTTTCTAACTGTCCTTCTTTGCCAGTTTCAATAATGTTCATCAAAAAGTTAAAATAAAGATTTTAAGAATGTTTTTTTTTTTAACGGGGCATGACCTTGGGTTACAAAATGTGACCATGCCTTAATTTTCAATCTACGATATTATGTAAACTTTCGATAAATTAAAAAGCAAAAAAATATGCATTTGTGAAATTTTCTCTTCATAGTGCATTTTTCAATTGATTTTGAGTTAAGTTTGTATTGGTAATGTTCTCTATTATTTCAGCGATCATATTCTCTAGGTCTCTAAAGTATTAACCAAGGTCAGTAAATCTTCGTGATATCACAAAACGCATACAAGGTATTCATCAAATTTAAGTCTTTCGTTAAATTTGGCATATTATGTGTAATCACGTTTATCACATGTTTTACCAAATTTTATACAGAAGTCAATACATTCTTTTTTTAATGTTTTGTTTGCAAAATATGTTTGAAGCAACAATAACATGCAAAAGTCTTGTAATAAAATGATGATTTTCATAGGGATGATGGTTTAATAACAATAAGAAATATAAATCAACGTTGATTCAACAATTAAAACCATTCCCATTTTTAACTGTCCACTTTACAGCGCCCTTCCTCTCCACAGAATCCCAAGTTGGCTAATATCCGCTTGTTAGGCGCAGATCCACCGGGATAGATGGTGTAAAAAGGGTCGACCCAATGAAATGGTGGGCTGGCGCCGAATCGCGTTTAAATCTTCTCGCAAAACTATTTCCTTTGGCGATTCTGAGTCGAAAAGGACACAACCGCGCAGCAGCAGCAGATCTGCACATGCAAATTTATTACCGCCTCCTGTAGGCGTTGTTTTCTTCCCTTCTTCTCTGAAAAGCAATCAATTTCTCCACCTTGACCGTTGGTTCGCACTGACCAGGTAGTAGAATCGGGGCGTCACACAACTCTTCTCTTCCTTACTATCCAGATCTAAATATGTGGATTAATGTGCCTTCCGTCGTTTTCAGAAGTGCGCGGTGTATTAATTTCGCTCTATTTATTATCGACGTGCTTGCTCCACACGTGCGTCCTTCCGTTCCATCGCAATCGTGATCCATTCGACGGGGAGGCAATTTATAATTTATCTTCGAAACGCCCCCGAAGTCATGGCACCATCTCTATAGACAAAACCGGCGGCCACACGTCACTTTGGCCTTCCTGCGAGGAGGAATTCGACCAGGAAGAACGGTCTAAAACTGTGCTCCTCCTAAAATCTTTGCTATAAATTACAGTTTTTCAATTTGAGGAAGTCCATAATTGATACCTCATAAATTGAATTGGTTTATTATTAGCGCGATTATTTATGGACTTTTACTTCAACGGAACAGCTTCTTGTGCCCTCCCACACAAAAAGGGTCAAACTGCGAACTCAGCAACACAGACAGTGCAAAAGTTCAATGAATGGTGGTAATTGACGGATTCGTTTTAAGACTGGGTGAACCTTTGAACTCACCTGATTGGCAGGTTTATGTTGCTTAAAAGGGGCTGCCGTAATGTTGAACAATGAATCATGTGTTCAGAACGAGACAATGAGATACAAAAGAGCTGCTTTTAAATCATGCTGACCCATTGATTCTTTTTACTCTCGTTACAGATGATATGGTGCCAAATCAGAACATCTTCACGCCGTGTGTGGCTTTCCGCGTTGTGGGAACTCCGATCAAATATGTCACCAGTAAGTATTTTAAATTTTGACTATATGATGTAAAAGACTAAACAAATCTATTCATAAGCTGCACAAAGTGATGCAAATCCGGAGTTTTTTCAGACCGTCAAATAAACTTTTTTTTTTGCAATTTCAAAAACTGCCAGAAAGCGAAAAAAAATCTTGAAATATTAAAATTTACTATCTGGGTAATTCTCCGCCAACTCACACAGCAGTCGCCCCGACCCCTCTTCGATTTGCGTGAAATTTTGTCCTAAGGGGTAACTTTTGTCCCTGATAACGAATCCGAGGTCCGTTTTTTGATATCTCGTGACGGAAGTGCGGTACGACCCCTTCCATTTTTGAACATGCGAAAAAAGAGGTGTTTTTCAATAATTTTCAGCCTGAAACGGTGATGAGATCGAAATTTGGTGTCAAAGACGCATTTATGTAAAATTAGACGCCCGATTTGATGGCGTACTCAGAATTCCGAATAAACGTATTTTTCATCGAAAAAAACACTAAAAAGTTTTAAAAATTCTCCCATTTTTTTTTTTGAACATGTCATTTTAAGGAAAGTTTAATGTTCTTTTCGAATCTACCCAGAAGAGTCATTTTTTCATTTAGAACAAAATTTTTCATTTTAAAATTTCGTGTTTTTTCTAACTTTGCAGGGTTATTTTTTAGAGTGTAACAATGTTCTACAAAGTTCTGAGTACGCCATCAAATCGGGCGTCTAATTTTACATTAATGTCTCTTTGACACCAAATTTCTATCTCATCACCGTTTGAGGCTGCAAATTATTGAAAACACCTCTTTTTTCGCATGTTAAAAAATGGAAGGGGTCGTACAGCCCCTCCGTCACGAGATATCAAAAAACGGACCTCGGATTCGTGATCAGGGACAAAAGTTACCCCTTAGGACAAAGTTTCACGCAAATCGAAGAGGGGTCGGGGCAACTTTTCCCGATTTCGTGCGAGTTGGTAGAGAATTACCCATTTATTAAAAAAAAAGTTTTTGCAACAAGAATCAATTTTTCAGCACAAGTCAGTGAGGTTTATCAAAATGTATAAATACGACGAAGACTGAAAAAAATTACAACGCAGCGATTGTCATGGAACGTGGAAAGATATATTTGTACAGATAATAGGGTGGTCCAAATCCGGGCTTCCTCGGAGCCAACCCCTGAAATCAACGATTGGCCCATAACTAGGCTAAATTCTTAATTTGAGCTCATTCTGATCACGGGAACTCCTCCTTCTAATACAGGGGTGCTCATAATTTTTGAATGGCTGGTCAAATGTGAGTGTGGAAAAAAATACAATATTTTCAACAAAACTATACAAAATTAAAATCATATTTATATATTACTACACTGTGCATGGCTCAACAAACATTGAAAACAGGTAAGGCAGCAGCTAAAATCTTTATTAGAAGTCTATAATTAACAGTCTGTTCAAGGTCGAGGGGTGGTGGTTGGCCATTTTGTGGGTGAATGCTGAAACAAACATATTTTCACAAATATCACGAAAATGATTTAATTTTTTATTTAATTCAATACACTTATATTTTTCTTAAAATTAAAACACAAACTTTGATAAAATGGTACAATTTAATTTTAAATGTCCAACTATAACAATAAACCGTTGCCAAAGGTTTTTTCAACAGTTATTGCTCAAATTTCAATAATATTTAAATAAATTTTGTTCTGTCATCAGATGTTGGTCACTCAAACCAAATGTTATGAGTTATAATCCCGAGACTGGAGGTTTTTTAGTGCAAATTAAGTTTGAGCCTCAGCCCATAAAAATTAAATAATTTGGAAAGCCTATATTTTTACTATCTATAACATTTTCTACTTGAATTATATTTGAACGTTTTATAACTTCCTTCTAGAAATGTTCGATAAAATTTTTGACGAAATTACTCATTTAAATCGCCTTTAAGCTTTATCCGAAGTGAAATTTTTGCCAGGTCTTCGGATAATCCAGTCTGGACTGTAATATACTTTTACACAAAATGTTTATTTCATGTAATTAAGATCAGAGCACAGGTACATTTTTTGTTTTATTCTATCAAAAAATAAAAAAAAGGTTCTCAATAAAGCTTAAATAAAACTTTAGCTTCAATTATGGGTCAAAGGAATAATCCACATATATTTTTTGAAATACTTTGAATGATATTCACATTTTTTGTTGATTAGGCAAACAGGATTCTTTATTTTAACTAAAAGTCAATACTTCATACTAAAAAAAACCTTCCATAAGAGTCCTAAAAATTAATCACAGGACGGTAAACCTATCATTAGCCCACTAATGCAAGCCACGGAAAGTTTCGATCAATTCATTTCCCCGAAGACACTGCATTCGCAATAGGGGAAGGTGGGGCAAGACGACCATATGGGGCAAGAGGAACAATCGCTCGTACGGCCGTAATGTTTACAATTTTGATTATTTCTAGTATGAGGAATTGTTGCTAGCAATGCAATTAGCTGATTCTACTACCACATAACCGCCAAAACGACGTAAACGCCACGGAGCATAAGATTTAATGAAGTTTTTTCAAAACCTTTGTTTTCTTATAATATTTGGAAAGTTCAAAATAAGGCTTTGGGTTCGTTTTAAGGCTCATTTTATCAAAATGCAATTTTTCCTAGATCAGTAGTGTCCCTACCAATGACTTGCACCTATTATAAAGTATGATTTAACTTTTGGTTATATTTGTTGAGAGCTTTTAAAAAATCTTGTTCAGGTGGGGCAAGTGTACCATATGGATTTTTAGTATGGAAAAAAATACGAATTGCTGCAACAACATATTTGATTGGGAAATAAATACATAAACGTACTTAATAACTAATAAACAATTGTTAAAAAAAATGTCCATGCAAAATATAGTGATATTATGAAAATTTCCTTTTTTTCATTTAAGTAATAATCTTTTTCGTAAAAACGATCAAATTTTTAATAAAATAAATTATTTAATCTAAAAATTGAAGAAACGTTTCAAATACATCCTAATCTGGTGTATCTAAGTGTTAACAGTTCAATTGATAGCAAATTAACATGTTGTTTCATGCATTGTTCCTCTTGCCCCAACGGGTTGTTCGTCTTGCCCCACTAGTTGAGTAGAACATACGGAAAATAAAAAAAATAAAATCATTTTTTTGCATTAAAAAACAGGATTTTTTGAAAACTTGTTCTATAAAAGTCTTAGTCAAGACCTGGAATAAGATGATTATTTTAAAATCCGACAGATTTTTAACATTTTTAATGGGTTACAACGATCATTTCCTTAGCTTGTCACACTTGCCCCACTTTCCCCTACTCCTCCGTACGAAGTTTGGCGGAAATGACTGCGAGTCTGGGTGGTCAAAGTGGGTTTGAAGAGGCGCTAAAAGGAAGCGAAAATACAATGAATGTGTTTGATGTTTAGCCTGAAACCAGCGTGGGTTGGAGATGATGATGATGCCCAACGCATAAATTGAATCAATATTTCCATTTCCAAACCACGACGACGACGACCATGGGATCTATTCCGGTTAAACAAAAGTAGCATCACTGACTGGCAGTGGCAGACAGGCTGGCAGGCAGATGAGCTGATGAGGCGGGAAAATAAGTAAGTCGATTGAGGGTAAGATGCTCTGAAAGCTCAGCTCATCGTTTTGTGGTAGATGCGGAAATGGCAAAGCATAAAAATCCTCTTCCTAACTTACTTAATAACTATGTAAAACATAACAATAAATATTGAAAACAAATAGGTAAAACCATTAAAACATCGTAAAGAAGAAGAAGAAACGTGGAGCATGCTGGAGGTGAGAAGAAGCAGTTTAAGCCACATGTTTGTATTAGACGCTAGCATCACTGCTGTAGATGGAGATGGCATCGTGTGTGGGGTTTTTAATTGTGAAATGATCGTTGGATTTTTTTATGCTTTTTGGTGTAAAAATAAACAGTAAACTTTTAAAATTCGATGTTAATTGCAAACATGTGCATATGATGTGGTATGAGCCATCATGGGTGGGACTTAATTATCCACGGATAGACTTTCAATGAATGATCCAGAGAAGATTATTTGAGGGCAAATTTGTTGCGCAATAGTTGTAAATGAGTTATTGATGTAATGCCATTGTGTTCTACTGGCTCAGTTCTGTTATTTTTTTCAAAAGCTTGGTTGTTGTTTATATAGTCATGGCCAAATCAACAGAATTTTTCTAAATCATAAAATTCTCTCAACCATCCAATAGATTGTAATCTTTCGTTCTAGAGAAAATAATAGCGTGATATAACTGGCACATTTTAAACCGTAACCATGTTGGAACGCGACCATCTTCAAAGCCTTTTATTGAGAAACATCGCTGATAGTGCCAATTTTTTTACGGTCAGGAACATTTCTAGAAAAACGGAAAGAAGAACGTGTTAAGGAAAATTACACTGACCTACAAAAATTTACAAAAATTTACAAGAATGACGCTGCGCAATTTTGCTGGAATTTCAAGACAGGGAACAACTTTGACGAAGAGTGCAAAAAGGTTTATAAAATAATGCCATTCGGCCCTTTCTCTAAATATTTTCAAAAACTAACAAAAAGTACACGTATTTCTGGGGACCCTTTAGTTCATACTTCCCCTTAAGTTAAGCCTGAGCAGCAACATTTTGTGGACAGTTGTAGTTCTGTGTTAATATTCGAAAATCTGTGCTTTTGCCAAGGAATAAGGAAACGCCGTATATTTCCATCGCGCACCTTATGTTGGCATATCAGCACTTTAACGTACACAGAAAAAAAAAATTAGGAAGGTTGAAAATTTGTTTGGTTGAATATTTCTTCTTTTTTGGGTAATTTCACCTTGAAAAAATATGTAAAAGTGTTAACCTGATATAAATTCACCAGTTTCTGATGTGATATTATACATTTTTTTGACACAAAATCTGTCACCCTTCCCTGATGAATATTACCATCTTTTTTCTGTGTATCGGCGTATAGTTTAACGGATGGCAAGGCAAGCAAGTTTCTATCAAAGCATGGTTGACATGGTGTTTTCAGCAAAATTAGCCATTTTTGAACTTTTTTGACAAAAAGTGACTTTCCCAAAAATATTAAAAATAAACTTTGAATAAAAATCAAAAAATCAAATTTGAAAATTATTTAAAATTTGTTTTTGATTTAAATCACCATTTTCATGTAAAAACCAATTGAATGTATGTTTAAGGTAAAAACATGTTCTTGTGTTTTTTTTTTGCAACAAATTGAAACTGGCGATATCTTGGCAACTATTGGTCTGATCATAGGTTTGATGTACAATCTTCAAATAAATTATTGTGAGTTTTCAACCTATTGAATAAAAATACTAAATACCAATGTGGACCTAGTTTTGCAGAGCACTAAAAAGCTTCACATATGGAAAAAGATACAAACAAACCCAATTGTAGTCAGGCTGACAATTCTACACGGAGACACGTTTTTGAAAAACGTACCATGGAATTTGAACACTTTGTTCGTGGTTCCCATTTTCATGAAAGCTTGTTCACGATTTTTGGAACTCTTATTTCTCGGTGTACAAACAAATGCAGGCAAACTGCCAAACTGTCATAGAGTTTGTTTGTTTGCGAGTTTGTTCGTTTGTTTGCTATGTAGTCTAATAGCTCCTTCAGTTGACGTTCCTTTTTTCTATTTGTAAATAGTTTTAAATTAAAATTGAAAAGTTACAAAAACTTCTCTTCAAATATGATTTATATGTAGGTTCACTTCCAGAATCAATAAAAAAAAACAAATTATGTTATCGAAAACTGGTCACCCGTCTGTTCAACATCTACACGCTAGTTGTAATAACTCCATTTACGACGGAAGGGCTGCTGATGCTGCAGTATAAATTACACGGGATGCAACAAGTGATACACTATCATAACTCATACTTCCCCATTCCGCCTAATGGAGGAGAAAGTTGCGAGGCTCTTCCAAAGTGATGGTCAGCGAAGATGATGATGATGTCGACGAGGGCCACTTTTGTTGCGTAACATCCAAACTTGTAACAGCCGACCTAGCAGCCCCAGCAGCGCGATAATAATTTCCTAATGAAAATTCATGAAAAAATAAGAGTTGCGCGGTCAGCGGAGGGTGCACTGGGAAACTGTAATAAAGTTTCACACCTCTGGGCTGGGTCCGACGGCGGGCGAGGTCACTTTTGTTTTCGGTTGGCCCCGATGTCGGCATCGCTCGGTGTAATGCTGAGAGACCCCGCGGTGGTGGCGGCACTGACTATGTAACTCGAGTTGATAAGAGGGTGGTTTACTATGTGACTGGCAGGGAAGGCTAAAAGCAGCTAGATGACTTCGGCGTGTTTGTGTAAGAAAACACTTGAATTGTGCAATACATTGATGCATTGAGATTGAAAAAAAAAGATTTTATAAAAAATAGCTAAAAGCAAAAAAACATAAATGACAACTGGAAAATAAAAGAATATACGAAACATTTTAACATAAAAAAAGAACATTATCATGACAACAACACACAAGAACATATCAGCCGGACAACATATAAACAAGACGACATAACGAAAGAATAGAACAACAACAAAATAAAAAAAGGAATCAACAGAACTAAGAATCACGATATAAAAACAAAATAAAAACGTTACTTAATCCACCCTAAGCTGGTTGAAGCCTTCCTCACATTGATCAATCAAAAAAACTAACATCTTAGATCTTCTACCTTTTGGGGTGTCGGTCTTCCGATTACCCATCTGATAAGTGTTAAATTAACATTTAAGTGCTCATAACTTTTGATAGGGTTGTCAGATCTTCAATCTTTTGTACACGTTGGAAAGGGACCATTCACAAACCACGTGGATACTTTTTTGGATTTCTCAACCTCCCCACCCCTCGTGGACAATTGTCCATACAAAAAAAATATTATTTTGTATGGAGCGTGGACAATCCAAACCCCCACCACCCCCTCCCCCTCTCAAAGTGTCCACGTGGTTTATGGATAGTCCCAAAGGTCTTTTGGTTGGTCTTTTGGTGGGTCGCATGACAGATCCGGACAACGGTTTCATCACAATATCTGAGATTCGGTCTTGAAAATTATTTAAATAACTCTTAAGTACTTATGAATTTTAATAGGTTTGTCAGATTTCAATGTTTTAAACTCGTTTAAAAGGTCTTTTCAATACATTTCTTAAAATGTATAACATGACAAAAAACACGCTTTTTACAATCTTCCGGACTTATTTAGCATAACTTTTGAAGTACTTGAAAAAACTTCATAATATTCACTAAGGTCCTACAGTCTACAAATTGTAACATCAAAAAACAAAAAAATACCTACTAACAATGTAACTGTAAACAATGCAAATCAAACAAGTTGTGATTGCAGCTGTTGTTGAAACAAATCCGTCATCACACCACAAAGCACTAACAAGACGAATAAAGCCACGTGACTTAAACGATCGGTAGTAAAAGTGCTGTCTTTCCCCACTTAAGAATGAATTATCATGGGAAAAAATTGTAAGAAGAAAAAAACCCTCATCTTTCGTCTCGTGGCATCTTGTTTTGGTTTTGTTTTGATTTCGTTTCGCAGCGGCATCATTCGATCCGAGTCTCTCACGTGCAATTAGCATAATCATAACTCAGGCGGCCAGACCCGGAGAGGAAGACGACGCGACGTCGGCGGCAACCATTCAAGGGATTAGCAGGTAAGGTAACAAGGCCGTATTATGTCTGGCGTTTAATCTTCCCACTGGGTGGGATTTGAGAAATTATGAAAGCATTTTTCCATTGATTTTTCCGACGAGACCGTGCAAGAGGAGGAGAGATGAAAGTGAAATTTTGCTCGGGGATCGATGACATTTTTACGCTGGGAAATTTGTACGTATCTTTTTGATCAAAGTCTCAAATCAAAGCCAAATATGTTGTTGTTTCTGAACATAAAAAAGAGGAAAGAAGGATTGTTCTTACAAAAATGAAGTAATTAATTATTAGCTCATTGAAAATTCACATTGCCAAACCTGAAAAAGTAATCATGACCAGTTCATAAATAAGTTTTATTTTTCGAATATTAATTTTCACCAATAAATTTTTAACTACCAACCAAAAACTCTACCGAAGCAGGCTTGGTCTGTACTAACTTCAGGGAGACGACTCTTACATCTTGATAGACATAACTAGGCTTAGTTGTCACGCTCGAAAATTGCAAATTTCACGGGGACCTCAATTTCAAAACACAAAATTTCACGCAAATTTCGCGGAACGTGAAAAATGTTTAAATAACTCTGAAAATCTTATGTTTAAATCACAGAGACTGCTTTTTATGCTTCATTATATATTTTTTAAATAAACTAAAAACTATTTCAATAATTTTGAACCTGACACAAAAAAAAATCTCCTAATTTTCCAAAAAGATTCCTCCTGGTTTATGGGTGGGCTCTATATATAATATATATTTTAAAACAAAGTGTAGGGCATGCGTATTCTCATTTATTGAACTGTTGTTTTAATATTCGACTAATAAAGCTATTAAGTTATCGCTGATTTGCTTCATTTTATTCAATTTCATATCAAAGCAAAATTTGACAATTTTGTCCAGCCAAAATGGGTTGAATAATTTGTATTTTTTGCAACATTTAGCAAATTAATTTTTTTTTTAAAGGTTTTCATCACCCAATTCCAAATTAATTTTTTTTTTAAATTCAGCAAAATTAATACAAAAACAAAAACAAGTACTATTGTTTAACTTTCACAGGAATCATCCACCTAAATAATCAAATATCGTTAAAATAAAACAGGACTCAGAAAAATCTGATTTTGCCTTCCTCACTGAGGTAAGGCTATAATCCTGCTCTAAAAATGAACTTTTTATTAAAAGCTCGAAGACCCACCTTCATTTATACATATCGACTCAGAATCGAAAACTGAACAAATGTCTGTGTGTGTGTGTATGTATGTATGTGTTCAAAAATCTTGCCAAGTTTTCTCAGCACTGGCTAAACCGATTTTGATCGAACCAGTTGCATTCGACTTGGTTTAGGGTCCCATACATCGCTATTGAATTGTTTGAAGTTTCGATAAGTAGTTCAAAAGTTATGTATAAAAATGTGTTTTCACATATATCCGGATCTCAATTATATGCATGTAAACGATGTCCGGATCCATCATCCGACCCATCGTTGGTTAGGTAATTGAGAAACCTTTCCAACGAGTCCACAACATTGAAGATCTGGCAACCCTGTCTCGAGTTATGACCACTTAAGTGATATTTATGTGCTTTTTTGAAGCCGGATCTCACTTAAATGCATGTAAACGATGTCCGGATCCATCATCCAACCCATCATTGGTTAGGTAATCGAGAGATCTTTCCAACGAGTCCACATAATTGAAGATCTGGCAACCCTGCCTCGAGTTATGACCACTTAAGTGATATTTATGTACTTTTTTGAAGCCGGATCTCACTTAAATGTATGTAAACGATGTCCGGAACCATCATCCGACCCATCGTTGGTTAGGTAATCAAGAGACCTTTCCAACGAGTCCACATAATAGAAAATCTGGCAACCCTGTCTCGAGTTATGACAAGTTAAGTTATATCTGTGTACTTATTTTTCTGGACCTAAAAAAATAGCTGAAATATGTGTCCAAACCACTCATATTACCCATTGTTGGTAAAAAGTGAGGAAGGCATCAACCACACAGGTGGATTAAGTTAGTTTTTTTTTTAAGTTGGTTTTAAAGATAAAAAATACCCTTCATTTTAATTTGTATAAAACAAAGCTTGATTACCTTTAAAACAAAACAGCAGTTAAGCAATTCTCTACAAAAACCGGAAATGGATTTTATTTGTATTTTTTGATTTGGCTCAAACTTTGTGGGGGCAACTCTCTACGAAATCGACCGATTTCGACCATTTTTATTTCTTGTATTTTTTTATTTGACTCAAACTTTGTGGGGGCCTTCCCTATGACCAAATAAGCTATTTTGTGTCATTGGTTCACCCATACAAGTCTCCATACAATTTTGGCTGCTGTCCATACAAAAATGGTATGTAAATTTTCAAACAGCTGTAACTTTTGAGTGAATTTTCTGATCAATTTGGTGTCTTCGGCAAAGTTGTAGGTATTGTTGAGGACTTTTGAGAAAAAAATAGGTACACGGAAAAAAATTGCAGATTTTTTATCAACTTTTTTTTCACTAAAACTCAATTTCCCAAAATACGTATTTTTATATGTTTTAGGGGACAAAATCCGCAACTTTTGAGCCATAGAGAAACATGGTCAAAAATCTGCCGCCGAGTTATGAATTTTTGAAAAAATAGTGATTTTTGGAAAAATCGAAGTTTTATGCAAAAACAAGTTTGACATTACTTTTTAATGCAAAATTGAATTTGCAATCGAAAAGTACTTTACAGATTTTTTGATAAAGGGCTCCGTTTTCAAGATATAGCCACCGAAAGTTTGATTTTAGCGAAATATTTGCAGTTTTTCAATTTTAAAAAATAGTGACCTATGTGACCATTTCAAAAAATATTATTTTTTTTTAAATTTGCTATAAAATTGTCTAAGAGACATTGAAAATTGGACCTTTGGTTGCTGAAATACAGCGGCTTAAAGAAAAAGAAACACGAAAATTGAAGTTTTCTAAGTCTCACCCAATCAGCCCACCATTTTCTAATGACGATATCTCAGCAATTAATGGTCCGATTTTCAATGTTAATACATGAAACATTCGTGAAATTTTCCGATCTTTTGGAAAAAAATATTTTGAAATTTTTTAAATCAAGACTTGCATTTTAAATGGGCGTAATATTCAATATTTGGCCCTTTTAAAATGTTAGTTTCGATTTAAAAAAATTCAAAATATTTTTTTCGAATAGATCGGAAAATTTCACGAATATTTCAAATATTAACATTGAAAATCAGACCATTAATTGCTGAGATAACTTAGTTAGTTTCTAAAAAAAGTTAAAAATTTGAGCAATTTTTCAAATGGATCATATCAAGCTTTTCAATTGTAACCAAATAAAATTTACTTTAATAGTCCTGGTGCCCGTGCTACTGCTCAAAGTAGAATTAGAAATAAACAACTGTTTGAAGCGAGCGGTAGTACGGGCGCACCGAAGTCGTAAGCATATTGTGTATTTGTGAAACTATCTGTAATTAACTAATAAATAATTTTAGTTTGTAACGTGCGCAAATTTGGAGTTTTTCTTCGCTTCGCCGTTCACGAAACCGGTGCCCGGATCTGCCTGTCAATCGCCGTTCGCAACAATGTCATTATTTTGAAAAAAAAAATGCGAAAATTGATAAAGTTCACGAATTTCACGCCGTCCACGAAATCGATTCCATTTCACCATTGACGTAGTAACATGATCCGTTTTGCAAAAAAAAATCACGAATCGTTCTGAACATTTGACGGTCGGCTCTACATACAAAATAAGCCGAAATTTCAGCCAAGCCATGCCGAGGATTTCATCGGCCTACGGGTTTTAAGTTTTTTGTCATTGTAAAAAAAAACCGGTTTCAAGATCTCCGGTGGCCACATCCGTAACCGCATTGAGAAATCAGTTTAAACTGGTCATGCAACATATAGAACTTCTGGAATTTGAATAGAGAGTGTCTCTAGTGCAATTTCGTCTCCTGGACAGGAGGCGGTTCTATGGCCTTCGCAGCGGGCTTGGTGGTGGCTTTTGTTAAATCGGTATCCCTAGCATCCGTTGGTCCGGGTGTGGGCTCGTATAGCGGGTGCAAGTGCCGCCAATTCACCAACGAGGGACACATCGACCCGACAAAGCCATCACCAGCAACAGTGCGTTCATCCGACCCGGTACGGAGACCGAGGATTGCCATGCCTGCTGCGAAGGCCACGGAACCACTACATCCGGCGGAATTCCAACATTATGTTCTTAACCTTAATAAATTGACAGCAATGGAAGTGGAAATCAACACGGTTGCTGCGATGAATCTGAAAACGCGATACGCGCAATAAATATAAAAATCGAAAAATGTCGTAAAAAAATTCGAATATTCAATTTTCAATTTAAGTAGGCGTCAAAAGTAAGCGTCCCTGATGAAAATCTCACCAAAATCTGAGCATTTATTAGAAATTTGTTTACGCGTTTATTATCTCAACATTAAATTAGGTAAACTATATTTCATAGTTTTAAGCAGAAAACAAAACAAATTATAATTCAATGATATTTTTGATATTTTGATTTTTTTCGAACCATTTTAATAACAGTATTCTGTGTTTTCATAACCGTACAAAATGCTCAATTCTTTGCTTCTCTGGTGTATTAGTGTACTGTTTACAATTTTTGCTTTTATTGAAATAATTCCCTTAGAATGAAGTACGTTCGTGATTTCAATAGGGGAAAGTGGGGCAAGTGTAACAAGCTAAGGAAATCCTCGTTAAAACCCATTAAAACGTTAAAACATCTGTCGGATTTTTTCATAATCACCTTATTTCAGGTCTTGACTAAGACTTTGACAGAACAAATTTTGAAAAAATCCTGTTTTTCAATGTTAAAAATTGATTTTAAAATTTCTGATTTTCCGTACGTTCTACTCAACTAGTGGGGCAAGACGAACAACCCGTTGGGGCAAGAGGAACGATGCATGAAACAACATGTTAATTTGCTAACAAGTGAACTGCTATCACTTTGAAACATCAGATTAGAATGTATTTAAAACGTTTCTTTCACTTTTAGGTTTAATAATAATATTTTACTAAAAATTTGATCGTTTTTACGAAAACAAATTATTGCTTAGATGATAAATAGTAAATTTTCATAGTATCACTTTATTTTGTAGGAACTTTATTCTAAACAATTGTTTATCAGTTTTTAAGAACTTTTTTGTATTTATTTCCCAATAAAATATGTTGTTGCAGAAATTCGTATTTTTCCATACTAAAAATCCATATGGTACACTTGCCCCACCTGAACAAGATTTCTAAAAGCTCTCAACAAAAAAACCAAAAGTTAAATCATACTTTCTAATAAGTGCAAATCATTGGTTGGAACACTACTGATCTAGGAAAAATAGGATTTTGATAAAATGAGCCTTAAAACGAACCGTAAGCCTTATTTTGTACTTTCCAAATATTATAAGAAAACAAAGGTTTTTAAAAAACTTCATTAAATCTTATGCTCCGTGGCGTTTACGTCGTTTTGGCGGTTATGTGGTAGTAGAATTAGTTAATTGCACTGCTAGCAACAATTCCTCATACTGGAAATAATCAAAATTGTAAAAATTACGGCCGTACGAGCGATTGTTCCTCTTGCCCCATATGGTCGTCTTGCCCCACCTTCCCCTAATGAAACTTTGAGCATCGTTTGCCGAACTGTTTTAACATATAAAGCTAAATTTAAGCCAGATTTGATACTTTAAATTGAATTTAATTTTTAAAATTGGCTGGAGTTTTTAGACCTGTTTTATATTTTTCTGATATTATTGATGATTTTTTTTTTTTTTTTGAATAAAAATGGCCGTTACAAAAAATTTTCGTAAATTATGTTTATTGAAATTTATCCATAACATGATTTGGAGGGAACGAAACCAAAACCTATCGAGAATTGCATTCGAAGTATTACATCCTTTTAAAAGTCAATGGTTGTAAACATACTTTTTAACTATCTTGCAATGAGCATTACTAGCGTAACAGTGAATAGTTTAAGCTTGATGGCAAAACTTTTACTCGCACCTGCTGATGAATTCAGTCGAAGCGCATCATAAACTAGAAATGGTAGAAAAGTACAGATCATCAATGTAACTCCAAATGCACACACACATGCTCACAAAAGATTTACATTTTTATGAACACACCTCATTTCACCCCTGCGGCCAAGACGTAGGGATCCACCGTTAATTACGCCCCGCTATTCCCATTGCGCGCGAGCACGCGCAATAGAGAGTGCCGGTGGCCATCAATGATGATGGTCAATGGCGAGTGAGCATTATTGCCCTGCTGCTGCTGCTGCATCCTAATAATGATGGCCGCACGGATCCATTTACAATGGCCGGTTGGTGGCCCATATTGGAAACAGTCTTATTTTAGGACAGAGCAGGATGTTGAGGGAGATGACAGAAGGAATTACAAAGTGCGCTTACTGTGATGGTTAGCACACAGCTAATTAACGTGCGTTCTATGAGTTTTCTATGAGTTTACCTTCAAATTTTCTAACCCTTAGACGTCACCGAGGTGAGCTTCTCGTCGGAAACCCACATCGACCACCAGTCAGGCCTGAGCACCAAGGAGTACGTCGTGATCGCCATCTGCAGCCTCTGCCTGGGCCTGATCTACATCGCGTCGGTTTTTCTCTATATCCACATGAAGAAGCGGAAGCGGACCGGGAGCGACGGGGACGACGATGACGATGCCAACACGATCAAGAATGACTACTCGTCGTACCAGCAGAACGACCAGGTCACCTTCGGCGTCGGGTTGGGCTCGCACCAGGTGAGTCCGTTCGGGGGCCAAACCCGGAACAGCTTCATCGGCCGGGGTGGCGTCGGCGTCGGCAGTCAGCGGCAGAGTGGGGCTGCCGTCGGTACCGTCGGGGCTGGCCACCGGGGCATTTCGACCGCTCTGAATGTGGGACTGCACGCGGAGGAGATGGGCATCGTCAAGAACAACCCGCTGCTCAAGCACTTCCCCAACTTGAGCGACAATTCGGGCTTCATCAGCGACAACTCGAACTCGGTGTCGGAGTTTGAGGACGAGCTCACCGTTGATGGGGATAAGATGGTAAGGAGGATTTGAGGATTCTGGGGATCGCTGGGAACCGCTGAACTAACAATCGTGTATTTCGCTTTACAGATGCAAACAACCGCCAACGTACATCAGCCAAAAAACTACTTAGGGCATACCGACATGGATGGAGGACATCTCCATCCGCAACAGCAGCTCCACCACGGCCGGATGAGCCCGAACGGCCAGGACGGTATGAGCAATGGCCAGAATGGAACCGATACCGAGTGCCTGCCCGAGGAAAATGTGTCCATTGTCGAAGACATCAGCAACGACGAAAAGCTCGAAAGTATGAAGTCTATCGTCAACGGAACCATGCGCCGAAAGCTGTACTTCAATCCGGCCTATTTTGAACCGCACCTGCTGGTGGTACGTGACCTAACCTTAAAAACCCCTAAACATATTAATTCTAACCCCCCATCTCTCCCTTACTTGCAGTCCCCACCGGCAGCCGCGATCGAGTTCTTGAACAAGATCCGCGAGGTCATCACGATCGCCAAGTACAAAATGACCGCCAAGCGGTTCCAGCCCTCGTTGAACATCATCCCCGAGGAGCTGCAGCATGGATCGCACGGGTCAGAGACTTACGCCGCGGCCCAGACGGCTCCTCCAAGTCGGCGCAGCAGTTTGATCAGCTCGCGCAGGGACAGCTCCAAGAAGAGCATCTGCTCGGGCTGTCCCGGGTGCGAAAAGAAGGCCGGTAACTCGGACGTGGTGGTTCCGTCGAGCAATTGTAAGAACTGTGGTGACAAGCAAAACAGCATCCGCAAGTGGTTGGAGGACGTTTCTACGAATCACGGAGAAGCGGTCAATGAAACGGACATGTTGGATGGAGCAAGACCAAATGTGGCCGCAACGGAAAATCCGGAATCGCTCAAGTCGTTGGACGATCGTTCGACTTGCGATTCGCTGCCAATCAATCCGGAAATTAAGAAGCAGCCAAAGTCATTGCGATCTCGCCACGGTAGGGACAGTGACAGCTCGTCCGTTTCGGACAACGAAACGATCATCGCAAACAGTGTCAAGGAGCGATCGGCTCTTGCGCGAGTTCCTTCAAGATCAAAATCCATCCGATCGGACGCGAGTTCGGCTCCGAAGATCGTGTCGCACAGTTTGAAGTCCGACGTGGTTAAGATGACCAAATTCGGCGCCGAGGACGGATCGTTGATGAAGAACAACAGCTTCGTGTACGATCCTTCCCCGAGCCACTCCAAGAATCAGGAGATTTACATGAGAAACATCAACAACTCGCTGGTGAACCTGGATTCCAACAAGATCTACGACAAGCGGGATCTGTACAGCAGTGAGCTGTTCAACAATCCCCAGTTCGAGTCAACTCCAAAGATGCAGCAGCGATCTGCGAACCACCACCATCACCATCAGCAGCAGCAGCATTATCAGCAGGGAAGGAAGCGATCTAACACCCGTCCTGACCCCAGACTCGAAGTGGTGGAACAGTTTGCCAACATGAGTCCCGGAAAGCTGCGGAACCTGAACCACATGCCGGATATGGTCTACGAAGCGCTCGCCATGGATCAGCGGAAAAATTCGTGGCGCAGCCAAGGTGAACCAGTTCCGATCAACGAATACCTGCAGGACAGTGACAGCCGGTTCAGCAGCATCGATCGTACGGAAAAGTATCGAAACGAAAAGTTCTTTCATGACTTTATCAACTCGGACGACAACAACACCCTCGGGAACCGGTCGGGCAAGAACTCCTTCAACAAGTACCAGCCGGACTCGCCGATCTACTCGCGCAAGTCCCCGCACTACTTGATCGTGGACTACGAAACGGACAGTCTCGAGCGGGTCACATCGAAGACCCAGGTGAGCTTCAACACGTCCACAACGACCAGCAGCGATCTAAGCTCGCAACCATCGCCATCGCACAGTACGGCCCTTCCGCTAGAGGAAGAAGTCGAAATCCGGAACGCCATCTACGATCGGGTGGAGGGGTTTAGGAAGGATTCGGACACGATCATAAAGGAACGCGAAATCATCAGCCTGGCCGACGACTACGAAGACCTGCCGATGAACTCGCTGGCAGAAACCGTCATCCAGGTTTCGTCCAAGAAAGGGCCCAAGATCAAGTGCGATACGCCCTTTCAGGGCAGCATCACGATCGAGGTAGAGCACAGTCCCGAAGAGTGCGATCTCTCCACCGACAGTGATCAGTTCGAGCCGGACACGCTCGACCGGAAGCCAAAGAAGCACAGCAACATCGTGGGCAGACACAAGAGCAACGTTTGGGCACAGGACCGTTTAAGTACCAAGGAGACAAACCTAACCTCACTTCCGGCGGATCTCAACAATCACTTTGTGCTAAAAAACTCCCAGTCGTTCCGTGAGACTTCCTTCGGCAGTCTGCGTGAAATTTACGAGTCGAAGAACCTGAAAAACATCAACCACAACCAGATGCGGAGTCTGGAGGAGTTTGACGTGCAATCCGGCAAGCTGCTGACGCTGGAGCTGCGACACTCGAAGCGGCAACGCTCGAACGACAACACTGTGATCGCGCCGAAGCTGATGCCACCGGATTTGATTCCGGCCGACGTGGGATCCGCTGGGATGCACCGGAACCACTACGATCAACCGCGTCAGCAGTTGAAGAAGGTCGAGGACTACGGGATTTCACCGAAGAACTTGGCCTGCTGGAACAACGACAAGTTTACGAAGCAACCGAACGGTCCGGCGCCGAAGCCATCGCTGAGCAACTTGGAGAGCTACGAGTCGACGAATAGTGCGACCGCGGATAGTGACTCCACGCAGTTTACGGGAGTGTCGGACAACGATCAGAACGGAGGCAAGCGGCAGAAGAAGGTCGCCAATTACAGCCAGGTGAACAAGGTAAGCCGCGATCGGTCGGGATCTGTGGAGAAGGAGGCTGGGTTCCGGTTGGTTGGCGGTGATCCAGACGAGTCGAGTGTGCTGAAGAATTACATGTCGTTGGGAGAGCTGAACGAGAGGAACTTTATGGAACAGGTTGACGGCAAGATATACGATGTAACGGGGAAGGCTCAGGTGTCGAACCGGGCCAAGTTCATCGAGGATATCGACAAGATCGAGGTTCTGTCGACGAAGACGCTGTCGAATTATGACTTTCCGTTGAACAAGAATGGTCAAAGCGTCAGTTCGAAGGAAAGCGGCGAAGGTGAGGACAAGCCGAGCTTTGAGGTGAATCCGATTACGACCACTAAGGTTTACCGAGTGGAGATCAACCAGGCAACGAATGGTATGCAGATCGCGATGGGTCTGCGCGATCGCGTGAAAAAGTCGAAAGATATCAAGAACGCGTGGAAGAAGTTCATCGGAATAGCGACTTCACGGTTCAACGGCAAGTCCGGCGATGGTAAGAGTGACTCGGACGGAGAGAAGAACTCGGAATCGTCGGATATCATGGATAAGGACGAAGGGATTTCTTCGCTGATTGACGATGCGAGTGCAGCCTACGAGAGTACGGACAAAATGCATCATCACCATCATCGGCACCATCACCATCACGGGAGGATGGGTGGATCATCAAGCTCGGGACCGCCTTCGACCAGTCGGCAGATCACGGTGATCCGGAGTAACTCCCGATCAAGCGTAAAGGACGACAGTGGGTACATGAGTGCCGACTCGAACGAATCCCGGCTGAACAACAAAAAGCTATACGAACGGTTCAACTTCACCGCCAAGTCGATCGATTCTTCCGAATCCATCCAGGAGGAGAACAAGTACGAGATTTGCGCCATCCCAGAGAACAACGTGATCACGAGCACCGTCAAAAGCAACACCTCAACCTCATCTGACGGCAGTAACAGCGCCCGTTCCGACCGCCAACTGACCCGACCTCGTGCTCCTCCCCCGCCACTCCCACCGCCCAATCCACCACCCCCTCCTCCACCCACCACCACAATTCCGTCCAAAAAGCAACCCTCTCCGCCCCGCACCATCGAAAAGCCCCAGTCGCGACCTCCGCCCCCACCGACCAAACCCGCCCCTCCAAAATCCCTCTCCCCGAGGAGAACTTCCTGTTCAACACGGCGGACGCCATCAGCGTTCGGGTTTACTCCTCGGACGACGAAAACTTTGCCAGCAGCGACAACGCCTCGTGCATCTCGGAAAACGACCAAGAGGAGGAGGAGGAGGACGATGATGGGACGAGCTGCGCCACCGACGACATTTGCGAGTCGGGCGCGGAAAGTGTGGAGACGCACTCGGTGTTTTTCAAAAACATCCGGACGAGGCCGACGGAGGCGTGCAATGTGCGGGCCGCGATGGCGCACTAGAGAAACGGAGTGATTCCCAACGAGCGTGCAATTGAGAAAGGATGCAATATTACATTTGAGTAGAGAATACAAGACTATGAGGAATAGTGCTGTACATTTATAACGTTAAAAAGAAAACAAAACAGATGGAGTTGCAGTACCTAGAAATACTTTATTTAAAATTACACAAATACAGAGATTATTTGTTTAGGATAATCTGTAAGATAAATTTAATTTAATAAATCAACTTGTTGTTTTGTGCAATCAAATAATTTTTGTGCAATTCATAGATTAACTAGCTTCCAAGTATTTGAAATAAGATTCTTAAGTTACAATTAACTTAACTTAACATAAATGAGTTGCTTGTTTTTTTTTAATATCTTATTTTTTACAATTTATCACAAATTTACCTTTCAAATCATTACCTTTACAAGTTTTTCGAAAAATCTTGTTTTTAAACATACAAAAACAAATAAGCACAAAATGCCATTCATGAACATTTTGGTTTTTGAACAGCTATAAGATGACAAAAATCGGTATCCCTTGAACAATTTTGGAAAACAAATTTTTTTTATCTTTCGGGTTAGTTTGCAGGACCAATACCCTTGACGCCTTTTTTAAACAAATCCTTCTTTCAATCGATCGATTTTCGATCAATATATGAATAATCATGATTGAAAATCTTTAATCGCCGGTACTCGTGGTGTAGGGGTAAGCGTTGGTTGCCTCTCACCCAGTCGGCTTGGGTTCGATCCCAGACGGTCCCGGTGGCCTTTTTTCGAGACGAAATTTGTCTGACCACGCCTTCCGTCGGATGGGGAAGTAACCTAAAGGGTTAGGTTGATAGCTCAGTTCAGGTGAAGGAGTCGTCTCCCTGGGTCATGTCTCGGTGGAGTCGCTGGTAGGCAGTTGGACTAACAATCCAAAGGTCGTCAGTTCGAATCCTGGGGTGGATGGAAGCTAAGGTATAAAAAGAGGTTTGCAATTGCCTCATCAATCAAGCTTTCGGGCACCTAGTTTCGAGTAGGAATCTCACAATCGATAACGGCAAGGCAATGCTGTAGAGCGAATAACTTGATCTAAAAAACAAAATGCGTGGACATACCGTACCAAAGGACCCGGACAGATAAATTATTTTTTATTGGAAAAAAAATCGTTTCATGGTGAAATTATGTATACGCCACTGAGATGATTTTGCAGTACAGAAGATTTATGTTTAATGTTTATAATTATTTAAACTATTCAAGACCCATAGTCAAGGAGGTATCGGACTGTGACAAATAAAATAAAGAGCGAAAAAAAATTTAAGTGGTAAAGTTGCAAGCAATGTAAAATTTATGCAGGCTGACGTTTCTGTAAACAAATCTGGAGTTTTTTTTTTAAAAAAAAGGTCCAATAAACCAAATTTCCATTTTTTGCTTTTTGGGTGTTTTTTGATACCCCTGACTCAAGGCGGTTTAAAAAACACCCAAAAAGCAAAAACTGGAAATTTGGTTTGTTGGACCTTTAAAAAAAAACTCCAGAAATGCAAGCAAACAAACATAGCAGGCAAACTGGAAAAAGTTCGAGTTTGTTCGTTTGTTTCTCGTAGTGTAATAGCTCCTTCAGAATCACCCCAATTCAAACTTTATTTTCGGCTTAGATCCGGAAGATACGAAAAGGGATTTTTTAAATATATTCAGAGGTGCTCTCATTTTCGTACAACAAAAACATGGGAAACTATCGACATGGACGATTCACTTGATGAATTATGATTCTACCTTTCGTGTATACGTTGTAATTGTTTTGTTTTCTTGTTGAACTCAAAAATACTGTTTAAAGAATTTGGCTTAAAATTGCGAAAAAAAAATCTTCTCAATTGGTTTTTTGTCGCTTTTTACAAATAAAAGTTGGTAAAACAATACATTTGAAGCAAACATTTAAGAAGCTACAAAATAGATAAAATAAAACTAATAAACTGTGAAATATCAGTAAACAGTTAGGTAACAGAGGAAGAGATGTGATAGCACGATGCAATAAAACGTAACTGAACAAATTCACAGCAATATTAAAAAATAAACTTACAACAATGAACGAACTTTTTTCGTTTCGATAAAATGAACGAATAGCAAAATGAAAACGCTATCAATATGAACCGCAAACAGTGGCAATAATTTAGACCTAAGTAGTTTAATTCTCTAGTTTTAAACGGCCGGATGTGCAATAAACAAACAATCCGATAATTTAAGGTGCAATTTAGGTAAATATTGAGGGTAGCGGACCCTTTTGTAGCGAGTGATATTTTGTTGTTAAACCACACACTGTAAAAATAAAAACTAACAAGTCTCGACTACAATAGGATTCCCTTCCTTTGTCCCTTATCGGATTAGACTAGCAATAGTTAGCATAATTTTGCATTGTAACACTTAGTTATAGTTATAGCTAAATCACAGCTATAGAACCAAAAATTGAGCGACGTAATTTTTGGTGTGCAATTTAGTTACTTTACACATTATTTATTTAACTCTTTGTTTTTGTTTACCTTACTTTTTTGTTTGTTATGAAACGCCTAGCTTCGTAAGTACCTGCCAAATATGTAGAATTAACTCGTATCGATAATAGAAGATTATCGTAGAAGAATAATTGCGACAGAGATTATATTTTATACAACCCCGTAAGGCGAACAATAGGATTTGATAGCCCAATTCCCGCTCGATATAAAACAATTTGAATTCGTTCCGGTTGCACTCGTCAGTGCAGAAAGGGAACCAATTTAACTTGTCTTATTTCAAATTTTCAAGATGTGAGAAATCATGAATGTTATTTTGTATACGTAAGAAGGAAAAAACATCAAAACACAATTTTAAGAACTGTTACTCCGCAATGAAATCCGCTTTGCGCACTTTAGCTTCATGTTGTTGGTAATCTTATGCAGAGATTTTTAAACTTTAGTTATACCGTGTAGTCAATTATAATGAATAGCAATGTTTAAATGTTTTATTCACACAAGTGCACAGCAAGCAATGTGAATCTAATTTAATTTTTCGCTGTACATTTGTCTTGTTAGTATTTAAGCATCATAAATAACTCAATACAAAAATAACTGAAGCACATCAATAAAGCATTTGCTTTGAATATGCCTGGAATTGCTCACAACGTTTAAAAATAAAGGATTTTAAAGAAATAAAGAAAAAAAAAGTTTACTAGTACGTAATTACACTTTGCAATAATAGGCAAAACACTGTATCAGAAAAGAGATGAAGTTAATAAAGTTATTTTTTTAAATTGCAGTTTTTTTATTTGTGATAATTATAACATAAATTCACACACCTGTATGACATCACCATCCAAATCTCTAACACGACTTCCTGCATCTGGGATGAGAAAGGAAAAAAATCAGGAACACATATTTCTGATCATTTAGGAAGTAAAAAAAATCTGGAAATTTGGGAGCGAGTACTCAACCCCGACAAGCGCAAGCAACTTGAATATTGTTTGGGAATAACTAATTTGTGGGATATTGATTTATCGAGGTTTATGTTTATTTTTTTATTTTTCAATTTAATCACAAACTCAAAGACAAAAAAATGAGTAAGTAAGATGGGTGATATCCGACTTTTGAAAAGTACATTAACCCTCTACTGCCCATTTTTTCGAAAATTCTGATTTTTTACCATATTCAGGAAGTTATTTTGAGCATCTTTTGTTCTGCGGAAAGCCTTACTACTCTTGTTTTATATGTTTCTTGTTTCATTTTTAGTATTTAAATTTGCATTTATCTTGTTTAGTTAAACTTACATAATGATTCATTATTTTTCAATCTTTTGCTTGTTTTTCACAATTTGTACTGTAAAACGTTACATTATCATTTAAATTGTGAAAAAATGCTTAGTATTATACTGCCGTTCTACGCATAATTATCCCATGTCAGTTTTGGACGATGTGTACTTTAAGAAAAACACATAAATTTTGGTATTTTGTTCGGAAACACTCATTAGCAAGAGAATCACAAATAAGGGTGATAAACTGCTAACTGGGGCGATTAGGGACACATAGAGCGAATAGGAACCCACGGGACAATTATGCGTAGAAACCAGTGTTCCCACGAGCCTAAGCCATCGGCTAGGCTAGGTTCATTTTTTTGGTTCAGGTTCACACCACACGTCGGCAAGCACCGTCGGCTCAGGCTCACTGAGTGCCGTGAGCCATGGTTCATTTGGTTCAAACCAGGCGAGGCTAGCCAAAATGAACCATTGGCTTGAACCTGGCTTGAACCTGATCAAAGAATGTTAGGCTAAACGGCAAGCTTTGTTACACCGTAGTATGCTCAAACCGTAACATTCGCTACACCGTAGTATGATTACACCGTAACATTATTACACCACAACATTCGTTACACCGTAACATTGTTACACCGCAACATTCATTAACCCGTAACATTGTTACACCGTAACATTGTTACACCGTAACATTGTTACACCGTAACATTGTTACACCGTAACATTGTTACACCGTAACATTGTTACACCGTAATATGATTACACCGTAACATTGTTATACCGTAACTACGATGCAACGAATGTTGCGGTGTAACCATGTTGCGGTGTAACCAAACTACGGTGTAACGAATGGTACGGTGTAACGAATGGTGCGGTGTAACAATGTTACGTAGTAACACTGCTATGGTATAACAATGTTACGGTGTAACCAAACTACGGTGTAACGAATGTTACGGTGTAACAACGTTACGGTGTAACAATGTTACGGTGTAACAATGTTACGGTGTAGCAATGTTACGGTGTAACAATGTTACGGTGTAACAATGTTACAGTGTAACAATGTTATGGTGTAACAATGTTACGGTGTAATAATGTTACTGTGTAAAATGTTACGGTGTAACAATGTTACGGTGTAACGAATGTTGTGGTGTAACAATGTTACGGTGTAATCATATTACGGTGTAACGGATGTTACGGTATAATGAATGTTACATTGTAACATTGCTACACTCTAATATTTGTTACACAGTGCATTATTCCTATGGTTCTCATTAGCCTGGTTAGCCTGGCTTAAGCCATGGTTCATGGTTCACTGAACCAGGATTGAACCACAAATTGAGGCTTAAGCCGAACCAAGTTTATAGGTGAACCTAGCCTAACCGGTTCATTTGGGAACTCTGGTAGAAACACAGAAATCGGTCGAAAAATTTCAATCGCGTTTTTCTCAGTTGCACTTTTTTGAACATGGGACAATTATGCCTAGAACGACAGTATAGTCTAGTCCTACAACACAAAGAATACTGCATACTTATTTTCACGTAATATAGAAGAGATGTTAGGAAGAAACACAGCCAAAGTTGACCCTAGAAAAAAATATTTTTTTAAAAACATTGGCAAAGTCGCATTAAGCAAGTAACACTAACTTTAACCTTAACCTTAGAATTTTCTTAAATTTTAAGAGTTCTTCTTTCCAATGGTTTTAAAAGATAAAAAATGTCCTAAAGTGTCTACAAAGTAATTTACAACAAAGTTTGATTAATTTTACAATTCCGTTATTGCAGGATTGGGTCAAACTGGGTCCGTAAGTTTGACAATTTTAGAATAAGAAGACAACAACTTCTTTCGTTGCTGTGCACCCTTAAGAGGTCTATTAATTACACTGACCTACAGAAAATGACAAAAATGACTCGAAGGGGAAGCATAAAGTTTGAGATAGTTTTTCTCCAGTTTGTCGATGTTGCATACAAGAAAAAAATTGCATGCAATACCCCATAGAAATTTGAGCCGACGTTCTCAACGATTTAGTCGGTTTCAGTCTGTTGAATCTACCGACTAAATCTACCGACTAATCGGTCGTTTGTTTCACCGACTCTTATGGGAGCTTAACACAGGGATCGACCGACTAATCGGTTGACTAAATCGGCCGACTGCAACCGACGAAATCGCTTGATTAATCGATGCATTTAAACGGCGTTGTGGATGAATCCGGCCAGCCGGATCAACCGGAATGAGCCTACTGCCAAGTTCACATGCGCAGGCTCTTCCAATACATATTTACACAATGTGTAGCCCCCGGAAGTTTTTGCAATCAATCTAAAAAACTAACCTCAAATCTCTTCGCTCCCTCGAACAAAGATTGATGTTCCGGCAATCCGGAAAGCTGTAGCAGGAACCAGTGGTGTCATCATAAGCTATTTGGCCGCATGGGCCATCTTCCGGATCATGATGAAAACCTTTGTAACCTGGCTTTGTATTGAAACACCTACACAATTATGAAAATTTCTAAAATAAATAGCAATCTTTCATGATTACTATAAACTCCACTTACTGCTTAAACTAGAGCAATAAATGTTCTACTTTATATAAAACATACCCAAAATAACTGCTCTCTTAATAAAATAATATAAAAAACAAGTTGCCACCAAAATTTTCTCTAAGTCCACTTTGTAAACAATACGAAAACCGATTTAATCAGTCTAGTTGTAGGCCGATTCTGTAGGGACCGATTTAGTCTATCATTTCGTCGAACCGATCATTTCAAAACCGATCGGTTTTGAGAACTGTCAAATTTCTATGGGGTAGCGAACAGCACTATTCAGCCCTGTCTAAATATTTTAGAAAAAATCAAAGTGCACAATATGTGTCATGTTTTTGGGGACCCCAAACTTCATGCCTCGAGTTCGGCCTGCACAGAAATTTTGTTGGTCTACTTTTTTGGCATTTCAGGGCATGATCCGTTGGGTGTACTGAGCCAGAATCACAAATATGAAGTTAGAATGGTATTTGAAGTAGATGTGGTATTTGAATGAGGTGTCGGCGAAGGTGTCCACCCGTGCGTGCTAGAGAGTTCTTTGAACGTTTGAAGTTTCCAGTTTCCAATCGTTTCCCTGGCGATGCAACCTGCTCTGATGCTGACTTATCCGTCTGGACCAAAAGTTCCACCGGGGTTGGTTACCCGATCTCTCCAATAGAGGAGAAAATCGTGACGTCAGAAATGAACTCAAATCACTCAAAGTTCATTTTGTGAGTGACTTTAACAGCTGGGACGGGACGGCTGGATAGAGTCTTCTTTTTGAGTGTTTACGTTTGTATTCTTCTTCTGTTTTTAGCAAGAAAATTTGTGATTCAGATAGCTTGACAATTCAAATTTTCTTGATGATGTTTTTCAACTCAGTGCTCAAGCATGCGGATGACTTTTTCTTTGGTTGAAATGTTGTTTAGTTTTTCCTCGCAGAATTTTTTTGAATTTGGCTGTTAAAATTTGCGGTTGGACGTGGGTGGAGAATCCTGAGTTTATGTTCCATCGTTGTGTGAGACATGGCACCTTCTAAAATGCAAGCGAAAAATTGACTTAATGATGGCGTTCCTTTTAAGTTTTTATAGACGTAAGAAACTATTTCAATTTGAACATGATTCTTTTTATTCGTACAACTAAATACCGGCACACATACAAACTCCCGCCACGAACTCACCTTTTCAAACCTTGGGCTTTTTCGGCAACGAACCAAACGCCGATATCACGGTTCCCTTCGTACCGGTTGCCGTCGTCGTCAGCGTCTGTGTGATGATCCCGGCCGGTTTCAACGCAGCTGCCGTCGCAGCTCCGACGGCACCCGGCGCTGCGCCCAAAACTCCCGGCTGGTCCCACTTCGACTTGCGTTTCTTGGAGTCGTCCGAGTCCATCTTTTTCACTCCGACCTGTATTTCCGTCTTGGCGTTTTCTTTGCGAGCCTTTTCCACCTTCTCCATCTCGAGCTTCTGGGCCTTGGCCAGTTCTTCGTAGTAGGACTCCTTGCCCCACTGGAACGGATCGAAAATATCGGGCGAATAGTTGGTGCCCAGTTCGTTTATGTCACAAAACTGGATGAGCTTCTCGTATATGCTCGGATTTCGGAACTCCTTCCGTTCCTGGATGATTTTGTTTGTGTCCATGTTGGAGTTTCGCATCTTCTCGTACAAATTGGAAATCTTCTCCTGCAACTCTATCGAACATTTACCCTTCGGTTCCGGTGGCAAACTGAACCCGTACAGCTTGGCTCGATCGACTTTCTTCGGAGATTCGACGGCAGCCACGGACGGCACATCAGCCTCCGTCACATCCATCGGTTCCTCCTCCTGGTCACGGGGCGGAGATGCATTTTCCTCGTCGGAAACCACCGTGTCGTCAAAGTAACTGACCAGTCGAAGGGCCTTGTGTCGCGACGAGGACGATTCATTTGTTATACTCGGGGCCGCCGAACCGGAAGTGGTGGCCACTTTCGACGTGCTTGTTGGATTTGGGGAGGCGTGACAGATGTCTCCGAAAGGTCACGCATCGGAGTCTGCTGGCGCGAACGGACCCGAGCCTGAAACAAAAAGATGCAATTCAGCAATTTGAACAAGCAATATTTACTCCAGGCGGAAATTACGAACCTGTGACGATGAGCTTTCCCCATCGGAGTTGTTGTCCGAGTCACGATCCGATTTGTTTTCGTCCTCGTTTTCCGAATCTGTGTATGTTGCAGTCAGGAGGCAAGCGCAGAGTTTCTGGCACTCATGATGCTGATTTTGACGAAAAATTATATCTCACAAAACCCTCTTTAGCTGAATTATTTAACAAAAACTATTTTTTGCAACAGATTCTTCTTCAAACGCGATTGAAATTTAGACGCGATGACAGAAGTTTGTTTGTTCGAAATTCGAACCTTCAATCTTCGAAAACCATGGCAGTGCGGTGAAAATTAAAAAGGGGGACTAGCGCAAGGTGGTTTAACACAAGGTTTAACATTCGTAAAATTTTGAAAATATCCAACAAAACAATGCAAAAAGCCCGTTTAGGCTTCACACAAAAAAAAGTTACTTTTCTCTTTAATACTAGGTATTAAATATACCACAGACTTTTGTGTGATCAAAGTGGTAGATATTTGACAGTTCAATGCTATCCCGTAAAAAGTTTGACATTTCTCTAATAGTATCCTAAGCGCTATGTCAATTTTATGTACAACGATGAAAAACACGATTAAAAACTATTTAAATCAAATGAGGAGACGAATGGAACGGGTTGATGCCTAGGTTGATGCTCTGCAACGTAATTCAGTGATTTATTGATGCGGGAAGGGGAGGACGAGTTCAATTTTTGCCTTCCTCACCTCACTGAGGAAAGGCTATAAAATCACTCGAAAAATGAACTTCTTAATTCGACCTCGTAGACCTTCATTCACGTATACCTATCGACTCAGAATCAAATTCTGAGCAAATGTCTGTGCGTGTGTATGTCTGTAAGTCCGTGCACCGAAAAAAATGCACTCGATTATCTCAGGACTGGCTGAACCTCGGGCTGAACCGATTTGTGCCGTTCTGGTCTCATTCGATCCGTCTTAGGGTCCCACAAGATCTATATTAACTATTATGAAGTTTTGCTAAGTATTTCAAAAGTTATGCTAAAAAAACGATTCTGGCTAAAGTTTGAAAGATTGTAAAAGGGTGGTTTTGTAAGAAAACCCGTACATTTATAGAAAGGTATTTGAAAGACCTTTCCAACAAGCCCAAAAGATTAAAGATCTGATAACTCTATCAAAAGTTATGAGCACTTTAGTGTCATTTGTACACATTTCAGAGGCCGGATCTCAAATATTTTGATGAAAAAGTTGTTCGGATCTATCCGGAGATCTGGCTGACGGAATTTTGTAGATTTGAAACTCCCGGGAAAAATGAACAGATATATTTTTTTACTGCCTTAAGGCTTCAAAAACTTTAAAGTATTATAACTATTGAAAGTGAACAATTTTCATGAAACAGCCCCGTAGGTGTTGTTCTAATATTACGTCCAATGATTTTTGGGATTCTAGACCCCATACTCCATGTAGATATGTTGTAAGAAGTAAAATTTAGATAAAATTTGTAGGTTTGACATTCTTACTACAGAAACAAATATGTACATAATTGTGAGGAAGGCACCAACCACCCAGGGGTGCCAGATTGCCAGATAAATCTGGCATTGCCAGTTTTTTTGAGCGCCAATTAGAAAAAAATATTTTTTTATTTCTTCCTCACATTGTTTTATTGACGTATTTTTTTTTATTTTGTGAAGCTATAATGTATAAAAAGTTAAAATACACAGTTTTTGAACAAAAAATTACTTATTACTTTGAGAAAAGTTGCTTGCCAGATTTTTCCCAGATTTTTTGCCAGATTTTTTACTTTAACCACCAACGGTGGATTAAGTAACGTTTTTTTTTGTGTAAACGGGTTCTGACAATCCTGGCTCTCATTTTTTCCAGGCTGACAGTTTCCAGTTTACTCTTTGATGTGGCTTTGCGAGATGAAAAACACACGCGCTGTTATTGCGCAATTCTCACTAACTTGGACTTCGCACTAAATTATTGCTATCGATCGCACTATTGCGACTTGTCAAACTGGCTTGGGAAATTTAAATTTTCTCAAAAAATAATCAAAGCGAGCCGATGTTGCTCACCTGTCAATCGCAATTTTAAAGTGCGAATGTCCAGTGTGGTGGAAACTGCGACTGAAAATGTAAATAAACATCTGCTGGTTGCTTGGTTTTTGGAAATTTTGTTGTCAAAAGTGCGAGAGAAAAGTGCGGGCCAAATCCAAGTTACAGTGCAAGGATTAATATTTCGATTTACTTTATTAAACCACAAAAACTCTATGTATTGAAAATTTGGTACGGATTTTATTCAGCGTGAAATCCCTCTCACACACCGCCACACCGAAGGGTCATCAGTACCTTTAAAACAACATCACCTTGCTCCGCAAGTCAAAAACAAAATAATTTTGCAGTTGTGTGTGTTTGCTGTCCACCTTCATCGTCGATCGCCGTCACAGTTTGCTCAGCCAGTCGGCCAGCAGTTCCTGTTCGACTGTCATGAAGGAAATATCACCAGCAGCAGCTGCAGCGTAAACAGTGGAAAAGGCCTCTCCTCAGTAGCGCAGAAGAAAAAGGTGGATAAAGAAGTGGTGTGAGTGCGACGACGACGACGACCACAAAGGAGAGACGGGAAGAAAACTTCAATGCAGGAGGAAAATTGGATTTTGACCGTCGGGAGAAGCTCGTCGCGGGGCTGCTGATCGATCCAAGTGGGCCAACTTGGCTGGTGGTGATTTGGAGTTTTCGTCGTGTTCGGGAGGTGTTGAAGAAAGGACCGTGGAGATGTGCCAATCGCAGTAGGCTCAAGTCGTCATAATTTTTTCGTCGTCATTTCAATTATTTTTCCTCTGTGTCTGTGTGTGCAGCAGCAGTAACACGAGCAGAGTGAGCGAAAGAGCAACAAAAGGAAAAGTTTTCGCGAGTGTTGGACAGAGAGAAGACGAGAGAGAGAGTGAGCGAGAAGGTGGTCTACGGTGTGTGAGTGTGTGGAAAAAGGAAAAGGTTCAACAAAGGAAAGTGTTGAAGAGCTCGAAGGCAGCAGGCCAGGAAAGGGGGTTGGAAGAAGAGAAGGAGAAGGCAGTAGCGGAGCCAGGAGGTGGGGGCGCAGAGCAGGGGAGGGACGGGACTGGTTCTCTTTTGCTTTTTCATCATCAAATGGCTGACAGCAGTGCGAATGCAAAGTGTAGTGATGGTGTTTCGTATTTTGATAGCTCACTAAAGGGAAAAATGACTTCACACAATAATTCGTCAAACAGCTCGTCGTCGTCATCCGGTGCTGTTGGCCCGGGAGGTACTTCCGGCAGTGGCCAAACCACGATGGTGGACCGTCTCAAGTTGCTGTATCCGAACGTGAACGAGGCCGTGGACCAGTTGCCTCGTTCCTGGAGCTCTCAGGACAAGTGTACCACAATCGGACTCACCCAGAATAATTTACGTGTTCACTACAAAGGTTTTTATGCACACTTTTCTTATTTTACTAAAGTTTACTTTCTCTCAAAATCTCTGTATGACGTCGCATCATCCTGCAGTCTCTTCTATATTTAGTTTCAAGATTCCTCCCAACGTTCGCGGTGTAAAAATCGACTCGTTTTAGGAATTATTCCGATTTGTCCCCCACGATTACAGTATGAACGCTTGATTGAGCACCAATCCTTCCTCTCTGACTAATCATTAAGGCAGTAATCTGCGTAAATACACGCAATTGAAAATACGCATTTAAAAAAAATACAAGTACAAAAATATTAAGCAAGTTTACCACCAAAAATTCAGTCTGACCAAAATATTAAGTTTCCCAGTGTTTTGCGGAAAAATCGCTGCCGTTTTGAACGGCCAGAAGAATCATGCAATCTTCCCCAGTAGTGGAAGGCCACCACACCATCGATGAGCGAGCCAGCCATCATTGTCTGCTTTTGCTGTTTGCTGCTGCTGCTGGTTGATGGACAATGTTGCCATTTCGGCGGATGTAAAGGCACTAATGTTCTTCAATTTATCAAGGTTAATACTTTTCTACCACAGTTTTTGTGTGTCTAAATTCTAAAATCTCAATTAAATTTTCAAAAGGTTTCAAAAATTTACTCTTGATATTTGAAACAGTTGGATGCTAACGATTTATTTAAAATAACTAGGGTGACAATAAAAAAAAATCGTCATCAGGAACACCCCCTGATTCGATTCCTTAGGCTGGATTTTCATGGATTATGCAACGACATCGAGAGCACGAGCATCGAATCAACTCGATGCTCGTGGCTTGCGTTACTTCATTTAGCTTGGACACAAACCCAAAATCCACTTTCCAGAATTAGGAACACTTGCATGCAAGTTAACGAAGGGTGGAAAATGACATTTCCAAACATAAACAAAGCAGCATTGCGTGGCGATCGGAATCCAGTATAACTTTTGAAATAAGCTGATGTTGCTCAATAAATCTTTTTCAAAAGGTCGTATGAGTAGACTAGCGTAGAGACCCTAAATAGGGAGACTGGTCTAAGCTGGCTAAATCGATCTGGCAACGTATGTTTTGAGCTTGGCAACACTGATAAGTTTTGCTGGGCGTAAAGGCAAATGCTCGTTTGGATACGTCAAACTCGTGTCTGTTTGGGTACGTCAAATTCACTTCGGCCAGTCTCCCTATTAAGGATCTCTAGACTAGCGCATAATTTAATTTAGTAAAACTTATGCCTCATGTTCAAGGAATTTCAGTGGAATTCGAGATGCGAAGCCAGTCAACATTTTTATAATTCCAACTGTGATTATTGAACTGTTGAATTAGCGACTCAGATATCAGTGCTCAGTGCTATTTGCTGATCGCTGGTTTCCGACTCAAGCATATGATTTATTCTATTTCAAATTTTTCGTTGGGAAAAATCATGCAAAATAGACAAAAGATAAAAGAAAGGACTAAAAATTTAAAAAAAAAGGTGCAGGTGGTTATGTTCTACATGACCAATATGACAAAGAACTTTGTACAAAACTCTAAAAATCATGCTTTTTTTATTTATATTTTTTAATTCTTTGCCTATTTATTTAATCCTGAATAATTAATTCTAATTAAATTTATTCAATCAATGGCACCGGTAGAACCTTCCCTCAGGGCCATGGCCACTCCGGGTGTGGCAAATCCTGTCAAAATGGCAATTTTAATCACCAGTATCAAAAACCATGAATTTTGATACCCATATTGCCCCAAGTCGTATGGTTCAATAAATGTCCCCCGGTAGAACCTTCCCTCAGGGCCATAGCCACTCCGGGTGTGGCCAATCCTGTCAAAATGGCCATTTTCATCACCAGTATCAAAAACCATGAATTTTGATACCCATATTGCCCAAAGTCGTATGGTTCGATAAATGTATCCCCGGTAGAACCTTCCCTCAGGACCATGGCCACTCCGGGTGTGGCCAATCCTGTCAAAATGGCCATTTTCATTACCAGTATCAAAAACCATGAATTTTGATACTCATATTGCCCCAAGTCGTATGGTTCAATAAATGTCCCCCCGGTAGAACCTTCCCTCAGGGCCATGGCCACTCCGGGTGTGGCCAATCCTGTCAAAATGGCCATTTTCATTACCAGTATCAAAAACCATGAATTTTGATACCCATATTGCCCCAAGTCGTATGGTTCAAAAAATGTCCCCCCGGTACAACCTTCCCTCAGGGCCATGGCCACTCCGGGTGTGGCCAATCCTGTCAAAATGGCCATTTTCATCACCAGTATCAAAAACCATGAATTTTGATACCCATATTGTCTCAAGTCGTATGGTTCGATAAATGTCCCCCGGTAGAACCTTCCCTCAGGGCCATGGCCACTCCGGGTGTGGCCAATCTTGTCAAAATGGCCATTTTCATTACCATTATCAAAAACCATGAATTTTGATACCCATATTGCCCCAAGTCGTATGGTTCAATAAATGTCCCCCCGGTAGAACCTTCCCTCAGGGCCATGGCCACTCCGGGTGTGGCCAATCCTGTCAAAATTGCCATTTTAATCACCAGTATCAAAAATCATGAATTTTGATACCCATATTGCCCCAAGTCGTATGGTTCGATAAATGTCCCCTCGGTAGAACCTTCCCTCAGGGCCATGGCCACTCCGGGTGTGGCCAATCCAGTCAAAATGGCCATTTTCATCACCATTATCAAAAACCATGAATTTTGATACCCATATTGCCCAAAGTCGTATGGTTCCATAAATGTTCCCCGGTAGAACCTTCCCTCAGGGCCATGGCCACTCCGGGTGTGGCCAATATCCTACCAGTTTGGTCCCAACCCCGTTACCTTGAATCATTCTGGTTTCCGAGTGACCGTTCTAACAATGTTCTTTAGAACAGAATTCCTCCCAAGGTGGTGCTCAACCTGTGTCTTTCAATGTGTGTATGTGTGTGTGAGCAATAAAATTATCACCGTCGATCCGTCTCTGACGGATTTTCGGTCAAAACTAACTGTTCACAGGCTATCTGTTAGCTTATATAGTCCGCATGAAATGTGGCAACATGGTGCAAATTTTGCCTCGTCTCCTGCTTTCTTGGAACTGTCACGCGAGAATGTTGCACCATTGTTGCCACACTTCATTCGTTGCTGACCCCTTCCGCAGTACCAAGCATGCAACATTTTCGTAACGCGCGACATTTTTCGTTTTTCTGGATTGACACCTCACCAGAATAGAGCCCTTAGGACAAAGTTCTTTGTCAAAATAAAAATAATAAAAAATTTGGAATTTTAAGAAAATTTACGTAATTTAAGAGATTTAGGAAATTTTAAAAAATTTAGAAATTTAAGAAATTTAAAAAATTTAAGAAATTTAAGAAATTTAAGAAATTTAAGAAATTTAAGAAATTTAAGAAATTTAAGAAATTTAAGAAATTTAAGAAATTTAAGAAATTTAAGAAATTTAAGAAATTTAAGAAATTTAAGAAATTTAAGAAATTTAAGTAATTTAAGAAATTTAAGAAATTTAAGAAATTTAAGAAATTTAAGATATTTTACGAAATTTAAGAAATTTAAGAAATTTAAGAAATTTAAGAAATTTAAGAAATTAAAGAAATTAAAGAAATTTTTTAAAAATAAGAAATTTAAGAAATTTAAAAAATTTAAGAAATTTAAGAAATTTAAAAAATTTAAGAAATTTAAGAAATTTAAAAAATTTAAGAAATTTTAAAAATTTAAGAAATATTTAAGAAATTTAGGAAATTGAAGTAATTTTGTAACTTTTGTAATTTTTTTTAAATTTTAAGATTTTATAATTTTTTATAAATTTTATAAATTTTATAAATTTTAAAAATTTTATAAATTTTATAAATTTTATAAATTTTATAAATTTTATAAATTTTATAAATTTTATAAATTTTATAAATTTTTTAAATTTTATAAATTTTATAAATTTTTTAAATTTTATAAATTTTATAAATTTTATAAATTTTATAAATTTTATAAATTTTATAAATTTTATAAATTTTATAAATTTTATAAATTTTTTAAATTTTATAAATTTTATAAATTTTATAAATTTTATAAATTTTATAAATTTTATAAATTTTATAAATTTTATGAATTTTATAAATTTTATAATTTTTATAAATTTTATAAATTTTATAAATTTTATAAATTTTATAACTTAACACGTAGCCTTATGTATGGGACAAACTTCAAATGCGTTTTTCTCAGCTTGCTGTTTTTGCATATGGGACATTTATGCGAACATGGGCAGTGTAGAGATTATAAATCAAAGAAAATTTGTAAAAGTTGGTTTTAGAAGCCTGTAACTATGTAGACTCTTATTATAAACTCAATTTTCCCATTAAATTAAGTTTTTTTTTTAAATTACACTGGTATACACTCAATCCCCGGTGGTTGGTCACTTTTTCGTTTGACACTGTTTTAGTTTGTACCTCGTTGGTTGGTCAAAGTCAAACTAAAAATTGAGGAACTGGAACGATTTAAAGAAGACCATCTTCAACGATAAAAAGCCACCCTTAACCGATTTTGTTCAAAATCTCTTCGAGCGAATAATGATTGCCTGAAGAAAGGATCTCGGGTATGCTTTGATCTCGTTTTCCTGACTTGATCGCTGGTTGTGGCAGATACGAAAAAAATTTGAATGATTGGGATTAGTATTCAACTAGATGGATCTGATTACAATTTTCCCCATTTACCGCCAGCAGTCATGGGTTGTTACAATTACGACTGCACTCTTGACGAATGACAGCTAGTCGTGGCAATTTGAGAATAAAGACTGTTCGTCGGAATTTCAACGCTGCTAAGGGTGGATTTTCATGAATTTTTCGATGACCGACATCGAAAACGACTTACGATGCTCGTGGTCAAACTTTGCCAAAACTTCAATTTTTCAATCAGATGAAGTCTGAAAATAAATTATATTAACGATAGAAAGCAACACAAGCAGTAAAAACAAACAGCCATTGCTGGTATGTCGTGAAAATACGATTTTCCGACTTTTTATTTTCGATGCACAAGCATCTTGAAATGACCGACATCGAAAGCATACTCACGACCATGCTTTGCTAAAATGTCAGAGCATCGAAACGCGATGCTCATCTGCAGCGAAGTCATGCCACCACAGCACCAAGGACACAAACCTAAACTAACGCTTTGTAACTGTTGGGAACGGGTGGGAAATGAAACTTGACGATGTTTGACGAAACAAATTTTGAAGATCTGTCAAAGTAGGCCCTGTCAAATCAGCTGATTTTGCTTCTGTCAGAAAGTTTTCAAATCCATCTTTTCAATGTTTTTTTAGATCAAATAAAAATAGAATTAAAAGATGTGCAAATATGTAATTTAAAAACATAGATAATCATCTCCAAACCATTGGTAAGTGCCCAGACGTCGAGAAACAATCAATTTTTTTGTTTACCATTTTCATGTTTTGTTGCAGAAGTGGTCGCTTTAGCCGAATTTCCATTCAGAACATCGGCACCACTACCTTCGAGAGCCGATTCCGTTTCCTTTGGGTGAGTGATCTCCTTGGTGATCTCAAAATGCCGCAAGAAAGGCCAACACCGTCGGAGAAGCACCAGAAGGGAAGCGAAGCGCTCAAGCTGAGTTACTTTTGAGTTTCGGAAGCAGCTTTTGGGTCGAACAAAAGTCGATTCAAGATTGACAGCAACGGTAATAATACATTGGATTACGCTCAGTGACGAAATTCTGAGGCTGAAGGAGGAAGTAGTGTTTGCGAAGATGAAAAGAAAGAGGGACAAGAAAAAGAAGAACCGGAAACGTCACACCGGAAATGTTTCGACGATGACACTCATCGACGCTGGAGTGGGAGGAAGAAATAAAGAAGGCAAAAGTGTAATATGTTCGCAATTCGCAATTCGCAATTCGCAATTTTCAGTGTAAGAACGGGCCTTGACCGATCTTATGCACCAGGTTCCCGACGAACACGCACTGCCCTTACACCTACATCTCACCCTTGCTCTGAGTCAGTACGAGCAGCACGCTAGAACACGCTTTGAGTGTTCGTGCCAGGCATGCACACCTTCTTTTCCGGTTACGCATTTTAACTCGGCCGGGGTGGTACATTACGTAGGGTTTGATGTAAGTATAAGCGCCTAACCATTTAAAGTGTGCCTATCAGCTTTCTTTAAAGCAAAAACTGTTTTATTTTAGTTTGAATTCAAAAACTAGTTGTTATTTTACTGTGTATTGTTTTCTCCTGAAATCTTCCCTATTGTTGAGTCGTGTTTATCTGTTGCTATTTCTTTTGTCGCGGTGTTTTGTTACAATATTTTGGTCCTAAGCATCTTAGAAAAGTTTTCAAAAGTACAATAGTAATATTTGTGTTAATCCTTTAATCATTCCATAAATTGAGCAAGGGCTCGAACCTCACTTGCTTAAGAAAAGGTGAAGTTTCAAAACAATGGACAGTGAAGGAAACATTCTTTGTAAAGTATCAATAGTAAAGGAAGATAGTAATTTATGAAGTAGATATAGAAATTAACAATAGTTAATAAAAGAGGTAACAAACAAGCTTAGATTATTGTTATGATGGGCATTTTACAGGGAAGACGAGAAATTATTCAAATAGATACATAAAGAAAAGGCACATGATAAACAAAATTGACATCGCTGCCAAATTAAGGGAAAGCAGATAGTTTGTTACAGCAGCATCAATTGGTAAAATAGAGTGGAAAAGCGTTGAGAAATAAGAGAATCAAATACTTAAAATCGAAATCAAATGGAGGATAGTAAACAGAAGCCGTTTTAGAAAAACAGTGAAACAAAATAAACAGAATATAGCTGTTAGTTGAAATGGAAAAAAGAGAAACCCCGTTCTGCGATGTTCCAGGTACATCCACAGCAGTTGACTCAACATACTGCGAATCAAAACAATACCGTCTACAATCACAAATTACTTCCCTTTCCCACATTGTCGCGCCCCTTTCTTTTAGCCGTCTCGACTCTGACCCGCGGTGGTCAAAGGTTTACGATCCGTTTCCACAGGCCACCAGCTAGGTCATCATGAAAACCAAGCCAACGTGGAGGTAAGAAAATAGGACACTTGCAAGGAACCAGAGCTATACTGTTCTGATCAAAATAATTCGGATGATCTAACAGAACTACGGAAGTAGTTAGTTGCGCTCCTTCCAGGATGTTCCTTACGTGGACGTCAACCGAAGAGCACGCAACAAGATCAGTGCCATTGCATGCTCTTAGGTATCAATCCTTGGCCTGCAAGGCAAAAGTGTAATATGTTGTAAAAATATACATTTAGAAAGATAAGTATGAGATAAACTAAAAAAAAAAACAATAAAATTGTAATTAGTTTCACTGAATTATTTGTATTGACAAAACAAGATCTGATCCCACTCACAGGAGAACTATCTTTTACACTTGGAAGAAATCAATGCTTTTCGGCTGAATTCTTATTTTGCCATTCCTTGTGAGTTATCTTGTGACACGTCGTATCTTTTACAGCAGCAGATAGCACACAAGAGACAAATGGTAACTTTTGGTTTAATTTATCCTAGCCAGAATGCCTCGGTTTTTTTTAAATTCTAATTCAAAACAATTTTTTTTACAGAAAGACTCACAAATTTATACAAAATGGAAGCTTTTTTTGTTCTGATAGTTTTCAATTCAATGTTAAAAAGCCGGTAAGCGGGATTTGAACAACACAAAATTTTATAAATTTTAAAAATAAATTTTTTATAAATTTTATAAATTTTATAAATTTTATAAATTTTATAAATTTTATAAATTTTATAAATTTTATAAATTTTATAAATTTTATAAATTTTATAAATTTTATAAATTTTATAAATTTTATAAATTTTATAAATTTTATAAATTTTATAAATTTTATAAATTTTATAAATTTTATAAATGTTATAAATTTTATAAATATTATAAATTTTATAAAATTTTATAAATTTTTAAAATTTATAAAATTTTGTGTTGTTCAAATCCCGCTTACCGGCTTTTTAACATTGAATTGAAAACTATCAGAACAAAAAAAGCTTCCATTTTGTATAAATTTGTGAGTCTTTCTGTAAAAAAAAATTGTTTTGAAATAGAATTTAAAAAAAAACCGAGGCATTCTGGCTAGGATAAATTAAACCAAAAGTTACCATTTGTCTCTTGTGTGCTATCTGCTGCTGTAAAAAGATACGACGTGTCACAAGATAACTCACAAGGGAATGGCAAAATAAGAATTCAGCCGAAAAAGCATTGATTTCTTCCAAGTGTAAAAAAGATAGTTCTCCTGTGAGTGGGATCAGATCTTGTTTTGTCAATACAAATAATTCAGTGAAACTAATTACAATTTTATTGTTTTTTTTTTTAGTTTATCTCATACTTATCTTTCTAAATGTATATTTTTACAACATATTACACTTTTGCCTTGCAGGCCAAGGATTGATACCTAAGAGCATGCAATGGCACTGATCTTGTTGCGTGCTCTTCGGTTGACGTCCACGTAAGGAACATCCTGAAGGAGCGCAACTAACTACTTCCGTAGTTCTGTTAGATCATCCGAATTATTTTGATCAGAACAGTATAGCTCTGGTTCCTTGCAAGTGTCCTATTTTCTTACCTCCACGTTGGCTTGGTTTTCATGATGACCTAGCTGGTGGCCTGTGGAAACGGATCGTAAACCTTGACCACCGCGGGTCAGAGTCGAGACGGCTAAAAGAAAGGGCGCGACAATGTGGGAAAGGGAAGTAATTTGTGATTGTAGACGGTATTGTTTTGATTCGCAGTATGTTGAGTCAACTGCTGTGGATGTACCTGGAACATCGCAGAACGGGGTTTCTTTTTCCATTTCAACTAACAGCTATCTTCTGTTTATTTTGTTTCACTGTTTTTCTAAAACGGCTTCTGTTTACTATCCTCCATTTGATTTCGATTTTAAGTATTTGATTCTCTTATTTCTCAACGCTTTTCCACTCTATTTTACCAATTGATGCTGCTGTAACAAACTATCTGCTTTCCCTTAATTTGGCAGCGATGTCAATTTTGTTTATCATGTGCCTTTTCTTTATGTATCTATTTGAATAATTTCTCGTCTTCCCTGTAAAATGCCCATCATAACAATAATCTAAGCTTGTTTGTTACCTCTTTTTATTAACTATTGTTAATTTCTATATCTACTTCATAAATTACTATCTTCCTTTTACTATTGATACTTTACAAAGAATGTTTCCTTCACTGTCCATTGTTTTGAAACTTCACCTTTTTCTTAAGCAAGTGAGGTTCGAGCCCTTGCTCAATTTATGGAATGATTAAAGGATTAACACAAATATTACTATTGTACTTTTGAAAAACTTTTCTAAGATGCTTAGGACCAAAATATTGTAACAAAACACCGCGACAAAAGAAATAGCAACAGATAAACACGACTCAACAATAGGGAAGATTTCAGGAGAAAACAATACACAGTAAAATAACAACTAGTTTTTGAATTCAAACTAAAAATAAAACAGTTTTTGCTTTAAAGAAAGCTGATAGGCACACTTTAAATGGTTAGGCGCTTATACTTACATCAAACCCTACGTAATGTACCACCCCCGGCCGAGTTAAAATGCGTAACCGGAAAAGAAGGTGTGCATGCCTGGCACGAACACTCAAAGCGTGTTCTAGCGTGCTGCTCGTACTGACTCAGAGCAAGGGTGAGATGTAGGTGTAAGGGCAGTGCGTGTTCGTCGGGAACCTGGTGCATAAGATCGGTCAAGGCCCGTTCTTACACTGAAAATTGCGAATTGCGAATTGCGAATTGCGAACATATTACACTTTTGCCTTCTTTATTTCTTCCTCCCACTCCAGCGTCGATGAGTGTCATCGTCGAAACATTTCCGGTGTGACGTTTCCGGTTCTTCTTTTTCTTGTCCCTCTTTCTTTTCATCTTCGCAAACACTACTTCCTCCTTCAGCCTCAGAATTTCGTCACTGAGCGTAATCCAATGTATTATTACCGTTGCTGTCAATCTTGAATCGACTTTTGTTCGACCCAAAAGCTGCTTCCGAAACTCAAAAGTAACTCAGCTTGAGCGCTTCGCTTCCTTTCTGGTGCTTCTCCGACGGTGTTGGCCTTTCTTGCGGCATTTTGAGATCACCAAGGAGATCACTCACCCAAAGGAAACGGAATCGGCTCTCGAAGGTAGTGGTGCCGATGTTCTGAATGGAAATTCGGCTAAAGCGACCACTTCTGCAACAAAACATGAAAATGGTAAACAAAAAAATTGATTGTTTCTCGACGTCTGGGCACTTACCAATGGTTTGGAGATGATTATCTATGTTTTTAAATTACATATTTGCACATCTTTTAATTCTATTTTTATTTGATCTAAAAAAAAAAACATTGAAAAGATGGATTTGAAAACTTTCTGACAGAAGCAAAATCAGCTGATTTGACAGGGCCTACTTTGACAGATCTTCAAAATTTGTTTCGTCAAACATCGTCAAGTTTCATTTCCCACCCGTTCCCAACAGTTACAAAGCGTTAGTTTAGGTTTGTGTCCTTGGTGCTGTGGTGGCATGACTTCGCTGCAGATGAGCATCGCGTTTCGATGCTCTGACATTTTAGCAAAGCATGGTCGTGAGTATGCTTTCGATGTCGGTCATTTCAAGATGCTTGTGCATCGAAAATAAAAAGTCGGAAAATCGTATTTTCACGACATACCAGCAATGGCTGTTTGTTTTTTACTGCTTGTGTTGCTTTCTATCGTTAATATAATTTATTTTCAGACTTCATCTGATTGAAAAATTGAAGTTTTTGGCAAAGTTTGACCACGAGCATCGTAAGTCGTTTTCGATGTCGGTCATCGAAAAATTCATGAAAATCCACCCTTAGCAGCGTTGAAATTCCGACGAACAGTCTTTATTCTCAAATTGCCACGACTAGCTGTCATTCGTCAAGAGTGCAGTCGTAATTGTAACAACCCATGACTGCTGGCGGTAAATGGGGAAAATTGTAATCAGATCCATCTAGTTGAATACTAATCCCAATCATTCAAATTTTTTTCGTATCTGCCACAACCAGCGATCAAGTCAGGAAAAACGAGATCAAAGCATACTCCGAGATCCTTTCTTCAGGCAATCATTATTCGCTCGAAGAGATTTTGAACAAAATCGGTTAAGGGTGGCTTTTTATCGTTGAAGATGGTCTTCTTTAAATCGTTCCAGTTCCTCAATTTTTAGTTTGACTTTGACCAACCAACGAGGTACAAACTAAAACAGTGTCAAACGAAAAAGTGACCAACCACCGGGGATTGAGTGTATACAAGTGTAATTTAAAAAAAAAAATAATTTAATGGAAAAATTGATGTTATAATTAGAGTCTACATAGTTACAGGCTTCTTAAACCAACTTTTACAAATTTTCTTTGACTTATAATCTCTACATGTGATGAAAGTGCAGCATGCAATTAACCGAAACATCATGTTTTGAAGCAAAAAAAATAAAAAATAAATAAAACCACCTCCGGAAACCCGAAATATCTCCAATGGTCAGGAACCATTTTCCCAAAACTGAAAAATGAATCGTGGAATTGCGGTTAAACCGGCTCAGTGGCTTTATAGTTGCGGCTTCTGTCTTACAAGCAGAAAGTATAGGAATCAATTTCCGGTCGGTACCTTTGAAATTGTGAAATCAGGAATTCGAACTTTGAAAATGAACAAAAACGAAAATTGATCAGGTCGAATTCGAAGACACACCATTGGATTGGTGGTCTGAGACGCTAAGCAGTCAGCCATTAGGAGATTACACTCTAGCAGTGAATTATTGATCCGTAGTGTTGAAACAAGCCATCTTCTCATATTAACTACGCGCTGATTCCTGATTTGCCTTAGGGGATTGACGGTTTCGGAATTGGACCGCAAGGAGCTATGTCATTCTGAAATGGATCGTTGGTCGCTTTTGCACCAGACGTGGCTTTGTGCTCCGCGATAGAAATTTTTCTATTGTTACTCGAAACAATAAACGCGTTTTGGATTGTAAAAATATCAACCAAAACGTTTTTTATTAGTCTTCAAATGCGCTAGTTCGCATGATAGATCCAGACAATATTTTTATTAAAATATCTATGACCTACACCCCTTTGTCTGGGACGTCGTTTGGACCCCTCCAATTTTATTTTCAGGGGTTGTTTGTACTTATAAAACTAACATCTGGTCAAAATATGAGCGCTCTAGATCAACGGCAATTCTGGAAACACAATTTGAAGGTTAAAAATCTTAAAAAAAGCTTAGGCTAATCAGTTTAACACATCAAATAGACACTTCTAGAGTTTTTAATAGGTCCTATAAACATATCAAAGACAACAGTTAAGTCAATAGAAAAAGCCTAGAGTTTGTTTTTGAAAAGGTCCTATACTTAAAAAAAAATCTAGATTTTTTCTTTTGTAATTTTTTTGGTGATAATTTTATCAAATTCATAAAAAAATGTTTATTTTCATCCATTTCAACCCTTTAAAAATTAAAGTAAAAAAAATCTTCTTTTCACATTTATTGAAAATCAAGTTTGTTTCCAAGAATACATTTTTATGCATGTTTCTATTGTAAAAATGACTCAGAAACACGAATTTGATAAAATTATCACCACAAAATGGGATCTAAGGGCTCATATTTTTGCCAGATGCTAGTGCTCGTTTGCTCGTGGACTCTCGCTCTTATAAGTGCTTATACATTTGAATAGGGTTATCATCTTCAATGATTTGGGCTCGTTAGGCCCCCCCTCTTTGAGCGTCTGTTCTCCATGTTAGGGGCGGCTTACGGCAGGTAGAGTTAGGACCGGTTATTGGGAGGTTCAGCGCCCACCAGCAGACGAACGAGAACGGCTTAAGACTCATCGATTTCTCTACCTCCCGAAACATGGTCATACGTAGTACCTTCTTCCAGCACACCTCCATATACAGGTACACCTGCTACGCCAAATCCTCCAAAAATGTCGCGAGTACCAGATCCCGACGCACCACCTGTTCATCGATTTCAAAGCAGCGTACGACTCGGTCGACCGCGAAGAGCTATGGAAGATCATGCACGAGAACGGCTTTCCCGTGAAGCTGATCAGAATGGTGAAATCAACGATGGACGGGGCACGGTGCAGCGTGAAGATGTCGGGTGCGATGTCCGACCCGATCGAATCGCGGAAGGGACTGCGACAAGGCGACGGTATCTCCGGCCTCTGTTTCAACAATGGGCTTGATGGTGTTATGAGGCGGGCGGGCTTCAACATGCGGGGCACGATCATCAACCGGTCCAGCCAGTGCATCTGCTATGCCGACGACATGGACATTGTCGGCAGAACGTTCGAGGCGGTGTAGCGGGAAGCGGAGAAGGTTGAATTGAAGGTGAAAATGGCGAAGACGAAATATCTGCTGGCATAGGACCGAGCGTGTCGATCGACGGTGACGAGTTCGAGGTTGTGGAGGAGTTTGTGTACCTTGGATCGTTGGTGACGTCGGACAACAACTGCAGCAGGGAAATTCGGAGGCGCATCATCACCGGTAGTCGTGCCTACTACAGACTCCACAAGACTGTGCAGGCTGGTACCCTTTCCCGACGTGCAAAGTGTACCATGTACGAAACGCTGGTAAGATAAGAGACGTGGACGATGCTCGAGGAGGACCTGCAAGCGCTTGAAGTTTTCGAACAACGAGTGCTAAGGACGATCTTTGGCGGTGTACGTGAGAACAATGCATGGATGAGAAGGATGAACCACGAGCTAGCGCAACTCTATGGCAAGCCAAGCATTCGGAAAGTCGCAAAGGCTGGCCAAATCCGGTGGGCCGGACACGTCGCGAGAATGCCAACCGAACCAGACTATCAATCCGGTGAAGTTGGTGTTTAATTCAGAGCCGGTTGGAACGCAGCGGAGGGGGGCGAAATGTGCAAGATGATTAGAACAAGTGGAGGAAGATCTGAGAAGTGTGGGAGTTCCAAGTCGGATTTGGAGAGTAGCAGCCCAAGACCGAGTTCAGTGGCAGCGCATCTGGAGACAGCTCATGACCCGGGGGTTGTCTGAGCAGTAAAAGTAAAGTAAGTTAGGCCTTTTTACAATCCTCCGGACTTTAGTCGAACTCGTATTTTTTAGCATAAATTTTGTAGTACTTAGCTAAACTTGCTGATGTTAAATAGAGAGTTATGGGATCCCAAGACGGATCGAATGAGACCAAAACGGACAAAATTCGTGAAGCTAATTCGGAGATAATCGAGTGACATTTTTTTTGTCCACATTCCTACACACCAAGGATGCCAGATGCACAGATTTGTCTGTGTTTCAAAGACAGTTGAGCTTGTGTCAGATATTTTTTGAGGTGCACAGACTTTCAAAAAACTTTATTAAATTAATATGTTGTAAAAATATCAACCTAAACATATTTTGTTAGTCTCCAAATGCTAAAACACGCAATTTTCATAGATTTCTATGACTGTAAATTGATATACACTCAACCCCCGGTGGTTGGTCACTTTTTCGTTTGACACTTTTTTAGTTTGTACCCCGTTGGTTGGTTGGTCAAAATATAAGATAAAGACGACGAACCATCTACACCCGATGACGACATTCGCGACTACAATGGACAACCGATGGAACAATCAAAAGTAACCCCAAAGACAAGACTGGAAGCCTACAGTTTGACAATTTAATCAAATTTTGTAAAAATTTTAAAAATGATGTTGGCCAAATTATGGAAACAAAAAAATAATTTATAAAATCAAATCAAAAAAAATAGGTCGTTGGAAGCGCGAGGGCTAACACCACTTAATGCCCGGTACTGAGATTAGTTGTATCAGCTTGACCCAAGTCTGATACAAACTATATTTTCCCATAATTTCGCTGCCAGCCATCGGGTATTGGATTGGACCACACACAAACCACAAAAACATGAAATTTATAATAGAATTTTCTTAAAAAAGAAATCAATATTTGAAGCCAACTTTTATTGGTTCAAATACGTATAAAATATCTTTATTTTTACTTAAACACTGGTGCTGCCAGCACTGGTTCAAAAAGATGTGTCTTTATTTTGCTCTCCATCGACTCGCGCGGAGCTCACTCAAATTACAGTACAGTGCGCCTCCTCGTTCGTTTAGCTGTCTGTCTGTATTTGTATGTTTTACTATGCTTTGGCCTATCACATCGGTGCAAAATAGAGTTATCTACGTGCGCATGTATTGCGTGTACGTACACGATGGATTTTAAGGTTAAAATTTGTGGTCGCCAGCAAAAACAAATGGTAAGCTAGTGTGCGTGAGATCGGGCTTAGATAACTCTATAGAGTTATCTAAGCCCGATCTCACGCACACTACTACGCCATTTGTTTTGCTGGCCGGTACAAAATTTAACCTCAATCTTTTTCGTGTACGTACACGCAATACATGCGCACGTAGATAACTCTATGGTCGAAGGGGCAACAGCAACAACAACAAAAACAGCAAAAACACAGCAACGACGGAGCAGTGCACTCCAAACTCAATAACAAAACCCACCACGACGGGCCTTCCATGAGTGGAAGCGAGACAGAACATCGTGGTTTTGTTTGATTGTATGATGGTGTTTGTGCGTTGCGAACCTGTTTGGCTCTCTCTCTCTCTCTCTTTCTGACAATAATCAGCAGGTTTTGACGTTTGGCCCACACCGTTTGTTGTGGGATCGACCTTCGTTCCTGAAAGGCGTTTCGTAGGAGGCCCTGCGTCTCCATTTGGAGAACACTGAATTCTAGAGTACTTTTTCAAAAGGTCCTATGCGCCAAAAGTAAACAAACTGAGTTATACAATGCATGACGTTCTGCATATCCGAAACTACACTATCCTCAAACCCGATTTCTTTTAAGCATTTAATTTTTAAAATTATTAGCGAAATGCAAAATAACCTATGAGCATTCTCTTAAATTTTCATACAAAATAATTTACGTCGTTTTACCTCTCAGTGTCCTATGTGCATTCAGTAAAATGATGCACATACGACAATAACAAATCGACCTATGTACAATTTTAAATATATTTCAATCATTATGCACATACGCTAATATAATAACGACGTATGTACGCATTTTATTGAATAATTAGAAAGTAATGATAGATTTTTTTATATCCATATATCTTTTTAAAAATAATGTTTGCCTAGGTTCCGGTTAACGTGTAGACGTCAGCTGTAAGAGAGTATGAAATGTTTCAATGCCTGACACAGCAAAAGAGAAGAGCAAAATTTAACCAATGAGCTCTCTCTCCCGAATCTGGCGGATACGACTCCCAGCATGACATACCAAAACAACTCATAAAACAGCATAAAATATGTTTTTTGTTTTGGTTGATAGGATCCCGGACAGATCATTGTTGTGGACTGTCTGAGTTTTTAAAGAAAAGTGTCGGAGGGCGAAGGATTGCGGCAACAAAAAAATACGGTAAGTAGGGTGGAAAATTACCGTGATTCCCAAAGATGATTCCAGGACCATGGGATCGGCTCCGAAAGGCGTCCCTGTGCAAGAGGGCGAATATTTGTTTGGCCTTTCGGGTTGGGTTTGCCGGTACCGTGGCCATTATTTGGCTTTCCGGATGGGTTTTCTTGATTCCGTGGCTATCTGGAAGGTGTCCCTGTCCAAAAGGGAGGATGCTTTTGGCCGCCCGGATAGATTTTGTCTGTTCCGTGGCCATCCGGATGGCCAAAAGCATCATCCCTCTTGCACAGAGAAGCCATCCGGATGGCCACGGAACCGACCAAAAACATCCGGAAGGCCAGAAAACATCCCACCTTTTGGCCAGGGACGACTTCGGATGGCCACGGTACCGGTTAACACATTTCAGGAGGAAATGTTATGCTGTTAAATTTAATAAACCTTAACCTTAAACTACTTTTTCATCACCCGCAGCACTGCTTTACGGTACCTGGTCCCCGACAACGACCAACCAAGCGGCGGCGGACGTGGTACGGAGGACGCTTCTAGAAACCTTAAAAAAGAGCGCGCCATCCGCTTCGTGGTCATGGTCTGTCAGAGAACCTCAAGACGAACGTCGAGTACATTAAGATTGCCGGAACCCGGGCGGATCGGCTATCAACAACTTCGCCAACGGCAAACTCATAATTACGCACGCAGATGCAGGTCGTCTGGGCCGCTTGGGACAACGTGTCCGAGAATCCAAAAATGCACGAGCTGCTGAGACTAGTGTTTCTGAGGCCACCGGAGTGGGCGGAAACATAGAGGTTGCGGCGGTTAAGGGGTTACATACATGTAGAAAATCACAAAATGTCATATTACAGATTTTTTTTTGAATCCACTAAAAGATGATTAGGAATATTTTTTTCTGTGTATATTTCGGCAGTGATACAACCAAATGTCTTCAAATATGTTTTGATAATAGATGAAAATGTGTATTTTAATGCCCTGATAACAGTTTTTTAATAAAATTAAGTGTGTGCTCACACCAACCTCTGACTTTTTTTTTATCGATTTACATGTATGTAACAAAGGCTCTGCAGAAGCGCTCCGATCACGACGTGTTGTTCCTGACTACGCAGGGTATCGTCCAGCTGGAGCAGCGTCACCGTAACGAAATACGCGGTCGAATGGCGGCCGTGCACGATCTGTCAGTACTACGCCGTGGTTTTTCAGTTCCAGCATGGACACTACGACAAGTGCGTCGCGGCTTCGTCGTCGTGATGATCTTTTCTCACAGCCAGCCATAAACGAACTGGTTTTACGGAGGAATTGGCTGCTAATCTGAGCGATCTTACCTCGCTGAAGAATCGCTTGTGACTCTTCGCGCTCGACAGGTCCTAATAGCTGCTCATCAGCCAGCTTAAGAACTACGTCACAACCAGATAAAGTCCATCTGTCTGTCTAAGAGCACGAAAACCTGCAGTGGTTGATCTTTTCGGATGTTTCCATCTTGGATATTCCGCACGACTACCTTTCGTCCTTTCTACGACTACTCGTTTCTACCTTTCTTATCGTGCAGTCTGCAATGCAATGCTGGATTACGTCCATTGGGCGTACTCGTCCTATGATTTGCCTGCCTGCAGCATCTGGAGCTGTCCGGCAAAGTCCCACTGATGAACTGCCAACAGCACGTTACGAGTGTTTTTCTTCTGTGCCTGTTTTTTGTGACCCGATGTTTTCCGTTTTTCCAGACTCCTCCCAAACGGTATCAAGTCGGCAACCTAACCGACTCGTTCATGGCCCTGGCAGTTTAGCGGCGTTCGATTCATACGAGCACTTTACCCAGTACTCGGATGAGATCCTGGACTTGCTCGGGGACATGACTTCGAGGCGCGCGATTCGGACCGCCGCATAAGCATCTCGATCAACGCAATTGATTCCAGTTTTGTGCGACTTGCGCTCTTCAAGTCCCAAGCTGACCTCACCCCTCGGCCAAGCAACAGCCGTAGAACCCGTTCGGAGATCCAACCCCTGAGATCGGAATAATTCTTTGGCGAAGAGCAAGGTTCTCAGGGCCGCTCCAGAATCAACATCTTGCATCCTTCGTTAGGCCGTAGGCGTCATCCATAAAGTACGTCACGCTCTAAGGGGGTGGAGAGTTGTCGCAAGTGTGACAAGGGAGAGGGGGTACGTGAGACTGTGACGTGATAATCGGACATGGTAATAATCCGTGACGTGGTAATCACTTTGGCATAAAAGTTGTGCGCATGCAGTGCTGCTGGGGGGCTATCGGAACACTTGTTTATAAGTGTTAAATAATATGTTTACACTACTTGGGCCAAAAACTTTCAAAAACGAAAGATTAAAAAATGTATTATGTGCGCTCACAGCTCGATAGGCGGATAAGACAATTTACCATGTCAAATTATCCTATGCGCCAAAGTAAACAATATTGATTGTTTATATTGGCGCATTGGTTAATTTGGCATCGTAAATTATCCTACCCGCCACCCATCTGACAGAACGCTCATTGGTAAATAACGGCTTCTCTCTCCTCTCACGCGCTGGAGGCATTGAAATATTTCATGCTCTTCATCAGCTGATGCCTACACGTTGCGAGAGGGTTGGAAATACATTATTATTACAAAATTTAGTTTTTGTTTAAATCGAGATTTAAATTTTATTTGTTAAAGTTTTATGTGCAATGCCACATGAATATAGTCCAATGCCAATGTCTTATGTGCAAAAATTGTTCTATGAAACGTGTCCTATGTGCACTCACAGGTTGTATGAACCAAATTGCGTCAGAACTAAGCGTAATCTTGTCTTTTATATAATCCCGAGATGTACACTTGAAAAGCATTACTCTAGACACATTTGGGCGTTTTCAGAATCGAAAAATACCCAAACGTGTTTGAATGGGATTTAAAAATGTGCACCAAAACTTTATCATCAAATTTCTCAGATTGAGGTTTTTGCACATAGGACCTTTTGAAAAAGTACTCTAGAATTGAATCGTCAGGTAGAATATTTGAGCAATTAGTCAATGATTTTTGCAAAATTCTTTGGTTTTGACGCTTCAAACTTTTTATTGCATTATTATTGCATTGTGTGTGTATATCATTCATTCACAACACACCAACACATACTTCGTGTCATTTGTCAGATTTTCCTCATTTTTCTCGTCGCTCAGTTTTCCTTCCTCATGCTGCTCGTCGTCGTCGCTGTTAATGGATTGCGCGAGAAGTGGAATGGATTTTCCACACCATTTAAGGAAAAACGCATTGCCCATACACACATGGAGCGATGAGACTTGGAATAACGCATCTTCGGTGTGGTGTTTCAGTTTGTGTGTTGGTGGATCGCCTCCAGGCCGTTGCTGGTCGTTCGTCAAATCAGCTGATACGAAAGGGAAACCAATATATTCATTCGTCGCGTGCGATGTGGATCGTTCGTTGCGTTGGTATTTGACGTTTGCGATCGTGCACGCCTTCCTCATTGCTGGCGTTGCTGATGTATTATTTTGTGAATGTGTGGTTGATTTGTTTCAAACATGCGTTTTATGTCTTTGCTTTGGTTGAGAAGAATTACAAGGTATAGGGGAAATTCTCGTATGTTTGGCAGGTTAAGCACTTGCTCCTGACTCCATCCAATTAGCTGATTTTCACTATTTAAACAACTTATTTTGCAAAACTTTTGATAGAAACTTGCTTGCTCACTTCTTATTGAGCTATTTATCACTCGATTTCAGTTGAAAACGCTTTTAATTAGCTGCCAACATTAGAGGCTCACTGGAATTAGGTGCTGTTCCCCTAGTATAATGCTGACTATGATTCAGTTGAATATCCTTTAATCCTTAATTTCCATGTTGCAGTCCAGACTCGATTTTGATCTTGATGATCCGAAGTCGCATACAAACCTTCGAATAATCGAACTTCAGATAATCTAGCCTGCACTGTATGTTTTTGGAAGGTATTTGAATACCTTTCCAGTGAGGGACATGCGGTCGAGACTCGATTATCTAAAGTTTGACTATTCGTCTGAAAATCATTCCCAAATGAATTCTCTAAATATTTCAACACCGTCATATTTGGAAAACATCTCGAACTCTTTTTTTCCCCAGAACACTTTTCAGCTAAATAAGACAACGAAGAAAAATGTTGTACCGTATTTTTGTAATTTTAATGACAATCCAACCCTCGATTATCCGAAGGTTTGTATGGGACTACGGATAATCGAATCACGAATTTCATTTTCTTAGTTCTTAAGGTTGTTCTAAAGAATTAAGCGGCAGACATCATGACTTATATCATATAAGCTACTGATTTGAACCCTGCCAGATTTCCGTGCTATGTATAATTGTCCCATGTGTATATGAGAGTCATATTGACAAGAGACAATCTTGACGAGATAAACAGCTGAATGTTAGACAAAACAGGAATAACAACAAACACAACTGGCTTGCCATGCAGGGCTTACAAATCCGAATCGTTTCACACACATACGCCCTCAATAAGCTCTTCACCAGAGATTATTCACTGTACTTTTACGCGCATACGCAACGAGGAAGTAGTCGTTAATTTACGAATCCAACAAAAAAAACTGTAGTTTGCTCTGATATAGTAACCATATCTGGTGAGTTCAAAACTACGTAGATTATGGACAACTGTATGTTTTGTAATGCCATATCCATATGTGACACAAGTAAACAAGAGTGGTTTTTCGTGTAAACATGTGTGTGCATTCGCGTTTCTCACACTACGCGAGGGCGTTTTTTGTGTGTGTTATTTGAATCGCTGTTGATGTATTGAAGGGACCGCTGCGCTGCCGAACAAGGTTGAAGTGGGTTTTCTACGTTTTAAATGAGTCGTCATACCTTTACAAATTGGAGTTCTAATTAGGCCACAATCTTTGCGCTGGGATTGGCCAGAGTCACGGAAGTGTTTGTTCGAGTTCATTGTGCAATACGAGCTGTGGAATATATTTTTTTTTTATTTTTGCCATCCTCGCTAGTTCAACTTTCTAGACACCTTCACAAGCCTGTACATGCATGTCGACATGTCGACTCAGAATCAAATTCTGAGCAAAAGTGTTTGCGTGTATTTTTTTTAAATTATGAAGTTTAGTAAAGTACTTCAAAAGTTATGCTGCAAAACAATTTTCACGAAACCCTATCAAAACTTATGACCACTTAAAAGTTAATCACTTTTTTGAAGTTGGATCTCAGATATTTTGATAAAAATTATGTCCGGATCAATCATGCGACCCATTATTGGATGCGTATTTAAAATACCTGTCCAACGAGTCCAAAAGATTGAAAATCGGACAACCCTATCGATAGTTATGAACATAAATGGAGTTTTTTTTTGCCGACTTGAGTCAGGGATATTAAAAAACACCCATAAAGCAAAAACTGAAAATTTGGTTTATTGGACCTTTTCAAAAAAAACTCCAGATATGAAGATATATGTCTAAAGAACATTTCTAGAGTTTCTTTTGAAAAGGTCCCATAAGCTATTGTGTTTCATATGTTTATAGGACCTTTTAAAAAAAATACTTTAGATTTGTAGGTTGCAAATTTAAATTTAACAAAAAAAACTATAAATGTGAGGTATAGGCATCAACCATAGAAAGGGTGGATTACACAGTCAAAAATCTGGGAAAGGGTCTTTTATGTCAGAGAAAATGTGTAGTATTACTACTTTTCTGGTGTAATGTCACTTTTTCAGTCTAAATTGAGGTATAATTAAATCATTGAAGAGGTAATATTAAACCTTCTAGAATTACACATTTTTCACAAATTTTCACAATTTTTACTGTGTAAGTAACGTTTTGCCTTCCTTCCTTACTGAGGAAAGGCTATAAATTCAATCGAAAAACGAAATTCTTAATTTGACCTTCTAGACCCACCTTTATGAATACATTTCGACTCAGAATCAAATTTTGAGCAAATGTCTGTGTGTGTGATGGGAAGTTGATAAAAAAATTCACTGGGTTATTTCGGCACTGCCTGAACCGATTTGGACCGTTTTAGTCTCATTCGATTCGTCTTTATTGAAAATTATAAAGTTTAGTTAAGTACTTCTGTTATGCTGAAAAAACGATTTTTGCAGTCTGTAATATTGTCAAAAGGGTGGTTTTTTAAGAAACCCCGTCATGTTGTACATTTTTTTTTATACAAATACAGGTGTTTAAAATACCTTTCCAACGAGTTCAAAGATTGAAGATCTGACGACTCTATCAAAAGTTAGAAGCACTTAAGCGTTATTTATGAACTTTTAGGAGGCCGGATCTCATATATTTCGATGAAAACGTTGTCCGGATCTATCATGCGACTTGTCGTAGGGTAGTTAATCAAAAGACTTTTTCAACGAGTTCAAAAGATTAAAGATCTGACAACTTTATTACCATCTAAATGTGAGGAAGGCACAAACCACCTTAGGGTAGATTAAGTAACGTTTTTTTTATATAATTAGTGCAAGAGTTGATGAGATGGTTGATTAGATTCTTTGATACTTATTGTGAACTACAAAATCGATTCACGTGTACCGGATCATAAACTCACGAAGTTTTATAAGACCGATGAGTGATTCAACATTTTCCAATAATCGTTTCGTGCCTCCTCTAACACTTTTTTACAAGTTTATTTAACTTTGTTAAAAAAAATCGGGTTATATCGCTGCCTGCTCACCGGTGGCCAACATATTGACTGGCTGACTGCAAAAGGTTGACCTACATTCGCAGCCAGGCGACCGCGTTTGAACGTTTGCTTTGGTTGGCTTACAAACGTGTGTGTATGTTTATGAACAGCAGACTGACTGACGGAGCTCACAAAGAAGCACGGGCGCTGAGGCGCAATCCACGCAGGCCAAATCGGCCAAACCTGCCCGCTAACAACAACCGACGCGACGACGACGGAGTCCACTTGGAGGGGTGCTCAACAACAAATGACTTTGACTTGGCCGACGACGACGATGAGGAAAATCAAGCAATGTGTAAAAACGGCTCAAAACCATAGCGTTGGAAGGTCAGCTGACGAAATAGAAACTGTTTTCCTTTACGAAACTTTTAATAGTGCTGTTGGAGTTGAAGTTGAAGAGCGGTGCTGTGCGATCGAGACTCGAGACAGAACCTTGGCCTCGACAAATCGGTCGGGGGTTTTGTTCCGATCGATTTGCTGGACGATACAAAATTAAATTACTTCATGACATTTATTTAAAACGTCAAGTTAAACAAAGAAATTCTTCCCATCATTTCAAAAATTACCAGAACACATCCCAAAAAAGGTCATTAGCCTGTCCTGACGTCTCAAGAGGGAGGAAACTGCAACACACGTCTCGAAGGATTGAGTCCGTTTTGTCGTCTATGTCTGCCGTTATTTGCTGCGGAAAAGTAGAGAGGGCAGACAACAAAGCCAGACACGGACGTGGAGAACCGATTTTCTCTTTGACGCATTAGCGATTATTGAGGTAAAAGAACGAGGACGAAACTTCTGCTAGGAAGCTTAGACTGTCACTGTTTTGAGAAAGTCGATTAATATGGATAAGATAACTGCAAAATTCAGTACATTTTAAACTGGTTCAAATCTGAGTTTATTTTAAATTGCAAGTTGATTCTTAATTCCCTGGAGATGGAGCCACACGTTGCCGTCGTTTCAGGGCTATTTGCAAAGATGGTTTCCGATGTTGATATATATCACACATTTATTTTATATTTATATACTTGTGTTGATAGAAATCACAACTATTGTACTATGTAAAATTGCAAGATATTGATTTTTTTTATTTGCATCTCAATATTCTTGTTTGTAAAATCTGCTTTGAACAGGTTTTAATCTTTTTGATACGTCGTTAGCTTAGGTAGAAATTCATAAAGCACAGCAACGCTTACACAAAACAGTAAGAGAGGCCTCTTCTAGGCATTGTGATTTTTTCGTTTTTTCAAAGTGGGTGTTAGGTTAGGATTTGGTATTTTGATGAATTAGTTTTGTTGCAAGGCACTCAGAATAGTTAGTATTTTTTTGTAACTTTAGGTTGTTTAATAGTTCCAGACTCCATCTGTGTGTAAGTGAGTTAAGTAATGCTTTCAGAATCTCTGATTTCAATTTATGTGGTATGCTAACCATTCGGAATAGTCAAAAAAATCCATAGAGTCTCGATCAATCAGTAATGAAATGATATCGGACAAAATTCGTTAATCTGTTGAACTAACGGTTTTCGGATTATGGTTGTATCGACCATTGTTGCGAATCGAGGATCTACTGGAGTTTTGACGATCAAATGGAGCCTAACATTTCAAAGGGACACATGGTTTTTGTGAACAGGGATGCATCTCTCTCACTCAAATGATAGTTTACATAATGTATGATAGGGATACACTCTTGTTTGCAGAGCTTCTGTGCCCTAATGAAATGGAAGGCACGAAATCCGTAATAACAGTTCAATGGAGCGCGTCTGCATTTGTGGACAGACAGTCTATCCCTTTCGCTCAAGTGACAGTTCACGTCAAGTAAGAGGAGATAGACTGCTTGTTTACAAATGCAGATTCGCCCTATTGAACTGTTACTACGGAAATAGTCGTCTTAACAACGAGTGTTCAACTTGTAAAGTATGAACTGTTCAGTTATGTTTATTGGGTTAAAAACAAGGTAAAGGAATGTTTGGCATTTGGGAGTTTGAGATTCAAGTTTCTTTCAGAAAGTTTAGTTTAGGTTGTTGATAAATGTTTGTTTTCCGTAAATAATAGATTGGACTTTAATCAATGGTTAAACTGGTCGAAGTGTACTATTTCATTTGCACATCTGCTTCTAGTTGTAATGTACGATAAGACTACTGACAGACGCGACAGGACGGGGCCCAGAAAAAAATGCATCAAGATTTATATTCCATAGACAAGTTAGTTTTCATCTTTCGGTTTCCAGTTTTTTTAAATTTCCTTTAAATTTGACATACATCATAGGTGTCCTTTGTATAAATCTCCGATTATTTACATTTTCTCATTTAATTAACTAATAATTCAATTTCTTCCGGGCCTTTTTACTTTGAATCATAATTTCAGATTTCCTTTATTCAGTGTTAAACTTAGATTAACGTAACTGCTTAAGTCATCCAAGTTCTTACTACTCACACCTACACTAATTTTCTTTCACCTTCCCCTCCTGATCCTCTATATCTTCCGGTGGTGTTCATTTGGTATGCAATACTAGTTCGGCCACTACCCTATTTTCCACAAGAAACCGGACTTGGACTGACTTGAGGCCGCGTCCCCCACCTTGCTCCGTAAAACGAAACGAAGTTGATTCTTAATTGCATTGCATTGCATTATTTTATGCAATTTTATGTGATTTTACACCCTGAAATATGTAGCCCATCAGTATGGTAATCCTACTTGACCAAAATGTCAAGCTCATATATGCGTTTATCCTTCCAGCTTTTCATTGGTCTGATGGCCGAGTGGGCTAAGGCGCCAGTCCTTACTGTTGGTGCTGGGTTTGAAGCCCGTCGGTTGCAACTTTTTTTTTTTGTGTTTGCAAAAATTGTACATGCAGTGTGTAATATTAAGTGTTTATTTTGACGAAGGTGATGTGCATGCTTTTGCATGCGATTTTACCATCGGATTTTTTTGCTGTGTTGAAAAATTGAGATTTAACAATCTTCTTCCCAAACTATAAAGCAAATCGCGGTCAGAAACCAGAAAAAGTATTATGTAAATTAAAGCGGTCAGCCTTACGTTGTGTTGTTGCGTTGTGTTTACCGCAGAGTGGATTTTAAGACCAGATCACCTTTTACAGAATCTCCAGAGGAAGAAGAGATGCGCGGCCTCGATTATTCGAAGTTTCGATTATCCTAAGTTTGATAATCCGAAGGTTTGTATGGGACTTCGGATAATCGAACCACGAACAAAAAAAATCGTGTTTTTTTTCATTTTCTTGTTTTTAACATAAAGTTTGAGTTCTACGACGTCATTTTAGTCAAATTTGAGTTGTTGATTGCCCTTTAAAAAAGAAAATGCATTTTTTCAATATTGCATCGCCGCCATTTTGGCCGCCATCTTGGACTTAAAAATTCTAGATAATTTTAGCATAGTTTAGGGGTCATACCTATGCTCAACAGTAAAAAATTAAACAACGAAAAAAAAATCGTGATTGGATTATCCGAAGTGATTTTTGTCCGAGCCTTCAGATAATCGAGTCTGGACTGTACTGTACCAAACGATCCGATTTATGATAACTGTCATCTCCCCTAAAAAAATAATCATACTAAAACAAAAAGTATCATTATGTTTCGAGTTTTTAATATGTCAGTTCTGCATTAAATTAATAAAATCGAAAATGCACTGTTTGTTAATTAAAACCGTAGTTTAACCGATCGAGTATGAACTTAGTACACAGTTGCTTAAACAAATTTATAAATTTGCATTGTTGAAGGAAACATAACAATGGTAAACACTTCATCATTTTTAAAAGTTTATGCTGAAAAATACGCACACGATTATCTCCGGACTGGCTGAACCGATTTTGACTGTTTTGGTCTCATTCGATCCGGCGTGGGGTCCCACAAGACCCTAATTAATATTATGAAGTTTAGAAAAATACTTCAAAAGTTATGCTGAAAAACGATTTTAGATTAACTTCGGAAGATTGTAAAAAGGGTGTTTTTTTTTAAGAAACCCCGTCATGCCATACATTTTTAGAAAGGTATTTACCAGACCTTTCCAACGTTGGAGATCTGACAACCCCATCAAAAGTTATAACCACTTAAGTGTAATTTATACACTTTTTAGGGGTTGGATCTCAGATATTTTGATGAAAACGTTGTCCGGATTTTCCATGCGACCTATCGTTGGATGGGTAATCAAAAGATCTTTCCAAAGAGTCCAAAATATTGAAAATTTGACAACCCTATCAAAAGTTATACGTACTTAATTGGTTTTAGTACACTTTTTTGAGGCCGGATCTCAGATATTTAGATAAAAATAAGTGTTATTTATACACTTTTTGAGGCTGTGTACTGTATGCACTTTAAGAGTGTGAGGAAGGCACCAACCACGTAATTAATTTTAAAATACTTTTTTGCAATTCCGTCGTGAAACTACTTACTTTTCCTGTCATTCTTGAACGACGAAATAGCCTACTTTTCTGTACCAAAAATAACAGAATCGAATAGCAACACTTTTCAAAATAAATGCTGAAAAGTTGAACTTTTCAGCACTGAAATGGGTGCTGAAAAGTTGAACTTTTCAGCACTTGTTTTGAAAAGTAACACTTTTCAACATTTTTTTGATTTAAACGATTTATTGACAAAATACATGAAAATTTGACATAAAATTTCACTCAGTGTGTGTTTTTTGGAATTGCAAAAAATGTTGTATGGAACTCGTTGCAAAACTTGATTTTTTCAGCACTCTTCGTATTTATCCAACTCGGTGAACTTCGTTGGATAAATGTACGACTCGTGCTGAAAAAATCCTCTTTTTGCAACTTGTTGCATAAACTACTATTTTGATTCAAATGTGGCCTGTAATTTCATTTTTTTGACATAAAACTAAATTCGGAATTGCAATAAAATGTTGTAAGCAACTCGTTGCAAAACTTGTTCTTTTTTGCAGCACGTATTTAGCTAACTCGGTAAACCTAGTCGGATACGAGGTTCGGCTCGGGCTGACAAATCTCGGTGCGATTCCTTCTGTAGAAATCTTCTTCTTGCAATTTCTGAATAGTTTGACAGCTTCATACTATTTTTAAGTGAAATTCTGCGAAAAAATCACTGAACATTAAAGTAGTGCAGTTTTCAGTAAATATTATGATATGTTAGTTTGATGCTTTTGGTAGACATAGAACATGAAAAACATGAAGTTTAGAATAAAGCTTAAGTTTCTAACGATTTTTGGTATTTTATGGTAATTTATTTATTAAAGTGAGGAAGCTCCCTGGGCTTTGTCATATTGAGTGTCATAGGTTTGATGCTTGTTTGGCAAAGAGTATGATTTGATTCGATGTGGAATTAAAATCGAAGTGTTCAGTATATTGCTGAAGCTTCCATTTTTACACATGGACACCACTTCATGCTGCGAGAACCCACTTTGGCGTAGTCTCAGGGCTTAATCGATGGCCGGTAAGCTGTCATCGAGACAAGGAGGTTCTCTGATAGTGGAAATATCACATTTGTACAATGAACCGCTACATATGTGATTTTTCCCTATCTTAATGTGGGTGTCAGGTTAGGATGCGGGTTTAAAAAAATAGTGTTTGTAGAATATAGGATTTTAACTATAAATATCAACTTTTTGTACTTTGCCTTTAGTTTTTTAGGGACAAAATTATTAACAGGGAATTTAGTAATTCTATCAGAATCGGTGATTTTCATTCAAGTAGCATAAAAACCATTCTAATTTGTCAAAATTTCCATAGAGTCTCGATCAATCAATAGTGAAATGATATCGGACTAAATTCGTTGATCGGTTTAACTAACGGTTGTCGGATTATGATTGTATCGACCATTGTTACGAGTCGAGGATCTACTGGAATTCTGACGATCAAATGGTCGCTTCTTTTTCAATTCACGACTTGTAAAATAAGAATGGTTTATCTATTTTTTTTTTGTTTTTAAAAGAAGCCAGACAGGTTTTAAAAGAAACGTACTAGAATTTTTGGCTATTCAATAAATTTTCGGGGATTTGAGATAAGAGTAGCTTTCGGATAGGTTGCTTTAAATCTTGTATTCATTTCAAGTTAGGTAGTTATCCGCAAATGAATATTTGGACTTATATGAATAATTGAACATTTTGGACTTATGAATAACACACAACTGTGCATTTATTCTAGAGTCAGATCCATACAGCGTCAGTGTTTATTTGGTCGAAGTGTACTAATTCATTGGCAGATCTGATTCTAGTTGTAATGTACGACAAGACTACTGACGGACGTGACAGGACGAGGGCCCAGTTTAGAGGTTTCAACATCAACGATGTGCGGCTGGATCACCCTCCCAAAAAAAAAAAAAAATCTCAATATTCTTGTTTATAAAATCTAGTAGGAACAGGTTTAAATCTTTTTGATACATCGTTAGCTTAGGTAGAAATTCATAAAGCAAAGCAACGCTTACGCACAACAGTAAGAGAGGTCTCTTCTAGGCATTGTGGGATTATATTAAATAATTTAATTAATCACAAAAACAGAAGCGTGATTTTTTCTTATCTTAATGAGGGTGTTAGGTTAGGATATAAAAAATAGTATTTTAAAAAATAAGTTTTTTGCAAGGCACTCAGAATAGCTAGTTTTTTTGTAACTTTAGATTGTTTAATAATTCCAGGCCGACAGTTCTGTGTAAACGAGTTAAGTCATGCTATCAGAATCTCTGATTATAATTTAAGTGATATACTAACCATTCGGAATTGTCAAAACATCCATAGAGTCTCGGTCAATCAATAATGAAATGATATCGGACAAAATTCGTTAATCTGTTGAACTAACGGTTCTCGGATTATGGTTGTATCGACCATTGTTGCGAATCGAGGATTTACAGGAGTTTTGACGATCAAATGGAGCCTAACATTTCAAATGGACACAAGGGTTTTGTGAACAGGAGTTCATCTCTTTCACTCAATTGACAGTTTATATTAGGTATGATAGGGATACACTCTTGTTTGCAGAGCTTCTGTGCCCTAATGAAATGGAAGGCACGAAATAGTCTTCTTGATGAAGAGTATTCAACTTGTAAATTATGAACTGTTCATTTATGTTTATTGGTTTTGGAAGCGGCAAGTCAGGTTTAAAAACAAGGTAAAGGAATGTTTGGCTTTGCAATTATAATTTCGGGGATTTGAGATTCAAGTTACTTTCAGATAGTTTTGTTTAGGTTGTTGATTCAAGTTAGTTAGTTTTCCGTAAATGAATAATTGGACTTAAATGATCAGTTGAACTGGTCGGAGTATACTATTTCATTAGCAGATCTGCTTCTAGTTGTAATGTACGACAAGACTACTGACGGACGCGACAGGACGGGGCCCAGAAAAAAGTCCTCAAGATTTATATTCCCTAGACAGTTGGTTTCCATCTTTTGTTTTCCAGTATTTTTTTTAATTTCCTTTAAATTTGGAATACATCATAGGTTTCCTTTGTATAAATCTGCGATTAGTTACATTTTCTTATTTAATTAACTCATAATTTAATTTCTCCGGGCCTTTTAACTTTGGATCATAATTTCAGATTTCCTTTATTCAGTGTTAAACTTAGATTACCGTAACTGCTCAAGTCATCCAAGTTCTTACTACTCACACCTACACTAATTTTCTTTCACCTTCCCCCTCCCGATCCCCTATATCTTCCGGTGGTGTTCATTTTGTATGCAATACTAGTTCGGCCACTACCCTTTTTTCCACAAGAAACCGGACTTGGACTGACTTGAGGCCGCGTCCCCCACCTTGCTACGTAAAACGAAAACGAATTTATTTATTAAAGTGAGGAAGCTGTATCCACCCATTTTCGGATTTATTATATATTCAATAAAACAAAAAAAATCGTGTCGTTCTTGATAGATTTCAATCAAATTCAAAGATTCGCCTAACGAATTGACCATAATCGAGCCACTTTTTGGATTAGTAAAAAATTGAGTCTCGTTTTGATTGGCCGTGTTCTGGCATGTGTGTGCAAACTTTGTTGACTGTTGTTTTCAAGCGCTTTTCACAGTTACATCACCAATCGGCTAGCTGGCAATTTGGAGTTTGCTGATGTTGTGTACACATCTCAGCAGCAACCAACGGACGGCCATAGGCAAGCTCAGAGATAGCGATAATGGCGGAAGGCATTATCGGCATCAGGCCGAGACTTCGCAGACCGCGGGTCGACCTAACGTGCTTTGCCTTTTTGATTGCTCGCTGCCGCCTTGTGTGCGTCGGTTGGCTATTCGCGAATTCGAACTTATTAACTTTGTTCAACAGTTGGAACGCTTGTTAACTTCGACCTGACATTGGAGTCGTAGAAACCGCTATCTGTTTACACTTTAGCAACATGCTATTGTTGTGTAGAACAAGTTAAGGCACTTGCGATGATTTATTTAAACAAGATGAGGGCAAAAAAAGTTCTTATCACAATCTAACATTTCAAAAGAATCATACACCTTTAATCTGCAGTTAATACTCTTTCGTGATTCATATTTTCTCAAGTGTCTCATATAAAAAGTTTTTTTTTTTGGTGTATAGTCTACCTGCCAGTCAGCTGTTTGTGGTATAACCACACATACACACTTGAAAATTCGTTCCTCTGTATTGACAAACCATGTAACGAATCAACACCACCACCTCGCAAACGTTAGGGCTCCAACTTTGCAGCGATGAGTATACTCACTACAGTGGATAAGTGTTTTAGTCCATATAATAGTGTAGCATCAGAGCGTAGAGGCATGAAAACGATCACATAAATGCATTTCTCTGCAATTTCGGTTATGGAATAATGTAAAAATTCTATCTCATCCTCATTTGTGGAGTTTTTTTTAAAGTTCACACATTTTCTTTTGTGTTTTTGAATATGAGCAATTCTCTATGGAATCGGTATTTTTTCTTCAATTTTAAATAATTTTTGTATTTTTTAATTCGACTGAAACTTTTTTGATGCCTTCGGTATGCCCAAAGAAGCCATTTTGCATAATTAGTTTGTCCATATAATTTTTCATACAAATTTGGCTTCTAAGTAAGTTTAGCATCAACACTCCCTGTGCTCCTAATCCTTATTCCTGTCCCGGTGTATGGTGGAGATGGGAGCGGCCGGCAATGGATGGCTTTCATGGTGCTGCCTGTCCTGTTCGGGTAGAATTGATTTTAATTCCCTTTAATCAATTTCTATGCAATCTGAGCTGGACAATCATCACACATACATGACTAAATCCAGTCTGTATCTTTTGAAGGAATTTTTTGATCGATTTGGTGTCTTTGGCAAAGTTGTAGGTATGGATACGGACTACACTGGGAAAAAATAATACACGATAAAAAAAAAATTTGATTTTTTTATTTAACTTTTTATCACTAAAACTTGATTTGCAAAAAAAAAAAACACTATTTTAATTTTTTTTATATGTTTTAGAAGACATACAATGCCAACTTTTCAGAAATTTCCAGGTTATGCAAAAAATCATTGACCGAGTTATGAATTTTTTAATCAATACTGATTTTTTCAAAAAATCGAAATTTTGGTCGCAAAATTTTTTCAACTTCATTTTTCGATGTAAAATCAAATTTGCAATCAAAAAGTAATTTACTGAAATTTTGATAAAGTGCACCGTTTTCAAGTTAAATCCATATTTTGGTGATTTTTTTGAAAATAGTCGAAGTTTTTCATTTTTTTAAATTCGTGCACATGTTTGCCCACTTTTGACAAAAATATTTTTGAAAAGCTGAGAAAATTCTCTATATTTTGCTTATTCGGACTTTGTTGATACGACCTTTAGTTGCTGAGATATTGCAATGCAAAGGTTTAAAAACAGGAAAATTGATGTTTTCTAAGTCTCACCCAAACAGCCCACCATTTTTCAATGTCGATATCTCAGCAACTAATGGTCTGATTTTCAATGTTAAAATATCAAATATTTGAGAAATTTTCCGATCTTTTCGAAAACAATATTTTCAAAATTTTCAAATCGGCTAATTTTGATTGAAATCGGAAACCTAATTTTACAAAAAAAGTAAGCTTGTAAACATGCATAGCAAATTTGTGCCACCCATAAGGTTACTTCATAGGTTTGTAAAAGTGGGATTTTATAGAGTTTTCTATAAAAGCATATAAGCACACAGGATATTTGTGAACAGAGGAAGTATATGATATTTATATACCTTGTCCGAATGCCCGATGTCCGAAGCCCTTATGTGACACTTCGTTGGATAGATATTCAAAAGACTTTTTCTTAAATTATAAGCAATTTTATTAATGTATTGACAATTTTTTAAATAGTAAAAACAACAAAGGAAACAACGCTGGAAAACACATGTCATGTTTGTCATGTTTGCACAAACGTAAGATTCAAAAAACACGAATGCAAAGTTTTCGATCTCCCAGAGAATTGCTCATGGGTGGTGAAGTAACCGCAGTGCAACAGGACGCGCGACCATCAGGTTAACGCAATGAAGGTGAAAAATGAAATGTTTTTTTTGTCTTTCGCTTTTTGAATTGCTTCTTTAGCACATCAAAGAAAGTGAACGAACATTACCTATGTTGTTGCCCAATGCCAATTGCTGCAACTAGGTACAACGTGTCGTTAATGAGGCGTGATGCTCTGCAGGTCGAATGTTCATGAACATTCTTCGCGTCCCCAAAATCAATCAGAGGATCGTGGATGATGTCGACAAATTCTCAAATTCATTTGTAACATTTCTTTTTTCTTTCTTTCCTTCCTTTAATTCTAGGAGTCGGCAAGTCCCACACAGACGCCGCCTCGGTGCGCACGCCGTACCCTATTCCGGCAGCATGCGGTCTGTACTACTTCGAGGTGAAGATAATCTCCAAGGGTCGCGATGGCTACATGGGCATCGGCCTGACCGCTCACCCACACTTCAAAATGAACCGATTACCGGGCTGGGACAAGCAGTCCTACGGGTACCACGGGGACGACGGCAACTCGTTCTGCTCCTCCGGCAACGGGCAACCGTACGGGCCGACCTTTACCACCGGTGATATTATTGGTTGTGGTGTTAACTTAGTCGATAATACCTGTTTCTACACGAAAAATGGCCACCATCTAGGAATAGCATTCAGAGATTTACCGGTAAGAGTGGGTCGGTGACGGCGTATTCCGGAACAACGGACTCATCTGCAGTTTTGCCTCTTTTTTTTCTTTTAGCCCCGATTATATCCCACAGTGGGACTGCAGACGCCGGGCGAGGTAGTGGACGCTAACTTTGGCCAGGAGCCGTTCAAGTTTGACATCGAAGACATGCTGAAGGAGCTGCGAGCCGCGACCAAAGCTACCATCTATAACTTCCCCCTGCCAGACGACCAGGGCGACTGGACTGTGATTCTGCACAAAATGGTCTCCTCGTACCTGGTGCACCACGGTTACAGCTCGACGGCGGACACGTTTGCCCGGACCACCGGCCAGTCCCTGCAGGAGGACATGGCGTCGATAAAGAATCGACAAAGTACGGCGAGATCTTTTTGTAGTACTAACTTCTTGTTCTAACGGTTTCGCATTCCTTCCAGAAATAATCAAACTAGTACTGTCGGGACGCATGGGTCAGGCGATCGAGCAGACCGTACGCTTATATCCGGGTCTGCTGGAATCCAATCAAAACCTGCTGTTTATGCTCAAGTGCAGACAGTTCATCGAAATGGTGAACGGCTCCGATTTCGACCTTGTAAGTTATAAACGATCGCTTGCACACTGGTGTTCTGCGTCGGCGAGACACACACTTTTCGCTGCACTAGACCAAATTACCAACTGATTTCTTAGCTTTGCATGCCTCAATTACAGGGTTCAGGTTCATCGCGTACGAGCCCAGTGCAAACATCGGTGATACAGTCGACGAAAAGTTATCAGAACGGGAACGCGGTCCCGGACGGCGGTGACAATCAGGGTCTTAGCAAAAGTAACGTCCTTAGGTAAGAACTTCAACCAGCCAAGCAGAGATCTAAGCAATGCTAAGCAATGTCCCCTTTCAGTAATAATGGCACGTGTATCGAAGACGACTACTCCAACGACGTGGAGATGGAAAATGGCCATACAAACAACGCTGCCACGAATAGCTCCTCCAACGGGTACAAGAACGGCAACAGTACGGTTCTGAACGATTCGCTCGACGACGACGATGACGACGACGAGGAGGTGGTGGATGGGGCCGCCCGGGACGAAGAAATGGGTAAGAACATCGGGCATTACCAAAAATTGATCAAGTACTCATGTTGCACCGTTTGTATGTTTCGCCAGACGTGGACTCTTCGCTGTCGCCCAACTGCAAGTCGGCTAGCGCCCTGGCGGCACGGTCCGGCGTCGAGCGGATGCTGGAGTTTGGCCGGGAGCTGTTCCAGATGAGCCAGCGGCTGGAGAAGGAGCAGGGAGTGAACGAAACCAATCAGAAAATGTTAGAGGTAAGTTGGTTTGTAAAGTGTGGCCGTCCCATCCCGAGACTAGGTTGAAACTAACGCCAAAGTAGATTTACGAACAATCAAGAAGACTAGGATCTGGAATGCACGGTCACCTGGGAGGACATAGAGGAGAGGAAGCAAGCAAAAGCGGTCATTGTTTGTGCAAGGACGAGGGTAACGTAGGCACGTACCCACCAAGAGTACGCACACCTGGAAAAGACTGTAAAACGCTCTTGTATGCGGGACCAGAGAATGGACGGATTCACATGTCTACGAGGGAGAAAATGTTGTTATTAATGGTAACATGTGCCTTTTCTATGACATCTCGAGAAGCTTGGGTGGTGCCAGGACCAATATAGGCACTCCAATGAAGGACAGAAGCGGTCAATTGATTACCGATCCAGCAAGCCGATACGATGGATGCTGAGGATCGTGCGTTCGACTTCACAGCACAGTACAGCAGAGCTTCCCGAGAAGGCAGTTATAACATCAATATCAAAATTAGTTATTGTCTTGATCGGATTAGTTGTTATAATGAAAGTCAAAGTAGTTATGCCGCGACATAACAGTGTAAATATATCTTAGTGTAAATATAGGTTTTCGGTGCCCTCTCCTCGTGCCATACCTTCACACTTAGGAGACCCGGGAGGCGGAGTCTTGTCGCTAAAAGAACGATACACGCCTGTGGATCCGTTGACGAAACCGCAAGGTTTAGGTGGGCCACATAATAAGGTGTTACATCGATTCCGTTTTTAACAGGGTGGCAGTGCGTGGCCGAATGGTTACGCTGTTCGCTTTGTAAGCGGATGATTCTGGGTTCGATTCCCATCTGCTGCAACCTTCCATCGGATGAGGAAGTAAAATGTCGGTCCCGGCCTTGGTTGTTAGGCCGTTAAGTAATTCCAGGTGTAGGAGTCGTCTCCATGCCATAAGTACAAACAACACACCAAACCAAACCTACTCCGGAGGAATCGCTGTCGGCGGTTGGACTCGCATTCCGAAGGTCGTCAGTTCAAACACTGAGGTTGAAGGTTCCTTGGAGTAGAAAGAGGTTTGGGTGCTCTCCCCATTCAAGCCTTCGGACTCCTAGGTTCGAGCAGAAACTTGCAATAGAGACCACAAAAAAACCGGGGGTCGTTAATGTGGATGGTTTGATTTGATTTGATACTCTCGAGTAAGACGTGATTAAACGTTAATAGACAAGATAATAACCAGATTTGATACATCAATAACACTTATGTCATTTATTATGCAAGTTATTTCCAGAATATGTTATTTTAACAACCAATCCAACCATCAGAATTACAACTATCGTGTATTTTATGATATTTTATTCCCGCTTCCGTAGGTTAGCTCTCTGTGCAGTTAACAGAGCCAGTTCTGTATGGAGGAAGTGCTATGTTTCTTTGTCAATCTCTAAGAAACTGTGATCCGACACTACATTTTCCAACGCCATTGCTGTTATGTCACGGCATAACTACTTTGACTTTATCAATAGGGCAAATATTGCAAATTCTAACAGATTTGTCGAACGATCGTTTCGGATCAATTGGATTAAGGGCATTTTGGTGAAGTTTCCCAAGAATTAAATAATGCTGCTGTGAATAACCCTGGAAGTTGTCTGCAAGGTGATCTTGGGTAGGATAAAATGGAAGATTGGCGAGTTTTTCCTAAGGCAGCAAGCAAAGAGTGACGCTTTCGATTGCCGTGTTGTGCACATCGTATTTTTGCGCGATACAATCC